>NC_092235.1:66300083-66629458 GCF_036320965.1 Panulirus ornatus
ACCAGAGATTGGACAAGACTGTAGTGTCGTCGTAGACCGTCTCGGCCCCAAAGTGACCCACCTTACCCTGTTCCTGCAAAGAGCGCTGCTTTAAAGCTGCAAGAACCCCATCAGAAGGTTCCTAGGGTTCCACAAGTAACTATAGACATACACAAACATACATAACCAACATGGCGAGGGCAAATGCCTCCTCCAATCACAGCCATCTCGTACCAAAGGCAAGATATCACACGCAGAGGTGAAAGACTGCGGGAGGAATTACTCTGAACTTCTCAGGTGTGTGTCGAACCCGAGTCTTGAAGGCAGGAAGGTCACAACAAGAGGCAGGGGCAATGGTGGGACACGTAAAAATGTACGTCTATGTATAAATGATCATGAAAATACCTATTTATGATAATGACAAAGGCAGAATGGGGGGAAACAAAGGGAGAATGACCTACCCATGATTTAGAGAGAGAGAGAGAGAGAGAGAGAGAGAGAGAGAGAGAGAGAGAGAGAGAGAGAGAGAGAGAGAGAGGAGGGGGGGAGTATGGGGGAGGGTGATATACAGATGATACACACAAACACACACCCAGCTTGGCGGCCCAAACCACTGTAATAAATATGAGGCCGTTGCCACGTGACCTGTGCAACTACGGGGGTGCACCCACACACACACACACACACACACACACACACAAGCACACACACACACACACACACACTCTTTTTCTCTGGGGAGGAGGGGAGGATGGGTACTCTTCTCTCTGGGGAAGGGGGCGTGAAGGTGTAGAAGGGGACTTCCTCAGGGGGGATGTAGGTGTCAAGGCACACGGAAGGTATTACTACCACCACTACACCCCAGCTAACCTCTCCTGCCACCACAACACCCCAGCTAACCTCTCCTGCCACCACAACACCCCAGCTAACCTCTCCTGCCACCACAACACCCCAGCTAACCTCTCCTGCCACCCGTACCCCACTTGACCTCTCCTACCACCACTACACCCTAGCTGGCCTCTCCTGCCACCACTACACCCCACTTGACCTCTCCTGCCACCACTACACCCTAGCTGGCCTCTCCTGCCACCACTACACCACATCTGTGACTTACACCGTCGTCATACTAACACAACACACTCGTCTGGAGGTGACAGTACCTTCATCACTCACACTCGCCCCTACACACTCCCCTGTAACTGTAATATGAAAAATACTGTATCGTCCGACGTTTCACGAGCTGGGTTACAGAAACTACTTCAACCAGGAGATGTTCCGGTCAATAAGGTCAATAATGTCACACGATGGCGGCGGATGTTGGGCCGTACGGCGTGACGCTCGACCGCTGTTGATGGCCCTTCTATGCTAATTCCCTGCATACCATTAGCGATAGATCATTAGCGACAGGAGGGGCGAGAGAGAGAGGCCTGGCCATCACGAGGTTCCTGCCTGCTGTGTGTGTGGTGTGTGTGTGTGTGTGTGTGTGTGTGTGTAGTGGAGGGAGGCTGGTGGACCAGGAGGGAGCAGAGGTAGCGCAAGGACTGGATGTAGGAGGTTTGGGGCGGTGATAGACGAGTGGACGAAGATAAGGAACAGGGGGGCTAGCTACATGATGACGTGGACGAGAGAGAGAGAGAGAGAGAGAGAGAGAGAGAGAGAGAGAGAGAGAGAGAGAGAGAGAGAGAGAGAGAGAGAGAGAGAGAGAGAAGAGGGAGGGAGGGATGACTAGTCTTTGTTGTGGTGTGGTGGGAGGAGGGAGTGTTTGAGGCTGCCATAGGGCGCCCTGCTGAGAGCTGGACATCCTCCACGTCACGACAAGAAACACACGAGGATGTTAGGTCCCCTGTGTAGGTCAGACGAGGATGTTAGGTCCCCTGTGTAGGTCAGACGAGGATGTTAGGTCCCCTGTGTAGGTCAGACGAGGATGTTAGGTCCCCTGTGTAGGTCAGACGAGGATGTTAGGTCCCCTGTGTAGGTCAGACGAGGATATTAAGTTCCTGTGTAGGTCAGAGAGGGATGGTTTATCGCTGTTGGTAAGCCGTGAGGACACCAGGAGATCCATCCATCAAAACTTCGATGTCAACCGAGAATCCTTGTCTATTTGCTCCCTTACCGCACCATCAGAACTCAAAGGAATCACTACTGGAGGAAAAATCAATTGTGTGCCATAAATCAGATTTTAACTCCATCACGTTGCATCACACCACCCGCTCAAAGCGACAGTCTTTGCCGTCTCCCCAGTTCAGAATATATATGAAAGGATTTCGAAAGGTAATTTCTTCGTAAATATATATATATATATATATATATATATATATATATATATATATATATATATATATATATATATATATATTTTTTTTTTTTTTTTCATACTATTTGCCATTTCCCGCGATAGCGAGGTAGCGTTAAGAACAAAGGACTGGGTCTTATATATATATATATATATATATATATATATATATATATATATATATATATATATATATATATATATATATATATATATATATATATATTCTGGATTACGATAAACATATAAACATAGAATAATAAATAGGATAGGAGAATGTTATAGTAATATATATGCTGATATAGGAACTCTAAACGTAATGAGTAAGACAGAATTTTGATGTGTAATACCACGGCTTTTATTCAAACATTGGCATTAAAGGCTAACTATATAGTTTGTAGCTCTTGCTGATAACAAAGACCCTGTTCTTCTCTAACCTAGTGGAAAAACCCCAAGATATTGAGGAAGTCATCTTTCCACAGTCAAAAAAAAAAGGTAATATCAATGTGGTCCTTGGTGATTTCGGGTGATATTTTGTCGTCGCCTCTCTATATACACTTAAGCAACAGAGCAGCAGGGAAAGAGAGAGCAGCAGGGAAACAGAGGAAGAAATCCAGTGCGTTCGACTGTGTGGCGTGGACGCATTTCTCATGCTCTCGGTGTGCTGCCATACGTGCTGGCGAGGGTCAGAGGTTCACTTCATGACTTGAGTTCGAAGCGGTACATCGTCCGTCGTCATAAGCCCGTCCGCGGGTCGTGGTGACGAGTGGCGACGACAAAGGACGTGCGGTCACGAGGCGGACGAATACAGACGGTGTCAACGCGTTACGCCTCTCCGTCCGTGATGACGCTTTACTGTGTAACGTAACGGTCGGAAGGATATTAAAAGAAAAGTGGTAACGCCTTTGACTCTCGCCTTTGATGACCTCTGCATCTTCTTCACTGGATGATGTGCTTGGAGACGCCCTGCTCCTGCACCTACGGGTTCCGCTAGTCCGACTGTCTCAGTGATGCATGAACCAACTGTAACCATATCACCTGTATCTATATAGTCCGTTCCGTAAACTCATGTCTGTCGAGTGACTTTAATGGTAAAACAAGAGGTGAAAATGGTTCGAAATTTGCCATTTGTTCCGAGACGCGTCGAGTGGAACCTACGCGTAGGATCTCAATCTTAGTCTGTCCGAGGAAAGAGCTCGAATCCAGCTTCGATCCGTGACAGCTGGTGTTACGGACGCGCCTGAAGTCCCGGTACGTATCTGGTCGAAGCCTTATCGAACACACTTCTCCGACCGTCGAAGCAAAGGGTTCGGTACAGCTTCGACCAGTTGTCCCCGACCCCAAAGACTTGGCCATGGCTTTATACACAGTTCATACTCCAACCTAACGACCCTCCAGCAGATGATGACCATTAAACCCAACACTGATTCGTGACCACTGGGAGTTAACTCTTGCCAGTGAGTGCCGAAATTAATACAATCAATCCCTGGCGGTCGAAGAGTTCATAACTCAAGACAACCCGGGTTCAATCGGGAGTCTGAAGCCTGGAAGCAACACGGATGAGAACCCGTCATACTCAGCTAGGTGTAGAATCACCCCCGCTGGTTGTACCCTTGTCGAGATGGGGATTCGATGTTGTTTTTAAAACCTTTTGGCGACAGAGCTTCGGCCAAGTCGAAAAGTTAGGAACCCCGACTGTCCAATGATACAATATCCCGGATTTTTCCCCA
Source organism: Panulirus ornatus (assembly GCF_036320965.1). Lineage (NCBI taxonomy): Eukaryota > Metazoa > Arthropoda > Malacostraca > Decapoda > Palinuridae > Panulirus > Panulirus ornatus. Next base: position 66,304,086 of record NC_092235.1, read on the forward strand.
AGTGCGTTGAAAATTAATGACCCAGGTTGGAACGGAGGCGGCTTGTGTGTACAGCAGCGGACACTCGAGGTCCAGCTGAGTGATAGCAACGCAGGAGGAGACGTAAGGGCCAAACTCAGCCTCATTAAACGAGATTAACGATGGCAACGCACGAAACCCCGCGCCTGCTAGCTGTTCTTCCTCCCACAAACTCCCTCCCTCCCTCTACCTCACTCAAGACAGCCAATTGACAGGCCAACAGTTTACAGCAGCAATGAGCCACACACCAACACTGTTTGGGAACTTTCAGTCAAACTTTTTCAAACAACTCCTGATCGTAATTCGTATTTTCACACTCGTACGTACGTACAAGTCAGAGAGCTTGACGCAACCGTTCAATTTCTGATTTTTTTCTAAATAAAAAGAATATGCAAATGAAATTTAATTGATATCATATAAAAATCTGAAGAAACTCGAGATTTTAAATATTCTTTTTTTTCCCCCGACATACAGAATCTAAATCTTCATTATGAGACGATCAAATCCCATCAATCAAGGGAAACTTTTAAACAATTTTGCAGAACATCATCATCGCCGGCTGCTCCACACACTGTGGTAAGTTCTTTGGAGTTCAGTAACTCAGGTGAATTCTCTCTCTCTCTCTCTCTCTCTCTCTCTCTCTCTCTCTCTCTCTCTCTCTCTCTCTCTCTCTCTCTCTCTCTCTCACACACACACACACACACACACACACACAAGGATGTCCATTATGTCTCTATATACACTCGTCCTATATTAGGCAATCTGTCTGTCCTTCTAAAACACACACACACACACACACACACACACACACACACACACACACACACACACACACACACATCCAATCATTACAAATTACTAACAGACCTAAAAAAAAAACACTGATTTCGTCTCTAGTTATGGAGTTTTTTCTTGATAACCAGAGCTGATGAAATACAACGACCTCAGTTGAGTGGAAGATGACACGGATGTATTGGCAGACCTGTCCCATAGAAAATGAGAGGGAGGTGTCCTCCGTGTAAGGCGACTTTGGCGTAAAAAATTAATTTGTTCTCGTCACTCTGTCTTTAACCCAGACGGGCGTTTGTCACGAGAGGTTCTCATTATTCCACGAGGTGGGAGAGAGAGAGAGAGAGAAGAGAGAGAGAAGAGAGAGAGAGAGAGAACGAGAGGAGGAGGAGGAGGTGATTGAATTCCCTTCTCTCTCTCTCTCTCTCTCTCTCTCTCTCTCTCTCTCTCTCTCTCTCTCTCTCTCTCTCTCTCTCTCTCTCTCTCTCTCTAACGTAAGAATCTGCGCTTTTGTATCCACACTTCGAAGAGAGAGAGAGAGAGAGAGAGAGAAGAGAGAGAGAGAGAGAGAGAGAGAGAGAGAGAGAGAGAGAGAGAGAGAGACCTTTGTAGTCCCCGGGCCCTGCCCTTCGGCCGCGAGAAAGCCATTCTGATGGATAAAGGCAATAGTGTGATGCAGGGTTTATTGCGGCGTCTTGCCTGACGTTGCCACCTCTGGCTGCCACAACCTCCTGCCTCTGAGCCAAGACCTCCCCCCCACCAAGGAGCTTTCATCCCCCTATACCTCCCCAACACCCAAGGCACGCACAGAAACCCCGGGTCATTGCTCAGGGAAAGGACATGGAAGAGAAGACGTGTGAGCTAACACTTTTCTGCAGGGCCTTCGTAAGCTACTGAGAAATCTTGATGTATGTTACCTTCCTAAAGTCATTACAGTCTTCCTTAAGATGATCTAGTGAAGATCTGGGATGGGGAGTATCTACACCAAAGCACAGTAGGTTGGTCTGGCGGGAGATACGAGGATCTAAAAGATGTTCGGGGCCACCAGTAAGATAAGTGACTCCTCCTCCCGTAAGCAAATGAGAGGAGCTGTGTCTCATGTGAGTGTGTCAGACTAACAAGGTCGCTAAGCTGTGACCGATAATGGTCAATAGGGCGGTTTGTGGCTCTACAATTTGTTTCTACGTTAGCTGAGACGGCTGGGCCAGCTGAGACCCTAGTCAAGGCCATCCCATGAACACTGTCGAGGTTTCACTTTAATCAGGAAAACATCAGTCACTCCTGGAGGTGTTGTCTATCTTCCAAAAAGCAGGTTCACATCTTTCGTCACAAACGCACGTATTAGAAAGTTTTCCTCTTGCATGAAACGTTTCAATGGCAGCATCAGGAGGTCGAGGGTGTAGTATCAGGAGACAAAAAGCTGGTGATTCCTTATAAATCCGTAAGATTTACGATAATTCCATACCAAAGAGAAGAGTGCAAAAGCTTGGATCCCTTATACGGACCATACGATTCGAATGATGATGAAATAATCAGAACAAATTAGTAATAAATGATATGCACTGGATGATAGCAGTGTCTCTGGCCTCTGTGTGAAAAAGAAACACTACGAAATAAACACTTGCGTGTCTGTATCCAACCTTACCCAGTGATAACCATTTATAGAAACGTGTTCTCTATGTTCTTGGGTCAACAGCTTTTTCTATATTCCAGTTACTTCCACCATGAATGCCTGAACGACTGCCTCACACGCCCTCGGAAACAACGTCAATATATTTCCAGATTACCAGCTCAGCACCAGCGGCCTGTCAGAGGGGAAAGCGGATAAAAATACCCACAAAGGTATTTTCCAGAGATCTGAGGCTCAGAATATATTCATTTTTTTCACAGGTGTTAGAAACAAATTTTAACAGTAGTCTGGCATTCCAACGCAACATCTCGCGTCTTAACTCTCCCAGGAAGTACAACTGGAGACAAGGCAAGAGAGGAAGCATTGCCGTGGGTACAACTGGAGACGAGGCAAGAGACGAAGCATTGCCGTGGGTACAACTGGAGACGAGGCAAGAGACGAAGCATTGCCGTGGGTACAACTGGAGACGAGGCAAGAGAGGAAGCATTGCCGTGGGTACAACTGGAGACGAGGCAAGAGAGGAAGCATTGCCGTGGGTACAACTGGAGACGAGGCAAGAGACGAAGCATTGCCGTGGGTACAACTGGAGACGAGGCAAGAGACGAAGCATTGCCGTGGGTACAACTGCCGATGAAGCCGGAGATGAACCATCTCCGTGGATACAACCACTAACGAGGCAGGTTGGAGAACCCTTTGTGGTGATACAGCTGTAAAAGAAGCTAGACGACATGCCATTAAGGTCAGGTCAAAGGTTACGACGTCGTCATAGCCAAAGGTGGCACCGTCGTGCCCAAGGAACTGCCCCCAAGAGATGCAGATACGCTACCCAGCGTCCGCTGTATCACACAGCGACCCCTGGGTCACACACAAAACACGAGTTTGATGATCATCATCCTCCTCCAAATTCATATCTTGTTTCTTCTGTTGAAATTCTGAAGTTAATAACACGAGAAAAATATTACATTTACAAAGAAATGAATTCGAAATCAATCCTAAACAGGAGGATAACACAGAGGTTGGGTTATTCCCTGAGAGATCCAATTTCTGATGTAGATCTCTCCGTCCGATACACACAAGAGAGGACAAAAAACAGCTGGGGACCAAGCTTCCCCCCTTGACATTATACGATATCTTCCCCTTACAGGAGGAAGAGAAAATGGAGGTTCCTCCACTGGCATTAGCATGATATTGAGGTAAGCTGCCTCTAGCTTCACCGCCGCTCCCATCACCACCATTATAACCACCATAACCACCATTACAACCACCATCACCATCACAACCGCCACCGCCACCCTGGCCATCTCTCATCAAACTGTCATTAATCTACTGGGCTGTTTGGCCTCTTTCAAATATTCCCGCCTCACCCAAGATATTCTGGCCTCCCGCAGATATTCTGGTCTCCCCCCAGATACTCTGGTCTCTCCCCAGATATCCCCAGAGAGAGCTGGGGCCCCGGCAGGATTATAGGAGTGTCCCACGCCCCCACAGCTAGGGCGGGCCGGCTACTTGGGAATCAATTCCAATCTATTACTGTGATGGATTGACTAATTGAGGCAGAAACCTTAGGTACCTGGGCCAGGTACCTTTTAGCTCTCTCTCTCTCTCTCTCTCTCTCTCTCTCTCTCTCTCTCTCTCTCTCTCTCTCTCTCTCTCTCTCTCTGCGGTTGCTCTGCCCAGAGACACGACCTTAGAAATCTCTAACACTGAAGAGTGATGAATAAAAGGCATTCTCTGAACAAATACAAACTACAGAAAACTTAAAATCCTTTAATTGTTCATCATTTATACTTACTTGTGGAGGTGCAGAGTCAAGCTAAGTGCTTTATGAGGGACAAGTGTGATGTACAAGACACGGGGATCAGGGATGATTACCTCCCTCACACACCCAGGACCCCTCACTACACCCAGGACCCCTCACACACCCAGGACACCCTCACACACCCAGGACACCCTCACACACCCAGGACACCCTCACACACCCAGGACACCCTCACACACCCAGGACACCCTCACACACCCAGGACCCCTCACACACCCAGGACACCCTCACACATCCAGGTCCCCTCACACACCCAGGACACCCTCACACATCCAGGACCCCTCACACACCCAGGACACCCTCACACATCCAGGTCCCCTCACACACCCAAGACCCCTCACACACCCAGGACCCCTCACACACCCAAGACCCCTCACACACCCAGGACCCCTCACACACCCAGGTCCCCTCACACACCCAGGTCCCCTCACACACCCAGGACCCCTCACACACCCAGGACCCCTCACACACCCAGGACCCCTCACACACCCAGGACACCCTCACACACCCAGTACCCCCTCACACACCCAGGAGCCCTCACACACCCAAGACCCCTCACACACCCAGGACCCCTCACACACCCAAGACCCCTCACACACCCAGGACACCCTCACACACCCAGGACACCCTCACACATCCAGGACCCCTCACACACCCAGGTCCCCTCACACACCCAGGACCCCTCACACACCCAGGACCCCTCACACACCCAGGACACCCTCACACACCCAGGACCCCTCACACACCCAGGACACCCTCACACACCCAGGACCCCTCACACACCCAAGACCACTCACACACCCAGGACACCCTCACACACCCAGGACCCCTCACACACCCAGGACACCCTCACACACCCAGGACCCCTCACACACCCAGGACCCCTCACACACCCAGGACCCCTCACACACCCAGGACCCCTCACACATCCAGGACCTCTCACACACCCAGGACCCCTCACACACCCAGGACACCCTCACACACCCAGGTCCCCTCACACACCCAGGACCCCTCACACACCCAGGACCCCTCACACACCCAGGTCCCCTCACACACCCAGGTCCCCTCACACACCCAGGACCCCTCACACACCCAGGACCCCTCACACATCCAGGACCCCTCACACACCCAGGACACCCTCACACACCCAGGACCCCTCACACACCCAGGTCCCCTCACACACCCAGGACCCCTCACACACCCAGGTCCCCTCACACACCCAGGACCCCTCACACACCCAGGTCCCCTCACACACCCAGGTCCCCTCACACACCCAGGACCCCTCACACACCCAGGACCCCTCACACACCCAGGACCCCTCACACACCCAGGACCCCTCACACATCCAGAACCCCTCACACACCCAGGACCCCTCACACACCCAGGACCCCTCACACATCCAGGACCCCTCACACACCCAGGGCCCCTCACACACCCAGGACACCCTCACACAACCAGAACCCCTCACACACCCAGGACACCCTCACACACCCAGGACCCCTCACACACCCAGGTCCCCTCACACACCCAGGACCCCTCACACACCCAGGTCCCCTCACACACCCAGGACCCCTCACACACCCAGGACCCCCTCACACACCCAGGACCCCTCACACACCCAGGGCCCCTCACACACCCAGGACACCCTCACACACCCAGGACCCCTCACACACCCAGGACCCTCACACACCCAGGACCCCTCACACACCCAGGAACCCCTCACTACACCCAAGACCCCCTCACACACCCAGGACCCCTCACACATCCAGGACCCCTCACACACCCAGGACCCCTCACACATCCAGGACCCCTCACACACCCAAGACCCCTTACACACCCAGGACCCCTCACTACACCCAGGACCCCTCACACACCCAGGACCCCTCACACACCCAGGACCCCCCCCCCCCCCCCCCACACACACACACACACACTTCTCTAAACCTCTGTAATTCCTGTTTTGTTTGCTGGAATTTTCCAGGCCCATCATGAACTGTTTTTTTCATTGTTTTTCATTTCACTTTATTTGTTCAAATGTAAAAGAGCACGCAACAAAAAATGAATATTCTCTCGTGTATTTGGCAGAATTAATAGAGAATTTCTACATCATACTAACTCGCAATATTTCTTCTTCTCTCATCATTCTGCATAAAGAAAAAAGCATTTTGCTATACCACACAGCCACACTTCGGTAAAGGATTAACCCCCGTCTGAAATGACAAGATTACAACATGCTCAACTTACAACACCTGTCTTACAACTTGCCAAAGCTTACAGCTAGCCCAGCTTACGACGCCCAGCTTACAACCTCGGAACGGTGTCGCAAAAAAAAAAAAATTCTTACGGAGGAGAGAAACGAAAGGCAAATTCTCCGTCTTCGTCCAACACTTAGACTTATGGATAAAACATTAAAGTTGGTCCCCAGCATACGTGGGTCACTTAAGGAGATTAAGTGAACATTTCCCCCAACCCAGGACGTCCCTCTGATGTTGTATTTGCATGACTCATAAAATCTTTTAAGACACCAGTACTCCTGCACCATCTCCACCTACTTCCTGTATTGCTTGGCAGATTATTTTGAGTTTGTGTAGCCTGTTGTCTCTGTGGATATGTATGTGGTCCGTACGTGTTCCTGTGTGTGTGTGTGTGTGTGCGTGTGTGTGTGTGTGTGTGTGTGTGTGTGTGTGTGTGTGTGGTAATATGTATGTTTTTGTATTGTATTTGTACTGTACCTATTTGTACTAGTACGGGGATGGGTCTGTATACTCATAAGGCCCCATCTCCTGAACTTTCTCTACTATTCTACAACTTTCTACACTTCTGTAGGCTTTCGACATCCACAATCCATCATTCAGTTTATTTCATTCACCAACTACTTGCCAACACCACCCCTGCATAGGAAGGCCCTACCCTAGGGTGTTCAACAGTTCAAACTATACACTCATTATCAGAATGTTCAACAGCCGACACTCAAAAACCCTACGTTAGAGAATGGTCAACAGCCCAGAATGAACATCCTCCATCAGAGAGTGTTCAACAATCCATAACGAACACTCCAACATTACAATGCTCAAATATCCCATAATGAACACCCTTCATCAGAGAGTGTTCAACGGCCCAGAAAGAACACCATACATAAGCGAGTGTCAAACAGCCCATATTGAACACCCTGTATTCCAGTACCCCTCGGTGTTCACACAATACATAAAGCAATACTTCTGCAGTTATTCGTTCATCGTCAACGTAACATACAGCATTCAATCACATCAGTCAGGAGGACACATTAACACCGCAAACTAATATGACATCAAGGACAACAGACGCATGCGTACACTAGACTTCAGAGAGACGTCCTCACGTCTCACAAAGTCTCAGACTTGAAGCACCAGCAAGTCTTACCACTTCGCTGGCACGCCCAACCTTCTGGAGGCAGTAGAATGCCTCCCCGGGAAGAATATCTGGGCGAGAATATGTGCCACGGAGAATCAACAAATCGACCTAAGTGAAGCGGTTTCAAAAGAGGTTCGTCTCCGTTCGTCGTCCATTGCTTCGGAGAATCTAGTACACTGACAAGCAACTTGGCACTCAACATTGCCTGTATCACCAGCAACGTATCCCTCAGCCAAGTATGTCCTGAACAGAGTAATACGACGCACAAATCTATGTTTTACTGACCCCGCGGAGGAAAAATACATGCCTCGCCAACATCCTCTTCCTCCGCCCATGAAAGAGCGGTCGAGTTCCACACACACACACACACACACACATACACACACACACACACACACACACACACACACACACACACAGAAGATAAGAAAAAAATAAATACGAGTTTATCAACTTACACCGTCATTCCTATTGACTTTATCCTCGTAAAACGCTGGCTCTGGGCGCTTCCCTTCCCTCCCCCCAAATACGCTAACGATTGGTCCCTTCAGGAGAATCATTTTGCATGGGAATAACTCTGATCGTGACGTGGGCCAGCCAGTGAACCAATCATACCTGACCAGCACTTGCTTTCTCTCGCGCGAGCAAGGTGGGGCAAGTTCGGGGCTTCGAAGCTGCTTCGTTTGTGACGCAAGGAATGCCAAAGGAAGAAGGAAGAGGCGATCCGATGCTCCGGATCCTTCCTCCGTGTGTGTGTGTGTGTGTGTTAGCTGGCCACCACCAATGGACTGTAGTGACATGTGTGATGTTTTGGAGGACCAGAGTGACAGATTCTCTCTCTCTCTCTCTCTCTCTCTCTCTCTCTCTCTCTCTCTCTCTCTCTCTCTCTCTCTCTCTCTCTCTCCCCCCGGTGGCTGGTTGTGTATTATATATGAAGATGCTACGGACCGTCTGTGTATACATTTTTTTCTCTTTGCCTTAAAAAAAAAGATGTCTGTATCTCTGTTGAACGATGAATGATGAATGAAAGTCGAGGCGTTTTCTTTTTTTTCCAGAAGTGTTTTTTGTCTACCTCTAGGCAGAAGGTGTTTTTATTTCTGACATGAAGGTGTGTATGTTTCCGTGTGTGTGTGTGTGTGTGTGTGTGTGTGTGTGTGTGTGTGTGTGTGTGTGTGTGTGTGTGTGTGTGTGGTTCACTCTCATATTTGTAGAATTTACGAATATTCCCACAAACACATGTACTTACCCTATATACTTTCCAAACATCAATATACCTTATATATATATATACACACACACACACACATATATATATATATATATATATATATATATATATATATATATATATATATATATATATATATATATATATATATATATATATATCAACACACACACACACCTTCCGTGTTCTTTAATAACTACCACCACCACTAAATATCTTGCTGACCCACCCCAGGGTTCACCAACCTCCTGGTGTTGCCTTAATCAACCTCAAATAAAATAAGAGCAAAGCCTCCCCCAATAAAAATTTCGAGTCTGACGAATTCCTTAATTACTTAACGGGAGAGTCAGGTTATTAATCACATCACAACCCACTCCCTCTCCTCTCCATCACAAGCTGCACCATCATCACCGTCACCAACACACCTCCAACACCACCGGACCTCCAACACACCTCCAACATCACCTCCTACTTCCCCAAAATTCTCCATTTGGAATTCATGGCAATGAATATGTATCAGGTGGCACCAGACATGGCTGGCCAGGAGGAATAGGACGTGTTTTTCACCCTCAGTAATGTCATCCTTCACTGTCACCAGGGTGTCCCCCCCCCCCCACCCTCACCCTCATCATTCTCACTGTGTCTTATTCACCCTTCGTCTTTCTCTCAGTCTCCCTATCTCACCCATCACGTTCTCGACGCGTCTCCCTCGGCATTTGTTTGGCTATCCTCTCCTCCTTTACCCGATCCCCAGCAGCTGGCACCCTATCCTTTGTCAGCCAACTTGTCCATCAACATTCTCCCCCTCCTCTCCATCCTCCCTAGAGGATATCTGGATAGAGAGTCGGAAGGGTGACTGGAAAGAGAATCTAGAAGGTATCTGGAAAGAGATTCCAGAGGCTGTCTGGAAAGAAGTGGAAGAGTAAGGAAAGAGAATCTGGATAAGGTATGGGAAGAGTCTGGAAGGTGTCTGGAAAGAGACTCTGAGGGAGTTCTGGTAAGGGACAGTGTCTTGTAAGGAAAGTCCGGATGTTCTCTGGTAAGAATTTTTAAGGTGCCTGGAAAGAGATTCCAAAAGTCATCTGGAAAGAGATTTAAGATCTCTGGAGAGAGAGAGAGAGAGAGAGAGAGAGAGAGAGAGAGAGAGAGAGAGAGAGAGAGAGAGAGAGAGAGAGAGAGAGAGAGAGAGTGTGTGTCGGGAGCGTATGGAAAGAGAGTAGGGGTGGTGTCTAGGAAGATTCTGGAGGGTGTCTGGAGTTTGCCGGGTGACTGGAAAGAAGAGGAAAGGTTGACCCGAAGGAGAATCTGAGCGGTACCTGGAATGAATTTTGTGAGCGTATGGAAAGAAAATCAGCGAGATACCTGGATGGGTAAAGGATGTCTCGAGAAGGACAGTGCCTGAAACAGTGGAAGGAGGCTGGAAAACTACCTGGAACTTAAAACACTCTGAGGGGAGTTTGGAAAAGAAGAGTCTCGCAGACGTGAAAAATAAAACCATAAATGTTAGATGGAAGTTTACTAATGCAGCAGCGACGGTGCGCATACATCTACACCCAACACCAACTCACCTTAACACTCTAATGACCAGTTCTGCATCACTGCTCGATGTTGTTGCTTGAATTCTAGTCAACGTACCGTTATAACAAAGGACAAGAAAAACAACGCATACCTTCAACCTTTGATTACTATTCTACCTGCCATGATTAACTAAAATGCTTTATATACGAAAATGCATAAAGCCATTGGCCTCTAACTGAACCCATTATTGCCTGGAATATAAATCAACCACCCCAGAGTAATGAATGGTTGGCAGCGATGTGTGGCGACCGGGAGAGCGTGCTCCATCCCTCATGGTACACTCACAGCCTCCAACCCCGCCACATCCTCCCCCCTCACTATTTCACTGTCTCATTTAAATCGCTATATTCACAGTCATCTGGTATCTCGTTTGACTTTAATGTCTTTTGCATAACAATAATTCTGAAGGAATTTTATGGTTTCCAGTTGCAAGATAAACGGCGGTATACACTCGGCAATGTACGCACCATCGTTTCCAATTACCGCAAATGGAAATGTATCATTTGTAAATATGAGTTAATGGTGCCCTCATGAGTGGCGTTCCGGCAAGCTCCTCACTGTATTGTCCAGTGAGTGAGGCGCTTTATCTGTCTTATCTTACCATCCTTCTGCCCGCCTGCCTCCCTCTAACCCTTCTGTTCGTTTCATCCGTCTATCTGTCTCTGTCTATATCTACTTGTCCATTCGTAAGACTGTATATATTCCTCTGTCTAATCACTTATGCTTCTATCAGTAACACTATTCTCTCTCTCTCTCTCTCTCTCTCTCTCTCTCTCTCTCTCTCTCTCTCTCTCTCTCTCTCTCTCTCTCTCTCTCTCTCTCCCGACATCTACACTGGAAATTTAAAACTGACTGGGCATGGCAAGTTTTCATAACTTTACTCAATAAAACACCAACCAGAGATAATTTCAAAAAAAAAAATCTTATCACTGCTAAACATATGGACAAAAGAAAAATTAAAAACACTGCCAGTGATTTTCCCATAATTAAAACGTTACGGTAAAGTCTGAGAATTCAAGATCCCACTTTGTCCCCGCAAAAAAAAAAAATCATCTATCTATTTCGTCGGAGTCCCATCCGGCGAAAGCCTGGGATTACATATCCCAAGCCAGCCAGACGAGTGTTCTTTGATAACGTCTTCCAGGAGAGTCAACGGTTGAGGAATCCTTCCTGAACTCAACACTTGGAGGTCTCATCTTCAACACTGTAACATTGTAATGTCTTCATGGCGGTATACCTGCTCTCCTCCAGGCTCGTTCAAGAATACCTGACAATCTTGCGATGGATGACGGGAAATCAGCTTTTGATTTAAGTACTTTATGTACAAATATGCTGGGGTTTAACGGCATTTAAATGGCATATGGACGTTGAAACAGAAGCTCTACCATCAAGAAAAGGTATACATCCAAATATTTATTGCCCTTCGAGTTCAATCTACGACTCTGTCGCATCTTCTTACGTCTCTTAGTGAACGTGATTCAAGAGGGACACCGAAATAATATTTGATATGTTTAATGCTCCATACGTCACTAGAGGCATTTGTTATAAATGTCTGGACTTCCCAGAATAAAGCATAACAACGATGAAAGGAAAACCTCAGATGATCAATTGGTTAGGTAGGTTTTTGACCTATCAACTGCCAGGGTCACTGAGGTAGTCAATGTCAAGTTATAACCCCTAACTGAAGAAATCCCCGACACCTTCAGCTACTAAAAGAAACTCTAAGACACGCTCACTATTCTTAAGGCTCCTCGAAGCGGACAGAGCCACGTAATGTGGAAGAAACCGCTGTGTATTTGTTCTTCACATCCGTCAGAAACATTAATAACCCGGCAACAGCAGCTGCACTGAAGATCTGGGCATGAAAAACCTCCCATTTCAAAATCCGGCATTGATCATCTCAAGTTGTTTACCGTTTCCTAAAGGAATCGCATCTCCTCGCTGCTGCCGCCACCATCCATCATCTTTCCTCTTGCGTCCACTGCGACGGGCCATTAAAAATGATGAACTCCCTCTCGACACATACAGTCAGACAACAGATGATTCGAGGAAGGAGTATAATCCCCTGGTATGAGTCCATTTGTCAATGCGAACCATCTCTCTCCCTTGTGGACGTTCCACAACTCCTATCAAACAGGCAGCTGCTTCTACCGTTTATAATTTTCCCTCAAAAGCAAAACACGTACAGCCACGACCGCCAAGGGACCAGACTTACCGATAGCTCTCAGGTGGCAACTGGAGATAAGGATAACTTAAAGATAACGGCGATGTTATCCTTAATGACACCTTAGTGCAGGTAACTAGGCTGTGGTATTGACCAGGAGGTGGTGTTACACAACTTGGACTGCATACGTAAGTCAGGTGTTACAGCAGGCATGAACTGGAGTATGATAACTTGTACCACTGGATCTACTCCAGCCAGTCACATAAGCAGTTATATGCATCGTTGTCCTGACTCGTTCCTTATACTATATGATATCTCTGAGCTGCTATCTTTATTATACTTATACTCAAACCCTTTAATGTAAGATATCCTTTAAGATCAAATTTACATAAAATTCACCTAGTAAATAATTCTTATATTACTGTATCCATAAGAAGGAACTTATCTTAAGCACACAATCTTCGTGCTTTTAAATATCTTGGCCTTATTAATATTCAACTGCTTTGACATAAGGATTACGAAGGTTAACAATACAAAAATTACCTGTTATCATTTTCTTTGCTTGGCTGCTCAGCGCAGAATACCTGTGTAACAGTTCGTCTGCCACGTAACACTAAACATCATCACGAACGACAAATAATTCTTTAGGAGTTAATTCTATGCAAATCCCATCTGCATAAAATGGAAGAGATCAATGCCACAGACTGACCACTATTTGGGAACGAAAACAATTGAATTAAATGTCGGGATCTGAAGCTCAACATAAAATGCCCGCTGCATAATGCAGGTTTTGTTTATTTACAAAAGGCCGGCTTGCTGTTCCCAGTCATTGTGTTTCCTGCTGTAAATAAGATTTGCTTTTAATTATCGCTTTGTCTCGCGATGTAAGAGTCCCCCCTCCCCCCAACCCCCTCATTGTGTTGCCTCCAGACGAGACTGTGCATTTCTACCAAGGGACGACGCTTCACCCTGCCTCACCACTGGAGGTAAACGTCTGTTAGACCTTATTAGAATATGAATGGCTAACTTTACCCCTCTCTCTCTCTCTCTCTCTGGTGCATCGCGCGTACGATGAATTCGTCCCATATGGCGACACTTTGCTTGAGACGTCCCATTCTTTGCCGCTGCAGAGTGTGTCACCACCCGGCCGTCATCGGCGTCATGTCGACACGGTTGGGGCGCTCCCTGGTATAGAGGGTAGAATTAGACAGGGAGAGAGAGAGAGAGAGAGAGAGAGAGAGAGAGAGAGAGAGAGAGAGAGAGAGAGAGAGAGAGAGAGAGAGAGAGAGAGAGAGAGAGAGAGACACTCCAGCACCGGAGGGACGGCCTGCAAGACATGTCACAAACACTCGGAGTAAATTAGTTACAAGCGAGACGAGAGAGGATCGGGTCTGGAATGCTCCCCAGGCTTCGCTCAGCGTTCGAGGTGGCTGTCGGAGGCCCTCGTCCCAAGACGGGAGGGTTGGCGGGATGTCCCATACCGAGGAACGTAAAGGATCTTCAGGGATTCTGTTGATTTTCTCCCTCGCTCAACACACAGGATTTGTCTTGCGTCCTCCCGGCCCGGTCCCTCCTGCGTCGTGTGAGGAGGAAGACCCCCATAACATACGAGTCATGGTACGCGATACGGTCTCTAGTGATGGTATCTTTACCTACTGTCTCACTGTGAACCGCTTTACCTTGTTTATATCACAGTAAAAGATATGAAGAGGAATTCGTGAGAGAGAGAGAGAGAGAGAGAGAGAGAGAGAGAGAGAGAGAGAGAGAGAGAGAGAGAGAGAGGTGGGGTAGTATCGAGATGCATTTTCAGTTCATGTCTGAAATGGGAAGGTGAGGACTGGATGGCATCAGTACATTTCTCTATTACGGTGATGGATAAACTCTCGCTGGTAATTCTAATAACGAACATCATGAGGGAGTCAAGGGAGTGGCACACCGCACGGTGACCAACTGTCTAAGGGCGTGTGAGCAGCTCAACAACAGCTCACGTGAACTTAAATTTCATCGAGTTCTTCGGTTTTCGTGTTCATGAAGCACATCACCCGCAGGCACTGCTTCCTTGATAACTTCAGCGCACCTGCTGACGTAAGTGACGTCCGGGGTACTTGTTAAGTGACCTCTTTCGTTATATTTCTATTCGGTAGAGGAGAACCGACACCAGCTCGAGTGGTGGGAAATCTCTGGAATGCTCACCGATTTACAAGTACAAATACATACAGCAAACACAACTCACAGAGGCCTTTTAGTCTCGAGGACCTGACATTCCTGCTGCTTTGGAAGTGGCTAGTTGTTTCCTGCCGCACCCACCTGCACTACCTCGTCCTACAAGCTGTGCAGTCGCGGAAAATACGAGCATGTCTTGAGGCAGAGCCCCTGAAAGGGCCGAGGAATAGGTTTCTAAAGGTTTTGAGGAGCGATGTTAATCAACGACTGACAGTGGAGGTTCTCAGTAGTGTGGGAAGGCCTCGGTTAGCTAAAGGTAAGGTGCAGGAGCTTCTTCATACTCGTGTTACTGGATGAAGAGAGACAGAGATCCTTCTGGGTGTGGAATCATGAGCAATCCATGGGCCCCCTTGGGTGACTTCATGTCTTATGCCGTGGGATTTTCTTTATTCTGTACCTCACAAACGAGACATATATCACCCATGTTTCAGGGTATAACTAGAACCTATGTCTTAGAGATTGAGGTCCTCAGCAACCCACGTCTCAAGAGGTTGAGGCCCTAAGCAATCAACGTCTAAAAGTTTGGGGCCCTCAACAACCCCAATCCACGTCTCACAGGTTGAAGTCCTCATCAACCCACGTCTCCAGAAGCTGAGGCCCTCAGCAACCCACGTCTCCAGAGGCAGAGGCCCTCAGCAACCCACGTCTCCAGAGGCAGAGGCCCTCAGCAACCCACGTCTCCAGAAGCTGAGGCCCTCAGCAACCCACGTTTCCAGAGGCAGAGGCCCTAAGCAACCCACGTCTCCAGGTATGGGGTCCGGGTTCCGGCCCAGGTGACCAGACAGTACACTGGTGAGGAGGTTTATCTGGCAAGACCTGGACCCCGTGACGCCATCCGCTAATCTGGTAACAGTTCCTCACATGTCCGACACGCCGTCCCCTTCCCTCGGTGTCTGCTCCTCTGATAATTATAATGTTAACTTGATTATTAAGAGTCCTCACCTTCCACTCTAATCTCTCGCGAGGGGACATATCTTTTAAGCTGGGTTCTGGGCCGTGCTCCAGACAAGGCGCCGGTATGCGCGGCTACCGCGTCCTCTCTCCCTCCACACATGATATTCAGCGACGCAGACCTTTGTAGATTTTGCTTTGGAGTGAGTTTCTCTTCTTTACTGCGCGGGAATAACTATGAAGGACGATTAAGGAGGATGATTTCAACAATTATCCTCTCTCTCTCTCTCTCTCTCTCTCTCTCTCTCTCTCTCTCTCTCTCTCTCTCTCTCTCTCTCTCTCTCCTTCAGAAGACAAGTGTTTATCCTAAGCGACACACACCGCATTCAGCTAGAGTTTGCCTGGCTTGGGCCGTCTTAAAAACTCGACGAAACAGTTTTCTTGCCGCCATGATATCATCAAGGGAAACTACCAAGGGAAACTGTCATTGTAAACTATCAAGGAAACTCTCAAGGTAAACTGGTGAATCTACCCCACTGTGAGAATGGTTCAGTGGTATATTCTGACCCTAGATATTGACACTATGGTTGCTAACTGGCCATACTTCCATGCGTTAACCCTGACATTATGTACCCAACCTGGTATTAATATCAGGTGGACTTTCCTTATGTAATTCGACCTCCTCCACACCCTTACTATCCCCACATGTACCACAACACACCCACACCACCGCCACCCACACCACACCACCACCACCCACACCATCGCCAACCACACCACACCACCACCACCCACACCACCGCCACCCACACCACACCACCGCCACCCACACCACACCACCACCACCCACACCACCGCCACCCACACCACACCGCCACCCACACCACACCGCCACCCACACCACACCGCCACCCACACCACACCGCCACCCACACCACACCGCCACCCACACCACACCACCACCACCCACACCACACCACCACCCACACCACACCACCGCCACCCACACCACACCACCGCCACCCACACCACACCACCACCACCACCACCACCTCACATCTCAACCAATCTCATCAACTCCGACTAAGCTTCTTAGCTGGAGTTCCTCAGTAGTTCCCGAGGCTGCAGCTTGAACCACACATCCCGTCATTTCATTCCCTTCTTTCCCAGGGACGTGAAAGGCAGACAGGAAAACACATGGTCATCGAAAAAAAGGGGAAGGACACTTTCCTGGCTCCCCTCTGCCACACCAGGAGGACAAATCAGGACAAGACATAACGTAGAGACATCTTTTTTTTTTTCCTGGTTCTTCCCCTAATACACCAGGACAAGGCACCTAGGTACTGAGGAAAATATATTTCCCAGGTTTCCCCCACGTGCATCAGGACAAGTAATGAGAGTACACTGCCCAAGGGAAGACCTTTTCCTGCCCTACCCTGAGGGACCAGGACAACAGATCAGGACAACAGATGCTGGTGAGCCTTAATCCAGGTCGCCCAGAGTCTCCTGTGATTGGCACCGTGAGATGTTGGTCTCCCCCACCCACCAGCTGCTGCCCTGGGGAGGAGGGGGTGACGAGGAGGGGGCAGTGGGGTGAGGGAGAGTGGGAATAAAGGGGGGGAGTAAGAGAGTGAGAGTGGAGGAAGACTAGAGACAGCTGAGGTAAGAGACTGAAGGAGTAAAGTTGTGAGAGGGATGTGATGATGTGATTATTACACGAAAGTGCACTTGGGAAATCGTGTTTCATTATCCCCGTGGACTCATAGGAATATATATATATATATATATATATATATATATATATATATATATATATATATATATATATATATATATATATATATATATATATTACTACTACTACTACCACTAGGGCTGAGACACGAGTCTACTCATCTACCTGTCATCCTAGCATCATGAGGCACGACGGAGAACTGCTATACCCTCCCTGGAAATAAAATACCCACGCCCGCCCGTGATCCACTGCGACCACACCCACTGTGTACAATCCTTAATAATTCTCGTCATTTGAAGACTCACTAAATATGGTCAATAGGGAGAGATGCACTGCTGTATTTACGAGCATTTACGTTAACAAAACAGAGATTAGCCACGTCCGGCAACAACCGTCGTCCTCAATAGCGTAGTCAGGAGACTTTTTCTTTTTTTTTTCCCAGGTGGTGTCAAGGTTCGGTGTGTTTATGAGCCCCACCCTGGATTACTGTGAGGTAAGTTGGGGGGAACCCACAGCCTGATTTCCCTCGGTGTATGTTATCATTTCCATCAATCATAAGCCGGCGAGGAGGAATTGTTGTCTAAGTAAATAAGCAGCTTTGTTGTAAATTATGTCAGCGTACGATGCCGCATCCTACCACTTGTAAGATTTCTATCAATTTAAAGTCTTGTTTGTCTTCTGGTGTAATTATCCAGTGGCAGGACAACAACTCACAGGCCTAACGACCCTCCCGACCCAAAGGCACCCTTACGTCCCCAGTTCTTTGGGGTCTATTCTACTACCGTGTCTCCGAGAGGGTTACCCAGGTTTTTGCGCTTGTACAATCTCAACGATGCTATCAGACAGCAGGTACGAGACTCGCTCACTGGAAGTTCATATTGTCCAATAATTTTACAAAAAACCGACTCATAAATGTCTTTATGCAGGGTTCCATGAGAAATCTCAAATAAACATGCCATACTCTTCCATAATAGATACCAGAATTGTCTTACATATGCATATCAGACGCGAGGGGAAAAAACAAACTCCGAAATTCTCTGAATTATCAGACATTTGGCAGGGCCACCGAAGTAGCCAATGGCAGCTCGAGCCCAAAGGCGGGAAAAGGACAATAGAGCGCACCATCTTTGAACTCGTTATCAACAATATATCTCAAGATTTGCTAACGCAGCTCGCGTACGCTGGTAACATATCTTTACATAAACTGCACTGTATGTCTTCGGGAGTGGCGAACTTACACTACAATTAGTCCGGGAAAAGTATGAAAATTAATGCATTTATGAATCCGATATTCGCCTGTCCGTGACGTCACCGCGTTCAACCGATTCATCACAAAAAAAGTAAAAAAAAAACACGCGCGATGATCGTCGTCTTATTTATCACTGTATTTAAATTGAAAATTAGAGGACGGCTCACGGGTATTACGTTACGGAATTCTTAAAACTGGATAACGAATTATCCTGTTCAGTGATGCGTTGTCGGCATAACCGACCATCACTCGAAGTCCTCTCTTGGTTTGTCGTTACTCGCATAAAACACACACACACACACACACCCGGCCTACCCTCGCCACATGTGCAGTCCATAATCACATAGATACAGACACACAGACACAAAGACAGACAGGCAGGTCGATAGGTAGAGTGGCAGACGCTCTACGCCCTCCTGAAGGAGGTGATTTCAAGGGCGACACAAGGCCACCTTCAGCGTTATATTACGTCTTCATCATACTGTTATTAACATTCTAGAAGCCATTTTCCCCGCCCGTGGGAGGGAGGAGGCTTGGGGGACCTCGCAAGAGCTTCAAGCCAAACCGATTCAGGATTATTCTCATTTTCTGTATCATTATGGACGCTTCCGAAGCCAAGGGTCGACGGGTTGGGGTTTTTTCCCAAGCACTTCCTGAGCACGAGATGGTCCACATCTCCTGAAGAACTCCTGTCGGTTATCATCTATCCTCTTGAGGTACAACGTTTGCAAGAGTCGTCCAATCCTGGGATAGAGATCCACTTGCTCGTTGAAGGATTGTAGACCATCTGGTCTTCAAAGGATCACAGACCATTTGGTCGTGACAGGATTATAGACCACTTGGTCGTCAGAGAATTATAGACCATTTGGTTTACACAGGATCATAGACCATCTGGTCGTCAAAGAATTACAGACCATTTGGTCGTTACAGGATCATATACCATTTGGTCGTTACAGAATTACAGACATTTGGTCGTCATAGGATTATAGACCATTTGGTCGTTATAGGAACATAGACCATCTTGTCGTCACAGGATCTTAGACCATTTGGTTTCAACAGGATCATAGACCATTTGGTCGTCATAGGATTATAGACCATTTGGTCGTCATTGGAACATAGACCATCTGGTCGTCACAGAATCATAGACCATCGTCTATTGCCACCGATAACGTGTATCTCAGACTCATAAGAATGTCCATCCGTCTCATGATGTAGAGGGAAGGCCAGATAACAAACAGTCAGACGGTCTAAGATACGATTGGGTCAATCTAGAGGGAAAAATAAACTCCTGATCCATATAGATGGAGGGAGGATAGCACAGCAGACAGCTCCATCCTTCCCACCACTCCCTCTGGCACATCAGGTGGACGGGAAAACAGCTTAGGAGCACCATGCACAATGATGAAGTATATACTGACATGGGAATTTTACAGGAAAGTGAGAATGGGGGTGGGAAGAAAAAAAAAAATTCTGCTCAAATGTCCGCCTCCAGATAATCCAAAGGCAAGGTTTCAGATATGAAAAACGAAAACGTTGGGTTGATCTACATGGACGTTACAACGTCCAAAAAAAACAATGGATTCTTTACTGATATTTGAGAATAATGTTTTCCTTGTTCGTGACTTGAGTGGAGTGATGGTTTTTGCCAGGACAACATCCGGTGATCGTGTATTCCAAATCTTTTTTTTTTTTTCACCCACCTTTGTACTCCACCTCCATCCCCTCTCTACCTTCACATCGGCCGAATCAATGAAACGCCGTTTATATATATATATATATATATATACTTCGTCTTCCATGACTCCATTAATCACATGATCAACCACGATCCTCGACTCCAGATATCCAGCGTTCGTATAACCAGGTCTCTCTCTCTCCCTCCAGTACATGACTTTACATAGCCTTATTCTCCCAGCCTGAAGAGGTTACTTCAACCAGTGATCATTCATAAGAAAATCTACCTACAATTCGCCTCATAATTCGCCTCACACACTCACATTCGCCTCATTAGGACCGCGAAAAGGGCCTCCTTACACCACTTTCTCCTCGTGTCCTTCTCATAATCCGTCGTGTCTGGAGTCTGAACTCCGTCTACACACTTCTTGAAAACCCCCGTCTGCTGCCTGTGTTGGGACCTTCCCTCACCCACACATTGCTCCCCGGCTTCCAACAACCCGTTCTGCCGGAGTCTCTGACCACCACTCCGAACTCCCCTCTGCAAATACCCTGAGCTCACGCTGATTAATGCCAACACGATATTTTGCCATCAATAACTCTCCCAGCCCCATTAAGAACATCACGTCAAAAGAGACATTAGCCCCTGAAATTTCGTGCACTTTGACGAATCTTCATATTTTGGCCCTGACGAATGACACGGAGGCCGGGTCGTAATGGCTAGTGAGAAATATCCGTTATGTAACTAATGACAGAGATCGGTGGTGATTTCCATTTGCTCCTCCGTGCTAGCCTCTACCCGGCAATTAGGAGCGAGATCACTATAATCTCCACGTCATCCAGAGTTCTGACTGCCCTGCGCGGGCCGTAGCGAGGGGAGGTTCCCGCAAGATCGACCTCGTCGTATTTCAACGTTGCTACGGACGGCAGGATGGACTATGAATGAAAGGGGGCGAAGTAGATCATTCAGTAGAATATCTGCCGAGGGAGGGTAACTTTAATGAAAAAGATAAAAAAAAAAAGTGTCTGTATCAAAGTAGTAGTGTCTGGATAAATGGAAAAAAATATGAGAAACTAAAACAGTTGAGGATCCTGGCCTTGGGGTACACCCGTTATCACTCGCTGGACTCCGGGGACCATACCACCAGCCTCTGACTGCTTGATCCTCTACTGCTTCATCTCTGACCTCTACATGACCTTCGTTTTCTTACTATGTTCTTACTGTTTCCTCTTTATTGAGTTCTTATTCCGTAACCCTTATCGTAAATGGTCTTGCTTTCTCCCATCATCTGTGTTTTATTACTTCCTCTTCTCTCTTTCCCTTCCTTGTCTAACGTATTCTCTTTACTGTGTTCTGTCTGCGTCCTTTTGTGTGTTCCTTCTACAGCATTTTCTTGTTCTAAAGATATTTTATCATGTTCCTCTACGACATTATTTTCTGTTCTTCAATACTGTTCTTCTTCTTCCTGTCTTCCTCTTACTGTGTCTTTGTCTTTGTTCTGCTTAACATATGCTCCGTCTTGTGTTATTCCTCCTGTCTCTTTTTTCTCATTTGTTCTCGCTGTGTTTCACTATGTTCGTCTGGCTGTGAACTATCCATTCCGTTTTCTTTGCTCCTTAGGTCATGTCTGCACATCTCGAGAAACTCTGGCCCCATGAAAAGATTTATTCAACTCATTCTATTTTCCTATATCGTCTCTGTTCTCCAAGTGCTGAGCGATTCCCAGTGCTATTTTCTCTCTCTTCTCGTTCGCCTCTCTCTCTCTCTCTCTCTCTCTCTCTCTCTCTCTCTCTCTCTCTCTCTCTCTCTCTCTCTCTCTCTCTCTCTCTCTCTCTCTCTCCCTCGTTATTATGAGCAATTTTCAGCGTCATGACTAAACCGAATCCATCAAATTCCTCCTCACTGTTTTTTATTCCTGGTAACGTCAATTTTTCTTCAGCAGTATCTTTCTCGCATCATCATAAATCTTCTTCTTCTTCTTCTTCTTCTTCTTCTTCTTCTTCTTCTTCCTCCTCCTCCTCCTCCTCCACTTCCTCCTCCTCCTCCTCCTCCTCCTCTTCTTCTGCAGCATTTTCTCCAACATAATATATCAGGGAGAACGTCCCACACACCAGACTAAGATGAACTTCCATGAGTGAGTTCTGGGCTGGCAAGGAGCATAAGGGACTCCCTCCCACTATTAGGGATGTGAGGCAGGTCCTCAAAAGACACCCTAAAGTCCCTCTTTTCCACCCCTGATCCATTCATCCACCTCCTCCCCTCCCTGCTTAACGGATTAAGGCCTCTCTGATCAGGGTGCATACATGGATTTTACACGGATGCCTCTGCAAGTCTTCCACTGTTCCACTCAAAACATCCCGAGTCCACCCACCCTACCACCCAGCCACCCACCTCCTCATCTCGCTGGTCAGCCTCGCGTGGACGGCAAATTGATGATGATCTCTTTTCCACTCATTTTCTGGCTTAAATCATGGGTGATGGAGAAGACCCCAGTCCTCTCGTCCCTCCCTCTGGCGCCGCGTCTCAATCGTCGGCCGCTTCTGCTTGCTAAGCCACCACGAAAAAGCACAGAGACCCGGTGAGGTTCTGATCATCCTTAAAACCTCTCTAGTATGTGGTGTTGTCCGGGGGTATGATGAGTCGCCATATCATACAGACAAGGATCGTAGGATACGGCGGCGTAAAAGGGCCTGCTTGAGAGCCACGTTCTCCAATATAGCACAAGGTTAATACCACAAAATGAAACATAGGAACAAATGGTTTATTTCATATAGACTCAAACTACCGGAGGAAAGACGAAAATATATACCGGATTCTCTTGAGAGAAAATGAAATTGTACTCTTTAGAAATATTACTAACATATCATATTACTCTTAATAGAAAGGTTTCTGCTTATCGAGCGAAGTAATCTACCAAGACCAGATGTAATGAACCTCGTAGAACGTTTTTCATAAATGGCTAAGAATAAAAATGAAATGACAAATGGTTTTAGCCCATCTTGTACTTAACTACTAACGTCATAAAATGTGTGTTATATACAGAATGAAAGCCCTTATAACAAGGAATATAATCGCAAACCCTTCCCCTTCAGTAGATTTCAATTTTTCCAAGTACTCCCCAAAGAAAACGGTACAGGTGATTATGTTCCTACAACGTACAGAGGCGAGGGACTCCCAGCGCAAACATGCGTTACGTCGTCACCAGCCAAGGGCACCTGCCGGGCAGGACGGGGCAGGACATGTGTTGCCAGGATTCGACAGGATGGAGTGGCGGGGTCTGTGCACACGCCAGCAAATGTGTCTCCTTCCTAAGACCATCCCGAGGAAGCTCGAACCCCGTATCTCGAGGGATGTGAGAGCATCGCCTTACCAGTTTGCCACTCTAGTATACTTGCAAACGATATCTTGTTTATAAACATTACTTTTCACAGCACCGAGGGGAGATGAACACCTGGGCTGGCTATGGGCCGACCGCCGTGCCCAGGGTTTGAACACATGCAGACCTGACTTCCGGAGGTGTGTGTGTGTGTGTGTGTGTGTGTGTGTGTGTGTGTGTGTGTGTGTGTGTGTGTGTGTGTGTGTGTGAAAATCTTTAAGGCTGAGTTATGCAACAAGGAGAAATTACCCAATAGAGATCCTCAAGCAATCATTATCAAGCAGTTACTGGTCTATGATTCGCCTCGTTCAACTTCCACTGAAACTTGAGAGAGAGAGAGAGAGAGAGAGAGAGAGAGAGAGAGAGAGAGAGAGAGAGAGAGAGAGAGAGAGAGAGAGAGAGAGAGAGAGAGAGACCTCCATTCCTCACACTGGCATCATCGAGTCTTTGAGAACCCCAGGACCACAGAGGGGTCTAGATCGTCCTCATCACTGGTCCTCCACTTCCGAGGAAAATCCCTCACCACAAACGATATAGAAAAACACGCATAAAACACACATCCTTGAAGATGACATCTGCTGACACGCGAGGACCGTCCGTACGTACGTACGTCCGTGGCCTCCGCCGCTCACGACCAGTGAAGGTCTGCGATAGATGGACTCGCCTAGTTTTTACACCGTGGGCCAGATGGACCTCCTTGTATTGGCCCACATGGACCCCGTGAGGAATTTCCTCTTCGAATCACACGATGATACTAAGGTCTCATCCACTCCCTCCTGCTCCACCTCTCCCTCGACATCCAGAGTCTTCTGATTTAACAGTTTTTCACACATCTTTTTCTTTATAATCATTCTCTCGGACTGTAAGGTTAAGAGAAACGCTCCCGGACGAGATGTTACAAGTTTATCTCGTGTGTGTGTGTGTGTGTGTGTGTGTGTGTGTGTGTGTGTGAGGGAGGAGGGGGCCCCCGTGACATGGTGCGGGTATGCTATGGTCACATACCTGGGCGTGTTATCAGATCATACCTGGGTCGTCGTGTACACAATCGGGGTCACGCCGTTCCCCTCGACCTGATAAACACACGAGTGTCAGGATCCTCATATTTTTTTTTATATATGTCCCCTCCCACCCCAGCCTCATCCTTACCCCAGCCTCGTCCTCACCCCAGCCTCGTCCTCACCCCAGCCTCATCCTTACCCCAGCCTCGTCCTCACCCCAGCCTCGTCCTCACCCCAGCCTCATCCTCACCCCAGCCTCATCCTCACCCCAGCCTCATCCTCACCCCAGCCTCGTCCTCACCCCAGCCTCAGCCTCACCCCAGCCTCATCCTCACCCCAGCCTCATCCTCACCCCAGCCTCATCCTCACCCCAGCCTCGTCCTCACCCCAGCCTCAGCCTCACCCCAGCCTCATCCTCACCCCAGCCTCGTCCTCACCCCAGCCTCGTCCTCACCCCAGCCTCATCCTCACCCCAGCCTCGTCCTCACCCCAGCCTCATCCTCACCCCAGCCTCATCCTCACCCCAGCCTCATCCTCACCCCAGCCTCATCCTCACCCCAGCCTCGTCCTCACCCCAGCCTCATCCTCACCCCAGCCTCATCCTCACCCCAGCCTCATCCTCACCCCAGCCTCATCCTCACCCCAGCCTCATCCTCACCCCAGCCTCATCCTCACCCCAGCCTCATCCTCACCCCAGCCTCGTCCTCACCCCAGCCTCATCCTCACCCCAGCCTCATCCTCACCCCAGCCTCATCCTCACCCCAGCCTCATCCTCACCCCAGCCTCATCCTCACCCCAGCCTCGTCCTCACCCCAGCCTCATCCTCACCCCAGCCTCATCCTCACCCCAGCCTCATCCTCACCCCAGCTTCATCCTCACCCCAGCCTCATCCTCACCCCAGCCTCGTCCTCACCCCAGCCTCATCCTCACCCCAGCCTCATCCTCACCCCAGCCTCATCCTCACCCCAGCCTCATCCTCACCCCAGCCTCATCCTCACCCCAGCCTCATCCTCACCCCAGCTTCATCCTCACCCCAGCCTCATCCTCACCCCAGCTTCATCCTCACCCCAGCCTCATCCTCACCCCAGCTTCATCCTCACCCCAGCCTCATCCTACCCCCAGCTTTACCGTCCCTTAGCCTCATGTCCGCCGCCCCCCTCAGTCTCACGTTCCCCCTAGTCCCATGAACCAGAATCATTACGGAGGAATGACGGGAGAAGCAATCTTGGCAACGAGACCTCGTGGGAAAAAACGGGGAGTTTAGGGCTTTTAAAGGGAAGGTTCAGGGACGGGCGACAGGGAGGGTTTGCCGAGCCAGTGTTGACACCTGGAGTGACGGAGGGCCAGGTGTGCCACAGGATCATCATCTCCTGAGTCCCTACGAGGATTTCCTCAACACTGGAGTGGCTTTTTTCTCCCCCTATTGCTCAGTCTATCTCACTTTCTCCCACTCGCTCTCCCTCTCTCCCATTCACCGTCTCTCACTCTCAATCTAACCTCCCCTCTCAATACACCTCCCCCATTCACTCTCTACCACTCTCACTCTAACTCCCCCTCACCCCCTTCAGTACACCTCCCCCAGTTCACTCGTCCATTCCCTTTCCCATCGACCGTCCCTACACACACACACACACACACACACACACACACACACACACACACACACAAACACACACTCACTCACTCTCACAGTCCACTCTCCCTCCAGCAACACAAGTGTGTCAGGTGTTACCACAGCGATGCAGATGGTAACCCCCCTGCCCCACTAACCATACCCCAGTCATCCACTATAATCTGTAATCACTTTAATAATGTTTAATTACAAAGAAGCGGATGAACTGAACAAATGATAATGATCATATTCCTATTATGGCCCACCAAGGTTTCCTGTGCGTGCGTGCGTGCGTGCGTGTGTGTTTGTGTGAATGTATTTTTGCGTGTGTGTGTGTGTGTGTGTGTGTGTGTGTGTGTGTGTGTGTGTGTGTGTGTGTGTGTGTGTTTACGCAAAAATGACAGAGATGCGTTTATATGAGTGAGCGTGCCTGTTTCTGATTCACCGATTCGTGTGCCTTTGTGAATGCTTTCGTGTGTCTTGTGTGCAGTTCGTGTGTACATTCGTAAGAGTGTACAGTTGATCCGTTAGGTGTACTCAAGTCTCACCTGAATGTGTTCACATATTCATCATCAGATTCTTTAGGATTCGTGTGGAGGTTTGTATGTTCTATGAATGTGCGCGTTCATATGCACTTTGTTCGTGTATATATATATATATATATATATATATATATATATATATATATATATATATATATATATATATATATATATATATATATATATATATATATATCACCAATAAGGCCTCATTCCCTTACTGTGCTTACGTAACATCACTGTTCATTCTCATCACCACTGACTCTCCTTTACTCTAATATTCTAAGTAAAGTCCGATAAAGATGAACAAAGGTGAGTAAAGTATTGAGCCAATATGATTAATGGAGTGACGCCTGCGTGGAGTTCGTCCTCTGCAGTACACAAGGCGAATATTGTTGTTAAGGTTGTGATACTGTCATTTAGCAGCAGTAAGTGTGGTGGTAGTTGTAGTAATAGTGGTAGCAGTCGTTGTTGTGGTAGTAGCAATAGCAATAGCAGTAGTAGCAGTAGTAGTAGTAGTTACAATAGTAGCTGTAACAGTAGCAGCAGTAGCAATAGCACTAATCCATGAAGAGAATACAAAGTAATTATCGACTTTCTCGTATAACGTAACGAATGAAACTGTAACATGTACAGCAAAGCATCAGTCAGGCAATGAATGAAGTTCTCCCGTTGTGAAGAACCATTACGAAGATACTGTGTCACTTGTACGTTATAAAAAAATTCAATGAAGGAAAACGTAAAAAAAAAATCAAAGAAATTAAAGTGTTGAACTGAACGTAAATATACAGTGAAAAAATGAAAGAAATAATGAAGGAATCTTCATGTAACGTCCTACTAAAGTGCAAATCATAACTAAACAGAAGCTTGAATTATTTTGAACTTATTTTACAAAATCACAAGTAAATTCTACGCATGTGGAAATGCAGATAACTTACAACTAAACTACAGGTCTTGCCGTATTAGTATACAGGAAGAGGCAAGAAGGGCGAGAGAGAGTACTGGATAATGTCTATAATAAGAACAAGACATGTTTATGGAAACCACTTAACTGACGAGCATAGATCCAGGTCGTGAGAAGAGGACAGAGAGGAGGAGGAAGAAGAAGAAGAAGACAGAGAGGAAGAAGAAGATGACGACTTTTAGGCGTCTGATATTTCTGAAGCGTTATGAAAGGCTCGAGGTCAGGAGGAGAAAAATACTGAACCACGTAATGAAAGCATGACCAATCACACAGTCCATTCGTGTGTGTGTGTGTGTGTGTGTGTGTGTGTGTGTGTGTGTGTGTGTGAGTACTAAACAGAACAGACACAGAAGTATGGAGAGCGCAACTGTAAATGATCTCTCTGTCCTTATACATGATAGTGAAATCTACTTCACCAACAGCAAGAGACTGAACGTAGCGCAAAAAAAAAGAGAGAGTAATTTTAAACGAGCGTTATTATAGATGCTGGCTGGGTAGAGGGAGGGATGTGTGTCTGCCTGGTACGAAAGCCTGCGGGTTGAACATAGAGATGACGAGGTGGAGATGAGATGATGAGATGGTCCGGACGCGTGGGATGAATGGATGAGGAGGGAATGATGAGTGGAGGCTATGAGGAAGGGGGGGGGGGAGGTAATGAGAGGAGGTTACGAGAGCTACAGGAGGAGGATTGAGGGAAGGTGGGGAAAGACCAGAACCTGGTGGAAGACCCAGTATGAAGGATCGAGCCTGATCACCAGCAGAGCAGCTTACAAGTCATCAATTCTTAATCGCTTCTGCAAACCAGGTATCGTATCGTACACATCAATTATCTATTATAGAAAAAAAAAAAAACATACACTAGCTATACCCAGGGTGAGACAGTAGTTAAATTTGAAATTGGAAGTGGATTTGCTGGGGGGTAAAGTTCACGAGTTGCTTCGAATCGCTGTTCGATACTTTTCGAAGCCTCGGCCGGTATTGTCAGATATGTCACCGAAAGGCAGGGTATCTACCCTGTGATGCTCTAACTACAGGGTCGTCTTTGCCTCGTATACTCTCTCTCTCTCTCTCTCTCTCTCTCTCTCTCTCTCTCTCTCTCTCTCTCTCTCTGTAACCTGTTGCTTCCACCCGCGGACGACATAACCACCACTTAAGGCCATTTGTTACGTGTCAACAACCCGCTTGTTTACCCCTCTGGTTTATAGCCTGTAAATACACTTCTTAAACAAGCTCTGGCGGCTAATCCACTGCAAAGATGGTTTAGATAGGTATCTGTTATGGCAATATAGCAGGAAAGATATTTGCTTTATAGCTCTATAGATATGTTCTATCATTATAGCTGTATGGACATCTGTTATAGTATTGTAGAAATCTATTAAAGCAGTATACAAGTACATATATCTGTTATAGCATTATTGCTGTTTAGATATACGTAATATC
Organism: Panulirus ornatus; assembly: GCF_036320965.1. Lineage (NCBI taxonomy): Eukaryota > Metazoa > Arthropoda > Malacostraca > Decapoda > Palinuridae > Panulirus > Panulirus ornatus. The sequence continues at coordinate 66,333,407 of NC_092235.1, forward strand.
ATCATAGCTGTAAAGATATCTTTTTCAGCACTACACCAGTATAGACATCCATGATAGTATACTATCTTTCTTAAGATTATATCAACAGATGACAGATTAACTCCATACTACCTTCACCGTACACTTGTATACCTGCGAAGTACAATTGTGTACTTGCGTAGAACACATGTATACCTCCATAGTATACCAGAATCCCCTCCGTAGCACACCTGTACCCCTCCGTAATACACCAGTACCCCTCCGTATCACACCTGCGCCCCTCCGAAGTACACCAGTACCCCTCTGCAGTATAACTTTGTCCCTCCGAAGCACAAATGTACGCCTCAGTAATACACCTGTACACACTTTGTAGTATACCTGAACTCCTCCATTGTACATCCTTACCATTCCGCTGTTCACCTGTACACCACTGTAGAACACATATCCTTTCAATCTTCGAGCCTCTCTAGCACGATGGTTTGACTCTCGAGAACCATGGTACGACTCTCAAGCACAGACAGCACGACCCTGGTGTTTGAGGCTCATGCCCCCAGGCTTAAGGCTCGTACCGTCGTGTTTATGGAGTTAAGCGGCGAGTGTGTGTACCCTAAGTTAAGGGAACCTCAGCTTGTGTGTGTAAAGCTACTGCCGAGCCAGCTGGGGCAGCAGCCCTGTGTCCACACTGGTTCGCAGGCCAAATATATCACGCCGGCCGGAGTCCTGTGGTCTGGCCTCCTGGGCCAGGCTAAAATAACAGGGTAGCTCTCGTGGTGGACGAGGGCACTGAACACGACCAGATAACCCACCAGCGTGTAACATACTGGCGCCAAATTACACGTATTTAGGGCGGGTAGGGCGATGTCTAGCATCTTAATGATTCTCCTAATGTCAAGGGCATATTTAGCCACCTCTTTAATTACCCAGAAAGGGACGTTAATTGCGAATAATATAAGGAATAGCCATCTCGCTAATGGGTAATTGTAAATAGATACGTAACCAAGTCCACAGGTCATCCGAACCGCAAGCCGAAACGCCTTTCGGATCTCTTCTTCTTCTTCTCCTTCTCCTTCTTCTTATTCTTTTTCTTCTTATTCTTCCTCTTCTTTTTCTCCTTCTTTGGGATAAAAACATCGGACTCGCGAATCCAAACACCTTCTGAATCTTTTTCTTCTCTGGGATGAGGCCATCCGACCCTCGAATCGAAATATCTTTTGAATCTTTTTCTCTCCTTGAAATGAGGTTATCCGATCCACGAATCGAAGCATCTCACGAGTCATTTTCCCTTTCCTCGGGGTTCAGCCATCTGACCCGCTGGTCAAAACATCGAACGGATCTTATTCTTCGCTTCTGAGACCATCATACGAATCTTTTGTTTACGATTGAACAATCCGACCCTTGTGAATTCGAAACACCAAACGAAAAACTTTTGCTCTCTGCACTGAAACATCTAATCACAGGAGAGATGCAGATCCACCTGGGTCGTGATGCCGAACCGGAACGTTACGAAACACGACAATTTTTCAGTCGATCAGAGTGAAGCGTTTTGTGAGGTGAGGCAGGAACTTCGAAGAACCCTGGGGGTTGCAGGGAGCAGGAGGAGCTGTGCTGGAGCCTGACCAGTCATGCACTGTAGTTTACGGCTACCGTGGGTCATAGGGTCATGCTGCCTCATGCCGAGTGCATGATGAGGGAGGGCCTCATGCTAGCCGCGTGATGAGAGTCTTGTGCTGCGTGATGAGGGTCTCATGCCGAGTGCATGATGAGGGGCCACAAATGCTTCATCACTCTGCCAACTTGGAACATCTCGCTAATTGCCTGGTATCTTACCATTTAATTGGTTTGTTATATAAAGACACACACACACACACACAACACACACACACACACACACACACACACACACACACACACACACACAAAAAATGCTTATCTCAAGTCATAAAATTGCGGATAAAACTTAGAGAAATAAAAAGGATAAGTTCTGTTATCGAAGATGCGTGAAAGACCAAACTCCCGGGGTTGGTGGAGACTAGGGGTACGAAAAGGAACCTTCCTAAAACCCCTTGAGCACGACGGTACGACCCTCGAGTACGGCGGTACAACCCTTGAGCACGACGGTACGACCCTCGAGTACGGCGGTACAACCCTTGAGCATGACGATACGACCCTTGAGTACGGCGATACAACCCTTGAGCATGACGATACGACCCCTAAGGTATGAATGCGTGGCATTTCATCTGTTCCTCGATGGTCAGATCAAGGGGTCGAATCGCCAAGGGTCGTACCGCCGAACTTACAAGTAATCCTGCTGTATTCAAGGGTCGTACATGCGGGTTCAAGGGTTGTACTACCGCCGATCTCAAGGGCTTCACACAAGAGTTGAAAACTGCTACACTAACGCGAGAACTCTTAAACTGCTTGTCCCCCACTTAATACCAACAGCTGGTCACAGTGCTGGCTGACAACGGAGACTCCCGCACCGTTACAGTGTTGGATGACAACAGAAAGTTCTGCATTATCACAGTGTTGGCTGACAACGGAAAATCCTGCGTTGTTACAACGCTGACTGGCAACGTAAACGCCTGCATTTTCCGCATCTCCTTTCACTGTATACTTACGGTTTTTGAATCATGCCAAATGATGGTTTGTGAGCCACATCACAGAACTGTATAAACTACGTCGAATAATCAAATCACTTCCAACTGCATTCGTCTCGCCTGTTTGAAGCGACATCAGAACCCAACAAGCCAGATGGGTGGTTTAATGAAAGGGGGATGGGGGTCATTAAGTGATACAATGACTCTTAATAGCGGTGCTTTGACAGCAGCTGGTCCAACTGGTGCGTAAGAATATTCGTCCGGAGTTTACAAAATGACGTTCGCAGCGAAGAACCATCGTCCCGGTCCAGCGATTGTTTGGCGGAGGACTTCGAGGGCTGTAGATACGCCAAGACGCTCGGGGGGGAAAAGACATTATCCAGCACACGTTTTCCTGCGAATTCTACAATCTCAAGTTTTGATGCTCGACCTATAATGAAGGCTACGTATTGTTTCCCCGGGTGAGGCCCATGTATGTGAACACACGGTCGCGAAGAAGGGACGCGCGCTGCTGCAGGGAACGCCCGTTCTCTTCCCAGTATTAACGACGCCAGCGACTCGCAATATATAGCCCGATAAAAATGAGAACAAATGCGTCTCCTTGACGTTTACGGCCGATTCCTCCAAGTCCGTCCGGCGTCCAATTTTCTTTAGTTCACCATTTATATTTTGTTTATATTCACTGATGTTTTCATTAGAGGGGCTGAGATCAAGCTCCGGCCACAAGGGACACAGAACTACCAATAGCTCTCCTCCTCATGATGAGTATGATGATGAGTATGATGATGAGATCCAGAAATAAATCATACCTTATCATCAACCAGCCAAAACCCTGCCATAACTCAACCTTCATCCCCATCACGGGATATGATTCGTCCCTTCTTTTTACACGAATGACGTTATACGTTTACTTCATCACTTAAGAATACACACAAAAACACAAACACACACACACATAAACATATATATATATATATATATATATATATATATATATATATATATATATATATATATATATATATATATATATATATATTCCCGGATAAAGGTTTCTAATGCCAATATATTTCAGCTCGTCCAGTATAATTGGCTTCGTAACTCGGAATCGTTGGGGGAACACAGCGGGTAACTTATATTTCATTCTGTGTGTTTTGCATTTCAAAAATAAAGGAATGTCAGATGTATAATCGTACGGCACAGTCAGGTTCTGTGGATCTGTGTTCCTCTTCATATCAGTGTTACTAAGACTTCCACCGAGCGGCTCAGCTTGAGCATTTTGTCTTTAAGGATTTGGAAATTCGTGATGAATTATGAAATCTTTCCCTGGATGAATGGCTGGTATAGGTAGGTGGGTTGGTAGGGTGGTGGGGTGGGAGGCAAAGGTGAACTGGTTGGCAAAGTGGGCTGGTAGGAAGGTGGTGAGTAGGTAGGAAAGTGGTGGGGCTGGTAGGAAGTTGGTGGGCTGGTAGAAAAGTGATGGGTTGATGGGAAAGTAGGTGGTGGGCCGGTAGGTAGGTGGTGGGCTGGTAGGTGGGAGGTGGGCTGGGAGGCAGATGGACTGACAGGTACATGGACTGACAGGTGGGTGGGCTGGTAGGTACGTGGGCTGGCTGGCTGGTAGACTGGTTGACCTGGCTGTATCTGATGGACCGTGCCATGTCGTCTTTCCCTCTGCCTCGTCCACTGTTCTCCTCTGGTTCATCAGGCAGTAAGTAATGGTCCTCGGGACATCGCTTCCATTGCATTCGAAGTCGCTCGCATACGTAAGAATTGTGTATACGTATGCTTATGTGTATTATACACATAAGACTTATACAAGCACGGGTGAACGGTCGCAGGCTCACATAATCATACATCTACTGTCTTACATACACACACACACACACACACACACACACACACACACACACATATTCCCTTAATCTTTCCAAGTACGAACCCCGAGATCAGTTCGAGTGTCCTGATCGTGTTCCTTTACGAATTATACAGTACTCCATTAAGCAAGTCGGATGTCAATGATGGCTTATCTACCTTTTATGACCAGAATTTACCGATGGGAGCCAGGACGAACGTGCCTCGTATGAATAAGTTTCTGCAAGGACCCCCGATCACTGGCCAGGACATAGGGACAGCGAGGAGGGAGTCAGCTGCTGGGTCACCGGTTGTGTCAACTGCTGGGTCACCTGTTGGTTCACTTGTTACGTCAGTCGTTGGGTCACCTGTTATGTCAGCTATTGGGCCACTTGCTGGGTCAGCTGTTGTGTCAGCTCTGGAGTCGGATGCTGGGTTACCTGTTGTGTCAACTGTTACGTTGACTAAATGACGTTGGAAATGGTTTTGGTTCTGGCAGACGACCCTCACCTCCTTGACGTGAGGAAAGGGGAAGGCGGCCTGGTGGCTGAAAAGTCCACTAAATCACCGCAAATGTAAGAAGGCAAATACACATCACCATACGAAGGCATCACACAGGTGGCGTGTGTTATGTACGGTAAGGCACATCATCATCTCCTGGTGAGGAACTGGAAGTGAATCTTTGGGTCCTGGGTTTCGACACTCCTATCTTAAGCTCGACTCAAGTCACTTGCCTGAGAACTGACTCTCTAGTAATGCAAGTGATTGAGTCAGTGTCTATCCAGGTTTAATTCCCGGTACCGGGTACCAGGAAGCTGTATAACTATCCCAGGTGCCTGGCCCAGGCAACGAGGAGGGACACGCCTATCCCAAGTAACATGGAGTTCCTACACCTATCCTAGTTTCCAAGCAGCTCCTACATCTGTCCCAAGACGCAAGACCCAGAAAGTTACACTGAGAATAAGCCACACATGTGTAGAGAGAACAAGGGAGCCACACACCTTCCCTGGAGAGTGAGGAACGACGACTCATCTGCCGAGGTATCGAGAAACCACACACACACACACACACACACACACACACACACACACACCTGCCGTAGGTACTATTCAGCTACACACCTGGATGGTCCACGCCAGTCGAAGTAGAGCAAAGATTCTACGGGTTACGAGCCTTACCCCAGGCACTGTGAATCCCAACACTTTACCTTACCACCGAGCCCCCACACCTGCCTGAAGGCACACACGCACACACACACACACACACACACACACACACACACACACACACCTGACTCTACGCCAGAGCCAAACACGGGGTCATCCAGCCAGCTTAGCTATTGGCTCTACCATATTCTTTATGGCTTCTTTACAGCTTCACGGCTCCCCCCCCCCCCCCCCCTCCGTCCTTAAACACCCTCGCTCATCATTTCATTTTTATGTGTCATGCAAATATCGAGGAAAATACCTGCAACCCAAAGTACACGAAAATCACCTGCCTTTCAATCAGCAGACGTTCGGGACATAAAGGTTTATTGCGGTGCATATTTCGCCCAGAATGGCCCTTTTAGTGGTCTCCTCCGGTCAAGCGGCCAGGACCTGTTGTTGGGGAAGAAGCGGGCGCCTTAATGCGAACCTTTATCATCTCACTCATTTGAGCATCTTCAATATAGACTCATGTTTAAAATATGAGTCTCCTTTGTTTACCCTCACAAGCGGTGTAGGACTGACACGGGCTTGAGGACAGGAGGCAAGGACGAGAGAGAGAGAGAGAGAGAGAGAGAGAGAGAGAGAGAGAGAGAGAGAGAGAGAGAGAGAGAGAGAGAGAGAGAGAGAGATGCAGGTAGACAGAAATGAACTGAAACATTTCTAAAAGAAACACGTAAATATCTTTACGTTGTGTGACTATTTCATGAGACGGATTAATTATAATCTAAGTGTACTTCCGCAGTTACGACTCATCTCGAATACCATTAAGCGTAATTATAATAATTCAGGCAGAAAAATATATATATATATATATATATATATATATATATATATATATATATATATATATATATATATATATATATATATATATATATATCCCTGGGGATAGGGGAGAAAGAATACTTCCCACGTATTCCCTGCGTGTCGTAGAAGGCGACTAAAAGGGAAGGGAGCGGGGGGCTGGAAATCCTCCCCTCTCGTTTTTTTTTAATTTTCCAAAAGAAGGAACAGAGAAGGGGGCCAGGTGAGGATATTCCCTCAAAGGCCCAGTCCTCTGTTCTTAACGCTACCTCGCTATCGCGGGAAATGGCGAATAGTATGAAAAAAAAAAAAAAAAAATATATATATATATATATATATATATATATATATATATATATATATATATATATATATATATATATATATATATCATACGCTGTGATTTGCTTGAAATAAAATGTATAATACATTATATACAATATGTTGATCACGCTATCAAATAAGTCGGGATGATTTCCCAATACCAATCGAACTCATGAGCCTTGTTACTCCTGGCGTGGCGTATCTAATCGTCCACAGGAACACAGCAAATGAACTTTTGCCCAATAAGGCTCTGAAGATCTATAGACCAAAATGAAAAGCAAAACTGCAGAAATAATGAGGACAAAACTAAAGATATACGACAGTAAATATCTAGAGATAATAAGAATAACAAAACTCAGACGGCGCGCGGGCGGGGCGGGAGGCAACCAGGGTCTTCGGCTTCGTACTTACGGGTGCGTTTAGGTCACCAAGCGCGCGTGAAGCTATCCAGCGAACAGCGACGAGATGAAACCCCACCTTGTGGGAGCCCAGACCCCGCGGTCTGGTGCCAGGGGGTTCTACGTGGTGTGTACAGGGGCTGGGAGAACGAGCAACATCTTCCCCACTTTTTCTCCCCGTGGTCTTCTTGATTATTGATATATATATGTAATTGTGGTGCCACTAATTGTGAGGTGGAGAGAGGGGAATTTGATACTCTTGGAACCCCATCTCGCGTGTCATAGCCTCTGGACGCATCCTCTGAGAACCCATCAACGCATCCTACAAGTGCCCGTTAACGTATCCTACAGGAACTCTTATCAGGAGACGCACTAAGATATATAATTAAGAATTTGATAAACGATTTACGAGATTCTTTAGTTACCTCGTGAATGGCTGCGCTCTGGTTCTAATGTACTGACTTCACCAGACAGTAATTTCCTTTCAACTTTATCATGAATGAAGGAAATAAAGTATCTCAACGAGAATACGACAAGCGAGACTATAATTGAAAAATCTTGATTGCTTTCGCTGGAATGGAGAATAAAAGCAATGGGGTTTTGAGAGGAAAATATGCCATGATTTAAGGACATGTTCGAGAAAAAATAATAACTGAATAACACAGATAGTATAATGTCATTCTGCAGGACCTTCATAACCAATGAATAACTTCAAAAAGGTTACGTGGAACATACCCTTCCCACACCAGTTGATGACTGCAGTCATGAACATGTGAACACACACACACACACACACACACACACACACACACACACACACATACACATACGGCCTTCGCACAGGTAACATTTCAAGAATATGAATATATCCAAAAACTGAGGAGAGAGAGAGAGAGAGAGAGAGAGAGAGAGAGAGAGAGAGAGAGAGAGAGAGAGAGAGAGAGAGAGAGAGAGAGAGAGAGAGAGAGAGAGAGAGAGAGAGAGAGAGAGACAGACAGACAGACAGACAGACAGACAGAAAGGTGGGCAGTGAGCGTTCTCACGCGGGATAATCCCACTGTAAGAGTGTCCGGGGCCTTCGTGGGTGGGAGCCACGTCTCCACACACACACACACACACACACACACACACACACACACACATCAGGGCCGGGTCCTCAGCGTGAGCTCCACAGGAACCCTGGCTATCCCTTCCTCCCCTCCTCCACCATCATCATTGTTGTTATACACATTTTCATCATTTCTCATGATATTACATTTACTTAACGAGATCCATCGTCCGATCTCGTGATCTGATATAATCCAATAGATCTATCCCCCCCACCACACACACCCCTTACCCTCATCTTACCGAAGATAAAAGAGATGTATTACGTTCATCCAAGTTTTGTCAAGAACATGAAAAAGGGGGGGGGGGGGAAGGGTCTCTGTCGTACGATTTCCTCCGACTCGAACCTCAAAAAAGAGAACACAAAGAGATCAAGAGCTTGATCTGATGCGGACCTGACAAGGTTGTATTCCCTCCGACGTCAAACGGAACCAAAAGGTTTTCACAGCCACTTCTCAGGCGGTAAACTACCAACTACATCATTTCCGACGGTTGTTATGAAAAAAATCCCAAGCCATTATAATGTTAAAGAGAGAAAGAGAGAGAGAGTGAGAGAGAGAAGCCCCTTTTGGGTCATAGCCCAACTCGTCACAAAAAGTCAAAGTCAGTACCCATAAAGGTGACTATCCAGGTGAGGGGAAGGTGTTGCGGCCGCCGCTCCTGCCAGGGTGAAGGGAAGGTGTTGTGGCTGTTGCTGCTCCTGCCAGGGTGAAGGGGTGTTGTGGCTGTTGCTGCTCCTGCCAGGGTGAAGGGAAGCTGTTGTGGCTGTTGCTGCTCCTGCCAGGGTGAGGGGAAGGTGTTGTGGCTGTTGCTGCTCCTGCCAGGGTGAAGGGAAGGTGTTGTGGCTGTTGCTGCTCCTGCCAGGGTGAAGGGAAGCTGTTGTGGCTGTTGCTGCTCCTGCCAGGGTGAGGGGAAGGTCTTGTGGCTGCCGTTGCTCTTGCCAGGGCTGCCGTTACGACCCTGTCCTTCGGACAGTCACAGACACAAGTCCATCTTAGACGACTATCGAACTGCCGAGACCCAGTCCACAACAGTGGCATGATTATTGACAGAATATGTGAGCAAACAGCAATGAGGTGTTTTATAACTTCGATCTACGTTCTCACGATGCGTGCTGATGGTTACTTATCACAACTTGGACTACATAACATAACAGTAATACTGTCTAAACGTTGTTACTTCAAATGTGTTATGAAAGTACTTCTGTGTCTGGAAAGTACTTGAGGAGGCACAGAAAAGAAGTATCACCTATGAAGCTCAGAGAAGTTGACCCTTGCCCCCGGAGGAGTTCATTGAAACGTTCGTCCGCGGGAGAATGTGAGTCTTCGAAACATTCTGGAACCTCAGGATGAACTCTGGTCCTTCGTTAATCCAGGTGACATCCCGCCCTGAAAAGGTCCTCTGCCAAACAGCGGCCAGGATTAGCGTCCGGCGGTGACAGACGAGTAACAGATACCGCAGATTTGCAGGACTTACACAGCGAGCTGGTTCTTTTATGCCGGTATAACTTCTCTACGTCGACCAGGGATGAGGAGGAGGAGGCAGGAAGGCCACTGCTGGTGTGTATAGGGAAGACGGTGGGAGGTAAACCATCAAGGTTCCTTAGTTACGTCGTTGATAACAAAAGACGGGAGAAATACCTTGACTGAACGACCTCGGTATCGATAGTCGTGGGGGTCGTGGAGGTCGTGGCCGAGGGCCGTGTCTCTCATGCCCTCCCAGATGTGGTGGCATCCCTTTCATGCTGGAGACAACACTGAGCCATTCTTGCTTTTCCCTTTCTGCTGCGCCGCTGGTCGGCTCCTCCTTTATGTGTGTCCTTCCTCCTGGACAGCCACAGCAAACATCTCTCAACACGTACGTTCAACATGACCCAACTTATTCTAACTTGTCATAACCAATATCCTACATTGTCGGGGCGACGCTATCGCACGTTCTGAATCAGCCACATTCAGTACAGGAAGCCAGGGAGGTAGACTGTCACCAGGTGTGTCTCTTAAGGAGGTCTTTGCTCGGGTAGCGTTGGTGTTGTCACTCTGGAAGTCGCTCAGGTCCTGCTCTCCCTTCCCTCCATACACTCACCCTCCTCCCTCCTCCTTACCTGGCCGCGTGGGGACCCCAAGAAATTTCATCCATGGGAACTTACCTGGAAAAAAAATACCTTTTGCTACCGTGTTCCTCGTCACTGGCCTGGCATTAGGGCGTCTAAGCCATCACAAATAGTCCCCTTGTTCTATAGGCATAAAACTCAGGTATAACACATTTTCTCTCGAAAATAGTTTTATAAATAATTTATCTTAATATCAGGTGGTAAGATGGGCCATATATATATATATCCATTAAATCGGTTTGACCTGCGTCCTTTCTTTCCATTAGGCAAATGAATAACAAGCAACGTCAGAGAACCAGAAATCACCCTTCGGATCACCTCCTTGGGATGTAAATTTCCGGAAGAAATTGTTAGAAAATATTTCATGTGATTAGAAAAACGTATTTCACTTATCCATCTAAGGTAACTGCGGAGGTATATGACTCTGTGGCAGATAATGAAGATGATGACGTCACCGTGTTCTAAATACGAACAACAGGAGTGAGCTTCTGGTGTGTCTGATGGAACTCCTGTGCCCTGGGAGGACGACAAAAAGCCTAAGGCTCTGTCCATCTGTGTCCTCCTACCATCTTGTCCAGTAAAGGAGCCCCAAAGAAAAGTGTCTTTCCTCACAGAACTTATGACTGCACCTAAAAACTGCCGATCAATTTAAGAACCAGTACCACCATCAAGGCTTATCCTAATAAAGAAAGGAAGATAATCGTTTCCTGACACCACCTGGCGAGACACAGATCGTTTCACGCCACTAGCGATCAAGCCCATGGCTGAGAAGACACACCTGACGTTGGTTTATGACGAAAACGTGGGTTCGTATTGGGCAAATGTGGCTTGAGCCAGCGCCAGGTTTGTGACTAGATTACTAGGAGATACACAGCTGACGTGAGACACATGTACTGTGTCTACTGAGTCCATGGCGAGGATGTGGTAACGAGATGCGACTGACAGAAGACGTAGGAGAACACAGTTTGCTGAGCTCATGTGAGTCTCATGTCCGAGTCTACCACCGTCTCGCCACTTCTGTGGACTGTCTCTCCACACCTCAACTTGAGTCTCCCACCATCTCGCTGCATACACCTCGCCTGGTGTCTCGCGTGAACCTACACACACACACACACACACACACACACACACACACACACATACACACACACACACACTTCCCCTCCATCAGCCTCGCTTCTTGATGAATACTCACGAGTGAGACTCCGACTTAATTAATTACTTGAAGTCTCAGTTAATTGTTTGACGGTCCTCGCCACGGGGGAGCCGACGGACAGGTCCTGGGTTTATGAGAAGCGTAAAACTCGCCCGAGACGCTATCAGCGCTATTTATATTAATGCAAGTGGATTGGGTCTTATCAGGGACGAGCACATAATGCGGACGCGTGGCTGATGACTGGCCTACCAGGCATGATGCCTTAAAGGATCTGATGTTGTCTAAGATAGTCCTCCCTCCCTGCCTCCCTCCCTCCTCCCCAACCTTCGGAACCAGTTTAGTGGGAAAAGCCGTTTGCAGGTGTGGCATTATGAACAGGGAGAGATGTTCAGGTTCCATTTATTTTCGTAAGGTGGACGCACAAATGGCTGCCCATGATGTTTCCCACAAGAATTATCGCATGGATGTTCTCTCGAGATACACTCACGTATCTTCCAAGTGTGTGCGCGTCGTACATTTAAAAATAGAGTGTGATCCAACAGCACGACCACCAACACCATCAACAAGGACGAACTCCCCATTGCCACAGCACTCATATATAACCCCTCAACAACACCGCCATAAACTTTTCTTGTACTCGCGGCAAATGGGGCTGGGAGGCTCATTGTTGTGGTAATTCAGAGACGTTAGTCCCTCCAGTTTCCAAAGCATTCCCAGTCTTATGGGCTCCAGTAAATCTCTCTGTGTACTAGGAGAGCCACTGGGGATGTATGGGAAGAATTTTACTCAGTTCTTCGGCTGGCGTGGCTGCCTGGGTCATTCTCCTGAGGAAGAACACCACTTCTGAACCCTCCACACAGGTGGCTTTCGTCCACCTAGTTGCCTTTTATCCAGCTTTGTATATATATATATATATATATATATATATATATATATATATATATATATATATATATATATATATATATATATATATATATATAAGGGTGTTTAACATTGATTATTTGATAAATAAATTCGCTGCCATAAGTGACTTCAAGCGTCATCGTTTGGTTAATATCTTTGTACATCATTTTTTTTTCCTCGAAGTTTGAAAATTATATGACAGACATTTTCAGCGTCACTAATTTCGAATCATGTACATGTGAGTATAATCGATAATTTCTATATATCTGGCCATCACTTTGTCAGTCGAATAATGTTGACTATTCTTCCAAGAACTCTCTCGTCTGTTTCTTTCAGTCTGGTAAATAAGATAAGAATTGCAACGTTCTGTAAAAAAGGAAAGAAAATGACCTCCGAATGAAAACCCTGAACCCAACTGCTTTTAAATAACTACATATGAACAGGATTGACTTGTCATTTGAGGAAATTCCACCAATCTACAAGGGATCAAAGAGCAGTAAAAAGACACAACTTAATGTCTACAATGACTCAAATATATTTCACTCAGTGTTCAGGAAATTCTGACACCCAGATGTCTTCTCACTTGCTCCACAATATTCGTATATCAAATTTTGTAACTTGATAATTCTATGCTATTCTTTAGGGATCAAAGTTAAACAGAAGGAACATACTTTTGGTCTTTCGGGCCAAAACTCGTATATATTTCAGGCAAATGAACCCTGGTACAAAGACGTCTTCCTAAATACTAAACAAAATGCCTTTAACCAATATATGATCCGGGCTAAATTTTGACTTTTTTTTTTTTTAGAAATCAAATGTTACCCAAAAATGTTCCACTTTTGCCACTAACATCCATTTCAACTCCACCAATGTTGAGTAACCTGACCCAGGCACCACTGGACACTACCTGATCATGGTGAACACTTGACACAGAAGTTACCTAAAAATGTACTTATGGTGGGAGTTACACAAGGTGTTCACGCACGCTGATGGTGTTCGCTTTAATACATTCTTACCGTCTTGTAAGGTGTGCGTGGGGGGCTACACCAGCTGCGGCCTGCCCCTAAACAAGCGGAAATAGATTGAACCTGAATGAAGGAAAAGTTGATAAAACTCGTCCCCAACTTGCTAATGCAACTTGGGCAACCCAACTACCGATAATGACCCGGTTTGTACGGTCGCAAACACACTCTCGCCTCAACACACACACGCACACACACACACACACACACACACACACACAGAGCGAGAGGTGTCGTTCGTGGAGGTGTGTTAACAGCGAGTAACATCATCCCCCTCCCTCCGGCAGGAGGAGGAGGAGGTGTGCCGTCCCGTCACCTTCCACCGCTAAATAAGCCACGTCTTCCGTCCACGTATTCAACCAGCACAAAACTTGCTTAAGAGACCTTAACTCTTAAATGAGCTGTCGTAATTCGATTTGGCGGCCTCTCAAATTTGTGTAAGATTTCCCCGAGTTGCTGATAAACGAAAATTATCTTATAAAAGTTAGAAAAGGAACTAATGACTTTCTTCGGATAAAAGGAAGAAGTTATCTGGGTGTATTAAAACTTTCTCTCATGTGTCGCGACATGAAATGGCTTAGATATTATCATAATGGATGGCGAGGCGTCAAGACTGCGAGGCGATGAGGCACATTATATTATACCAGCCGATAGAGAAAGTCCCCATCGCAAAATTCGTGACTACAGACTTAGTGAATTGCCGCTAACTTCTCGTCCGGGAACCTGTTTAAGAAATCGTCCAAAGTTGATGCATAATAAACCTGGTGACACAAATATCTTGGGGGCAGGAAGTTTGCTCGACACGTTTGCGAAAATCTCTGTAAAGAAGAACGAGTCTGAGATTTCTTCTCTTACCCCGAAGCTTCATCGTCTGGGAGACACTGGTAGCAGCATCTGTCTCGGTGATCTACCAGAGCGGCTCAGTTACTCACAATCTCTCTCCCTCTCCTCATGATCACTGGTCTGTTTGCTCTACCTGTAGGAGTGTTGGTCGTCCCTCCGCCTGTTCGTGATTACAAGGTTGGATCATTGGAAGAGAATACAGTCAAGAAAGAAAACGTGTTCTCTCTCTCTCTCTCTCTCTCTCTCTCTCTCTCTCTCTCTCTCTCTCTCTCTCTCTCTCTCTCTCTCTCTCTCTCATATATATATATATATATATATATATATATATATATATATATATATATATATATATATATATATGAGAGAGAGAGAGAGAGAGAGAGAGAGAGAGAGAGAGAGAGAGAGAGAGAGAGAGAGAGAGAGAGAGAGAGAGAGAGAGAGAGAGACAGACAGACAGACAGACAGACAGACAGACAGACAGAGTCCATCACTTCCCTGCTCCTGAGTGGAATGCAGCCTTGGAGCTGCAGAAGCCCCATAAACGGGATATATATATATATATATATATATATATATATATATATATATATATATATATATATATATATATATATATATATATATATATATCGTATGGCAAAGGGGATAGCTCCCTTCAGCTTCAACGAGGCAAATTATGTGGTGGCTAACCATATTGGTCTTATGGTGAGCAGCGTGGTGTTGCTTGTGGTTGTGGTAGTTATACTGGTGGAGTTCTGATGGGTAGTGTGGTCGTAGTCAGTCACCTATGTCTGGACAAGTTAAGATGCTATAGTTAAGGCGGTCAGTGATGTATGCATATGGTTGTGGTGAGTCAGTGTGATGAAAACGTGTTGATGCACCCTGGAATCTGGAATCAACTAAGTATGCTAAAGAATACTGTTGTAGCAGCAGCAATAGTTCGACAATATGTATCTCTCGCTCCAGTCACAGTGGTCCTTGCACCCCTAAAGAAACTGTGTGTACCTTTTAGCCGAGTTCTGCAGTACAGTATATCATCCTACTTAGTTAAGCTGTCGAAATGAAGCTTAGCTTTCATTTGTCTAATTATACGACGATCATTTCTGGTGCCTTCGATGAATAACAGTTACAGCATGCTATAAATAATCTATACCAGAGATGAATAGATAATGGCTATATTTGCCGATAGCTACGTCGGCTATACCACTCAAGTTGCTGACCCTATTTGTAATCTCAAACATTATTGATATCTTCAGCAGTCTAGAGTGAGAGGAGGAGGAAGGGGAGGTCATTAATTAGGGCCGGGGATGTATGCCCCTCTATAGCGGCCCTGGTCAACACTTACCGACCAATAAAGTGAATTTACAGCCTAACCAATCAACAACGGAAGGAAGTTATCTCCCTGCTAACGCAACACAACCTTGATCTATCACGCTATAAAAGCTCAGCAGTCACCTCAGGTGTGGTGGTGGTGGTGGTGGTGGTGGTGGTGATGGCAGTGTTGGTGGTGGTGGTGGTGGCAGTGTTGGTGGTGGTGGTGGTGGCAGTGTTGGTGGTGGTGGTGGTAGTGTTGGGGGTGTTGGTGGAGGTGGTGGTTGGCGGCGACCTGGGATGTTGTCTTCACTTCCCTAACGCCAGGTGTGTGGTGGCAGTAGCAGTGGTTGGAGTGGGTACTGGAGGCCCGGTGCGGTGGCTCCACCTCTCCCACCAGCAGGTGTGGTCGTGGTGACGGAGACGAGCAAGGGGGCGATACACCTCCCCATCACCATGAACACACACTCGAAGTGACGAGGTTTTGAGCCGTCCACAACATCCACTGTTCACGCTTGAATCACCAAGGTACTGTTGACAGTAGGACCAGGCCCATCGAACCTGAAGTATCATCCAAGTACTACATCTATGAACAGGTGAGTACTGACGCCAGAAGAGGCGCTGGGAGTAGAATCAGCACAAAAGTTATGTGTGGCATGAGCTACGTCCTGACACTAGGAGTCAGCTACCCATCACAGCACATTTAAGGTATAAGCTTCGGCACACCAGGGAGTAAGCTATGGCAAGACTCCTCTAACCCAACAGGACAGCCTGTGGTTATTCAGCCGTGGGTGCCGGGCTGTGTTGGCTGGGAATGGTAATGCGGAGTTTATCTGACTTGCCCGCTGCAGGTCATTCATTATTCATGGGTCGCCCATGTCTCCAGTGCGCAGAAGCTAAAGTCGGGTCGGCAGTTTTTAACATAAGCATTCAAGTCTCTCTCTCTCTCTCTCTCTCTCTCTCTCTCTATATATATATATATATATATATATATATATATATATATATATATATATATATATATATACAATTACCCCAGAACCAATATATGTGAGAGTCCTGGTGTAATAATCCCCTGATGATGTGGTTATTACACGAAAGTGCACTTGGGAACTTATCGTGTTTCATTTCCCCGTGGACTTATAGGAATATACTTGATCACGCGCAAAATTGTGATCCTTTCCAATATATATATATATACATATATATATATATATATATATATATATATATATATATATATATATATATATATATATATATATATATATATCAATTCAAAAGGCAAATCACACATGAGAGAGGCTGAAATGCTTTTTTATCAACAAAACACGATCCAAACCTTAAAATAATTGTGTAATGTAGGTACAACATGTATGCAAATATAAAAAACTAAATGATATTAACAAAGTACACTAGATCAATTACTGATAAATGAATGAGAAAAATATCAAAGTTTTCTTCACTTCTTTTTTCAACGGGATACATAAAACAGCAACAGAAAACAAGTTTTGCCACACTGGCTCCTGTTTCCTACTCAACCCCCACCATTAACAAGGTTCAGAGGGCTGGGCAGGTAAGAGGCTTTGCCTTGGTAACACTGGGGAGTCTACACATAACACCTTCATGATCAAATGGATTTTTCCAACTATTTCCTGTTTGGTATTATACCCCACAAATCCCCCAACCTCAGCTCCCCTTTCCACAGTTACCGTTTTCCAGCAAAAAACTGGTCGATATGGTCAGATTTCACACATCTGGTCGACACTGGTATGTCTTATGTTTTCTAGGAGGTTTTCTACTGTATGACAAGTAGGATTATATATATATATATATATATATATATATATATATATATATATATATATATATATATATATATATATATATATATATATATATATATATATAACAGAGAAGGGGGCCAGGTGAGGATATTCCCTCTAAGGCCCAGTCCTCTGTTCATAACGCTACCTCGCTGATGCGGGAAATGGCGAATAGTACGAAAGAAAAAAAGAAAAGAATATATATATACATATATATATATATATATATATATATATATATATATATATATATATATATATATATATATATATATATATATATATGAGACGCCCTTTCTAACCATCCTTGATATTATCTATCTCTGTTTCTAACTATCCTTACTTCCAGCTAATCTTCATTCTATATATCCTTGTTCCTATCTATGCATGATTCTAACCATTCTTTGTTTCCACTTTCACTCGTTTCTCTGACACTCCCTATCCCCTCCTATCCTGGTTTCTCACTATCCTTGTGACCCGCTCTCCTCACAACCGCTGGGACTCACTGTCCTCGTTTCTCACTATCCCTGTCAACCACTATCACTCTCTGTTACTTCCTACCACCTCTGTCACTATCTATCTTCATTTTGCACCATCCTGGAACCCATTTTCCCTGTTCCTCACTCTTCAGGAGTCCTATTCTCTCCATTTCTCATTATCTTTGCTTCTCACTCTCTTTGGGCTTGACGTGCCTCGTTTCTCACTATCTGTGACTCTCACCATCCCTATTTCTCACTATTCACATTCGGCGCTATTCTCTCTCTCTCTCTCTCTCTCTCTCTCTCTCTCTCTCTCTCTCTCTCTCTCTCTCTCTCTCTCTCTCTGTATATGTGTGTGTGTGTGTGTGTGTGTGTGTGTGTGTGTGTGTGTGTGTGTGTGTCAACTCTCGAACAAGCCTGGAAAAAAGACTCAAATGCAACTGCAAATGCAACTGGCAAGAAAATCCTGTGTTAACACAAGCAGAAATGACATGTATGACTCTTACTCCGTGCGTCCCTCTGGCCCGTCACTGGCCAGTTAATGTATATTGCATTCATGTGTCATTATATTTTTCGTATTATTCTAATTATCTCATTTCTTTTCATTCTCCTCCACTGGAAATTGAAGGGGGTAATCATTAATCCAATTACTGGCAATGAATAATGGATGGGACTTATGAAAAAAAAATACATATATACAAAAGATCATATCTCCTGTGTACCATGGGTTCCCCACTGACCTCATCATCATTTGCAGCCATGGGAGCTTGGCTTCACCTGACCACAGGTGTTCCTATGATGATTTGAAGATAAGGATTCGCTTATATAAAAACATTATATCCTATCAAAAAAAAAAAAAAAAAGTCTGGTGCAAACGTTCCCTCTTGTTGAAGAAAACATGATTCAACGTTTTTTCCTCTCAAAAAGAAATTAAATGACTGGGTCCAACGTCTCTATGAAAAAAAAGAAAACGTTTCAGCGTTTTTTCTACATTCAAAACAGCCTAATTCCAACGTTTCATCCGCTCAAACCAAACGTCAGACTCCAACGTTTTCTACACAAAAAAAAATAAGTCTGACTCGAACGTTTCCTTCTCTCAGAGAAAGCGTCTGATTCCCTGCCCTCAGAGATCATACAAAGACCTGAGGATGAGATGAAGTGGCCTGGTGTGAGGCCTGACGCAGCAGATGACGCCGTGTGGACCTTCTCCCGAAGCAGGTATCGAACCCAGGGTCTCACGTCACGAATCGACCAGACTATTCATCCTTTTCAAAAAGCCAATCTGGATCAACGACTATTCCCTCTTTCATATCAATAACACATGGGTTATGCCTCAGGTTCTGTACCCATTATCTGTACCTCAAGCCCTGTACCCTTTATCTATGCCTCATCCTCTGTATCCTACATCAACGTTTTATCATTCTGTTAGAACTTCATTTTCTTTCCTCCACTGTGATGCAGGTCTGCGCAAGTTCGTAATGGCAATAATCCTCCTCCGTCCTTCATCATGCGAGACAGACGCCATCTGGAACACATCCCTGTGTCCTGGAGAGCGCGTTCCCTCATTACAGCGTCGCTCACTGCATGGTGTAGGATGTTCCCTCTAGACACACACAGGAGCTGCCAGACGCCTCCTCCTGTAGCAGGCAAGGGATCGCCACTGGGGCTGACGAGGCAGCCGCGACGTGGGTTCGACAGCCGGCCCCCCCCGACGAAGGCATCCCCGACGTGGCTTCGACAGCCAGCCCCGATGGCGTATCGCCAACCGGCCCGACGAGGCCTCGCCCGACCTCGTCAAAGCCGCGTCTCTTCCAAGTGCTAAAGTTTATTCGTTGTCTCCTTCGCTCGTGCGGGGGGAGGGGGGAAGGGGGGACTTGGGTAATGTGTTGATCTCATCCTCCGCCACCGTAGTAGCCACGTGTCCAAACTCTCTCTCTCTCTCTCTCTCTCTCTCTCTCTCTCTCTCTCTCTCTCTCTCTCTCTCTCTCTCTCTCTCTCTCTCTCTCTCTTACCACCTTCTTCCATTCACGATCTCCCGCTTCTTCTCCTCCTCCTACTTTTCCTCCTTCCTCTCCTTTAATTAATTCTCCCTTAAGTTCCCCCTCCCTTCCCCCTCACATTGCCTACGGCTTTTCCCCTCCCTCCCTCCCTTCCCTCCGCCTGCTGCCCTCCCCACCCTAACTTCCCCACGCTGAACCCTTACTCCTCCTCCTCCTCCTCCTCCTCTTCCCCCAACACCACCCCCCCCCCCCTTCTCTCTTTCGCAAATTGGAAAGGATTTTTGTTTCTGAACTGAGGATATTAGGATATGATGAGAAGACCTGGAGTCACCAGGCAGCGGGAAGGAATGCGCTGCTCTGTCGCATACATCAGTCCGTTATCTCATTCTTGGTGAGATGAGGAGCTGGGAATGCAGGGTGTCGTCTCTCTCTCTCTCACCAGGACGAGCAATGCTGCAGTATTAGCGGCCACATGTGCCGAGCGTCATGTCCACTTTGACAACACATTACGGTAAACTAACGAGACCGACAAGGAGGGAGCTGGGTCATGTGTTCTCCCTCCCCCCCAGAGTCACTGTGGGGAAGCTGGTTATTTGGGCTTTACTGGCCCGTCAACTGCTACGGTCATGAACATCGCCAACGTCAAGTTATAACCACCAGTCGAAGAAAACTGAACAAATTCATCAAATGTTCAAAACCATTGTAAGACCACACACACACACACACACACACACACACACACACACACACACACGTTAACAACATCCAGTGTTACCAGACTTAGGGACAAGGAAGTGATCGCCAAACAGACAAACGCTCACGACCAGCCATTACCAACGAGGCGGAGCCCCGGGCCGACTCCACCATGGACAAGGGAATTACAGGCTTCCTGCTCGCTCCTGAATGGCTTGTATGGTCGCGGGTGGGTCGTACATAACAAGCACTTGATATCGGCGCATCTACGCCTATAGTGCTAATCCCTAGGTGTGACTACGCTTTGCGCATTATACGCCACAGTGTTGTAAGTTGATGCAAATTCATAGTTCTCTCCTCCCTCGCCTTCTGCAGGGGTTTAAACGTCTCCTCGTCCACCTCCCGGAGGCTGGGGTGACTCCTGGAATTTCTGTTGATTGAAACATCGCTTGTCAGACCTGGAGACGTTGATGCATGGGATATGTGGCGAGGTTGGCGGGTGAAATATCAAGAACCCTTAACATTCGTTTGGAGGCGACTGGCCCCATCTCCGGCAGCCAGCGCGATACCAAGTCGGGAGGTTCGACTAGGTACCAGCGTGACCACTTTGTGGTAAGGTGCCAGTAGATACGTGTGTGCCTCTAGGAAGCTCCGGAAACATTCTGGTATTCCTGCCTCTCTCTGTAATTACTGGTTTGCCCGTCCGTTCAACCATCAACATCTCCAGTATCATTCTGTTTCATATATATATATATATATATATATATATATATATATATATATATATATATATATATATATGCTCTCACCTCTCCTCTCCCATCTTCCGAACCCTCCCATGCACCTACGAAGGTCTATGCATTCTCATATCCACCCTCACATCCTCTCGTACCCCTGTCATCCATCCACACTCATCCACCATCTATTCCTCCTACAGCTCCACAACCACCTGGTCCACACTCCACCATCAGCATTCTCCTCACCCATCCCTCACCCATCCCTCTCTCCATCCCTCTCGCCCCATCCCTTCTCTCCCTCCTAATCCCCCCCAAATCTTCAGCACCCAGCGGAGGTGTGCCCCGCCCACAAGGGACCCCCTCCGGCACCCCAGCTAACCACCCCACCCCCCACCCCCTGACATGGGGAAATTAATGATCTTGAGGTTTGTATTTCAATTACGACTTAAATTGGAATGTCTTTCGGTTTACACAGCTAGCGTGGGTACAGACCCTTGAGAGAAATGTATCAATCACCTCCAAAAGATTTACAGAGATACATTATAGGTATAAAAGTGTAAAAAAAAAAAAAGCCCTCACACACAAGTTTACAAATATATTAAAGCAGCTCGTCTGTAAACGAAAGTAAATTATCTATGGACGTGTTTACAGCATTACTTTCGAGGGTTACATTCAGGTGAAGCAATAGCCAGATATAGACACTCCAGGGGAACCAGCTGTCCATAAACAATCTATCCGACGACTATCTATCATGGCCGACAGATAGATTGTTTGAGGGACGGACGAGGGTCATCAGCCAAGTCCTGAGAACTACGTAATTTCACCTTCTGTTAATCAGAGGGGTGGTTAACGGGGGGCTAGGCTGCCGTGGAAGGAAGGAAGGGGCGATCGCAGGCCTATGTGGGCGCCCTGGAGTGCGACGGGCAGGAAGCGTTCTGATGAAGGGACAAATGTAATCTAAGATATATGTCTTACGGCTCTCTCTCTCTCTCTCTCTCTCTCTCTCTCTCTCTCTCTCTCTCTCTCTCTCTCTCTCTCTCTCTCTCTCTCTCTCTCTCTCTCTCTCTCTCTCAACCCAAGACACACAACAATGCAGTTGTAAAAAAAAAAAAAAAGGAAGGATACATGTTTTTGCGCTTCGCTCATGGAGATGGTCGAAGGAGAAAAGTGATGGAGGAAGGGAGGGAGGGGGACGTGATGCAGGGAGAGAAGAGGAGGCTGTGTTGGAGGAAGAAATGGCTGTGTTAGAGAAAGGGCTGTGGTGGAGGAAAGGAGGGCCGCGTTTGAGGGAGACAGGACTATGTCTCAGGGAGAGAGAGCTCTGCTGGAGGGAGAAAGGGCTGCGTTGGAGGGAGGGAGGGCCGTGGAGAGGAGAAGGAGGGTCATCACCCTAACAGATCTCACACTGGACGGTAACAATGGTGGTATGAGTCAAGCCTGGCCAACGGGCCAGCCATTGTCCCAAGGTGCGTCTGGTGCAGCCAGCCGGTACGACGGTACGTGTGACAGGTACAACCAGCCGGTACGACGGTACGTATGACAGGTACAAACAGACGGTGCGGCGGTACGTGTGACAGGTACAACCAGACGGTACGACGGTACGTGTGACAGGTACAAACAGACGGTACGACGGTACGTGTGACAGGAACAACCAGACGGTACGACGGTACGTATGACAGGAACAACCAGACGGTACGACGGTACGTGTGACAGGAACAACCAGACGGTACGACGGTACGTATGACAGGAACAACCAGACGGTACGCATGTCTAGACCGAACGCTGCGCTTCTTAAGGCATCCTTTGCGTTCCTTAACCCATACACTGGGCTCCTTAAACCATTCCCTGCGCTCCTTAAAGCATAAAACATGCTTCTTAAACCTCGAAATGCGCTCCTTAAGCCTATACTGCGTTCCCTAAAGCGCGCACACACACACACACTGCGCCCCTTACACCGATCCTTTCAGCATAAACTGCGCTGCTTTGAGCAAGCCCTGCGCTCCTTACAGCATCCACCGCGTCACAGGACGAAGCTCACCCTCGCCGTCCTTCCTTCATGCAATGTATCAAGCAGAAGCTTACGCATGGAAAGCTATTGTCCGCTGTCACACCTCATCGTGATCTGTTCCCTCCCGCTGGCGTTTCATCATATGCTACAACACTCGGCTGACTGCTGACTAAAGACGGCCATTTGTCATCGTGGAAAATATATTGATCTGAACCTGCCAGATGTCCATTTTTGTCGAGAGCGTAAGTGTCTTTGCGGATCCTTCAATCGCGAGGTTGGAGTATAAATGGAATGAAGTATTCCTTAGACCACAACGTGTCTGTTGCCTTCTGTAGCACACACACACACACACACACACACACACACACACACACACACACACACACACACACACACACACCGGCTGGGTGAAAACACATGTACGCTCTCGCATGATACACTCACTCTGACACAAAACACTGAGGAACTTCCCCTGATAAAGATTAAATTACGACGAGGCCCTTGTCTGACACTCACACGGGACGGCCTGGCGCGCTGGTGGCCCCTCTTTGTGAGCTTGTCTTGTGAGCTGGTCTCTCAAATGTGGTAATACTGAGGGATTACGGCCACAGTTGAAGTGTACATCTTGATGAGAGAGAGAGAGAGAGAGAGAGAGAGAGAGAGAGAGAGAGAGAGAGAGAGAGAGAGAGAGAGAGAGAGAGAGAGAGAGAGAGAGAGAGAGAGAGAGAGAGAGAGAGACAGACAAAGGAAGCGAGAGATGGTGCCATAAGTGTGCTTTACGACGAGATTTGGCAATGAAGCGTGGCCAGCGCGTAGCGCTCGCCGCAGAGAATGCAAGAGAGAGACAGAGAGTGAGAGGCATCAGAGACTTTCCTCGCCCCATTCCACGGCCCTCACCCCCCCTAAAGAACGTCCGAGGTCTTCCACACAAAGACATAGACGGGATCTATGACAAAGGTATAGACGGGATCTATAGCAAAGACATAGACGGGATCTATAACAAAGACATAGACGGGATCTATAACAAAGACATAGACGGAATCTATGACAAAGATATAGACGGGATCTATAACAAAGACATAGACGGGATCTATAACAAAGACATAGACGGGATCTATAACAAAGACATAGACGGGATCTATAGCAGAGATATAGACGGGATCTATAACAAAGATATAGACGGGATCTATAACAAAGGACGGGGGGGGGGGGGGGTAAAATGCTTTCCCGACCATCCAGAAAACATCAGCCAATCTCGGGCGATATTTATGCGCGGCGGATGATGGAGGTTGGGAAGACGCGCGTGGTGCAGGGTACAGAATCACACTTGACGATTTGTGGAGAGAAAATATGTCCGTCCGTGCATGTGAGGTCATGGGTCAGAGGGAGAGTGCATGTCTCAGGCTTGCGGGCGTGAGGTGGGTGGGTGTTATCGGTGCCCCGATTGGGTTTGGGGGTGGAGGGGGCGGCGGTATCGGTGCCCCGATTGGGGGAGGGGGGGGTAGGTGCTCTCAGTGCCCTCCATTGGCAGGATGCTATCGGTGTCCTGATTAGGTTTGGGGAAGGTATCGGTGCCCCGACTGGTAGGACGTTATCGGTGCCCCGATTGGTATGACGTTATCGGTGCCTCGACTGGCAGGACGTTATCGGTGCCCCGACTGGTATGATGATATCGGTGCCCCGATTGTTGGGAGTACTACTACTGCCCACACTGGCGGAGTGCTTGAGAGAAGCGCTTGTTGGAGTGTGTGTGTGTGTGTGTGTGTGTGTGTGTGTGTGTGTGTGTGTGTGTGTGTGTGTGTGTGTGTGTGTGTGTGTGTGTAGTAAAACAACAGACTCCTGCTCT
Source organism: Panulirus ornatus (assembly GCF_036320965.1). Lineage (NCBI taxonomy): Eukaryota > Metazoa > Arthropoda > Malacostraca > Decapoda > Palinuridae > Panulirus > Panulirus ornatus. Next base: position 66,358,615 of record NC_092235.1, read on the forward strand.
AGTCCATGCGTCGTAGCTGTAGAGACTTCACATCTACATAACTAACTCCGCAAAACATGTCTTCGGGATGCCATGCACACCTCGAAAGCTCATTAAGCCAACGCGAGGCGAGGGGAACACACCCCCTGCTTGTCCTCACCTCATCTCAGACCATTTGATAACTTCACTAACTCCAGCGATGATCACACACAAGGAGAGGCCCAGCAATTTGCCAGGGGAGAGCGATATATCTCCTCATTAGTGTAAGTTATTCACTTCAGGTGAATGTTGTTTACCTCACCATCCTTAAATTACCAGAGCCGTATCCTGATGCTTTATGAGGGTCAGAGCAGACCACTAAACACCATTTAAGAATTCATTATGCAGCCACAGCCAGGGCAATTACTCATAACAATTGACAAGGCTTTAAACACAGCAGACTTCTTACTGCAGAGGGTTGCCCGTCGCCACTCGACCCGACCCCCTGGTCATATATATATAAATATAAATATATATATATATATATATATATATATATATATATATATATATATATATATATATATATATATATATATATATATATATATATATATATATATATCATCCCTGGGGATAAGGGATTAAGAGTACTTCCCACGTATTCCCTGCGTGTCGTAGAAGGCGACTAAAAGGGGAGGGAGCGGGGGGCTGGAAATCCTCCCCTCTCGGTCTTTTTTTAATTTTCCAAAAGAAGGAACAGAGAATTGGGCCAGGTGAGGGTATTCCCTCAAAGGCCCAGTCCTCTGTTCTTAACGCTACCTCGCTAATGCGGGAAATGGCGAATAGTTTGAAAGAAAAAGATATATATATATATATATATATATTATATATATATATATATATATATATATATATATATATATATATATATATATATATATATATATATATACATATGTAGGGAGGTACGTGTTTGTCTCGTATCTCATCCCCTTAAAAATCCTGACCAGATAGAGGACTAACTGATAGAAAAGACCACAGTTTGTGTCCATTATTCTGGTCTCCTCCCAAGCTTCGACAGACTCACACTACACCATTATATATATATATATATATATATATATATATATATATATATATATATATATATATATATATATATTTGACGGGCCATTTACCCTGGGCAGCAGCGTCTTAAAACCCCACCATGGAGAGGGTTACTCCCTCAGTGATATGTGTGGTGATGGCTGGGATTATTACCCTCCGCGGCCGCGTCGACAGGACCCGGGAAATATGGAGGGCGTGGCCTCCCGCTCTTAACACACACACACACACACACACCTGCTGCCTCGAGGACCGGGACCGGCCGGGGAAGATCCTGGAAAGCTGAATGAATCTCTCTCTCTCTCTCTCTCTCTCTCTCTCTCTCTCTCTCTCTCTCTCTCTCTCTCTCTCTCTCTCTCTCTCTCTCTCTCTCTGCATCTTGCGTGTTTACTGGCTGGTATGTGTTTGATTTGCCGTCCATCTGGCACCCGCTGTGGTTGTCGTCCGTGTCCCAGGAATTCGTGCACTTGCTTTATTCGTTGTGCGTGTGCGGCATTCGTGTTTAGAATCACCTCGAGGAAGACGATCGCAGAATCACCAACTTTCCCTGCGCGTGTTGGTCGACGCGCCTGACCCCCATATGGCGCACTTCTCTGTCCTTCCTACAAACATAACGAGACACAGACGTCCTCTCTACAGAGCTGGAGAGCATGTAGTGCATATCTGTCTTGTGCCCTTAACGGGGAGGAGGAACGGAACGGCCCGTGTTCGTGTGGAGGGTTCGAACCAGACAGGAAGTTGTTGGAGAGCCGTCCCTTACATAACTCGTAATGTAAACACTGAGGAATATGTCACATTAATTGATTAGCAGCTTCTGAGATCGAGAAATAGATACATATGTTTACATATGCAAATTAAAGAGAAATTAATGAGATGAATCTTTCATATATATACATATATATATATATATATATATATATATATATATATATATATATATATATATATATATATATATAAGACACACATGCACGTCGACACAGGGTCGATGACAGCCTCCGTCTCCACGCAAAGTTTATTCAAACCGCCGTATATACAATCTTGCTCTAAATTACATGGTTGTCTTGTACGCGGTGACGATGGTTTACGAGGGAGTGGCCGGCCCAGGGCCCGGCTCCCCAGCGCCAGAGTTACTGCACATCGTAAACAATTAAGCTCTTCACCCTTCAGGTTAGCGGAGTGGTCGCCGGGGTATTTGCTCGCCAGTCAAGACCTCCGCTGGTGGCGTGAACGCCAGCCCAGAAATACCCAGGCCACGTACTGGTCCGTGTCTGTCACGAGAGGTAAAGGGAGACTTGGCGAAAACCACCCTGAGTTTGGGTTCGAGTACACCAAACACGGCATGGGCGCCATCTGTCCGTCTCCCGCGAAGTGTGTTATGATCAGTGGACGAATTTTTTTCGCAGGAAATTCCAGCAAGTGGACCCCACTGCGAATGAGGATCATATGATTACATCTGGATGATTTCAGTGGGGGGGTGTGGTTACGAATCACAAAGTCGTCTTAGAACTGGGCAAAATGTGTGATTCTGAGGATGTGTCGTTGTTACATAGACGTACTGTTATTGTTACGTCTTAAGGAGTCGCTTATATCTTGAGTTCTAAGTCTGATACGTTAAGAATGGGAGGTTCAGTTGTTAACGACTAGTGCATGATCGTTCAGTCATTAAGGATGACGGTACGATTGTTCAGCGCGACGGGACAATTCTTGAACACGACGATACGATCCTTGAACTCGACGGTACGATCCTTGAACACGACAGTACGTTCCTTGTACACGACAGTGCGTTCCTTGTACACGACGGTACGATCCTTAAACACTACGTTACCATGCCCGGGTATGGTGCCCTGGCCTTTGACCTGATCCCCCAGGGGTCATGTAAAAGATCACCCTCTCCTACCCATGGGGTCGGACCGTCGTGGCCACGGCGTCCATCCGTCGCTGCTCAAGGGCTGCCCCGTCGCGTTCGTTTCGTTATAACAAAACATGACGTCATCCGTCTGGCGACCAATGGGTCCCGGTTCGATTCCTGCAGACGTAACTCGTCTCGCTAGGCAGAGGTTACTTCCACATCGTACATATGCTAGTTATGGCTAGTTACCAAGACGCTGTTCCTTATCGTCTAACACTAAGTAACACCCAGCTTCCCAACCCTGCTATCTCCCTCCACCTTTGGCTACGCACAGAATAAAACGCAAAGATACGTCAGCAACTAAACAAATGATAACTTAAGATTTATTTTTTTTTTCTCTCTCTCTCTATATATATATTGCACCGACACGTCCTATAATTCTGATACTATTTTGCAGGAGATAATAAAGTGTTGACGGGATCTATAATCTTTACATTATTATCGGCATCATCATCTCAACTGAGGATAAAAATACAGGCAAAATATCATAAATAAATATATATATATATATATATATATATATATATATATATATATATATATATATATATATATATATATTTCTTTTCTTTTTCTTTCATGCATATTCGCCACATCCCGCGTCAGCGAGGTAGCGCCTAGAACAGAGGAGTGACCCTTAGAGGGAACTCAGCCCCCATCTCTGCTCCCCATCTTGGAAAACAGAAAACGAGAGGGGAGGATTTCCAGCCCCCCGGTCCCTCCCCTTTTAGTCGCCTTCTACGACACGCAGGGAATACTTGGGAAGTATTCTTTCTCCCCTATATATATATATATATATATATATATATATATATATATATATATATATATAGGCAATTCTATATATGTGTGTACGTCGATATTCGGATGCTTCTCATGTGGTGGTGTATATAATATACATCGCACGTTTACCCAATTTCCGTCCGGAGGTACGATCATTGGTCATATCGTAAATCCTTTCCACCCCATGAATTCCACCAACTCATCTTTAATCATTAATTTCCTGCGTGTACAAATTACTCACTGATCCCCCCGTCCCCTCACACGTTGGGGGAAACCACACCAGGTGTATTCCTGATTCCACATCGCCACCAAACACCACCAACAACCACCAACACTACCATCACCACCATCACCACCGGCCAGACCCACTAGATGAGGCACAAAGTTCTGCACCCATCACCGCATCAGCTGATACGGACGTCAGAACAGCTGTTATAGACAAGGGGACTGTCAGCTGATACCAACAAAACAAAGTCATTTGGTAGCTGCTGTCACCGTAGGCGCACAAAAGCCACAAAGTTATTCCGGCTATTAAACCATTCTGGGCGTCCGCACACACGACCAGCGGCCATATACATATAGCGTGTGGATATTTCGGCAACTTTTGGCCTGTATAACAGGAGTTGAGGCTGTGAATTTCGGCGATATATCAGGGTTCCCACGAGCACTGATAGCGGGCAGGGTCCCCTCATTGTTCATCAGGAAAGGACTAAACCCACCTAACTTTTACGCTGACAAAGTTACGCAAATTAACGAAACTCAGATGACCAGGTTACGTGAAATGTCCGTAGAACAGATACAATCTGTCTGACCTGTCGATGCCAAAGCCCCACATCAGGAGGACTGTGAATGAGCCACACTGTCTGCTGGCAAACATCAGGAATACATTTACGTACATGTAAACGTTAGATAAGTCATTTACAGCTAAAACTCGAACTGCTTCTTAAAGTTTGATCGCTGCACTTAAAGAAGCGTATATAAGTTTTAGAAAATGTCCAATGGAAGGCAAAGAAGATGGTACCAAGTGAGCTGTTTTACCGAGAGAGGCTTGTGGTCATAAATTTGCCTATAACGGAAGAGAGAAGAGTAAGGGGAAACTCGATCACAATTCTCATATTCCTTAACCAGTCTCACGACATCGAGAGAACAGATCCTCGAGATCTACTGTAAGAGATTTGTTCGAAATGACAGAAGGAATTGATCACAGCAAAACACAGGATCAAGGGAGACCCTCAGATGCTGAAACTGTTTAGTGCTGATGGTATACAGAAGTTTAAAAAGTTGTATGGTATTAGAGAAAGCTTGAGTGATGGAGGGGCCGAACGAGTGTAGAATTCCCTCCCCGTGCCGTACAGGGAGATATCTACACTGCTCACAAATACTGCCACGTACACAGAAACACACACGCTCACACATACAATAACTAAAACACACATATGTACACATATAGCCACAATTCACAGACACAGTCATGCACAGATACACACAATCATGTGGATATTGTCCACTTACACAAACGCTCTCAGAAATATATATCATCTCACTCCACCTTCGACTGGGTTTAGAAACTCGGAAGACGTCTAGCAAACGGCGTTTGAACTCTTACGTTGTAGTGGTATAAAGACAGTTATCCGTTGCTTCAGATCATTTGGAAGGCTAAGGCGGGTCTTTCTCAGATGCCTATCCATCTACCACTGACCAGGACGCAGGTCTGGCACTATCCAGCACTCCGGTGGAGCGATATTCTCATGTAATATTGCTCCTATCCGTCCCTATCCCTATGTATATAGTTCTCTCTCTCTCTCATCCTCTCCGAGAAGCTCAGCTTCCCAGACAGGTGCAAAACAACTGGTCGTTTACACTGATTCTTCCATGCCAACGACAAAAGTCTACTCGTCCTGTTTATACGGGGCCCCCATCCAATCAGCGAAACTGTTAAAATAAAACCTGAAAAAAAGAAGTGATAGAGAAAGTTCTCAATACTGTCAGCATCCCAGACGAGCAGCCGGGACCTCGTCGCCTGCCTGGTATATGGGGGTAAATGACGCAATTTGCAAATGCTCAATAATATTTGTCTCTCTCATGGCTCATGGCGAAGCATCGAGTGGATGAACACACGCTGCCCGACTCCCTCAATGCATTCCAGCTACGCAAGAGTCACAGGATAATTATCATTCACCAAAGCATCGTCTGGGATGACTTTAATAATGAAGGTAATAGAAATATCATCAGTCAGGCTTCGGACGGCTGATCCGAGAGCATCCATATAGAACACCTGAAATTCTAAAAGGTTCATTTCGTTCTTGAAAACATTACATATATAACATCCTTTATTTCTCCTTTCTAAGGGAACGTAAAGGTGCACTTTTCTTCAGAATGATATAATCAGATATCGAATACCAGTATCACATGTCTGACGGACCTCGCGAGCGAACGTCGAACACAAAAGCATGACAATCTATAATATCCGAACTGCCTCGGCTCAATCACTCTCACCGTCTCGGGTTAAGTCCACGTTGCGCTGGCTTGTCCACCGCCATCGTTTCATTTTCCACCCAAACTGATAAATCCGTGCGTCGGGTAAACCTAAACCCGCATTATGGCGATGCGTTGGCTTGAACGTGGAGCAAAAGGCTGCTTCGCGGACGGTCGTAAATCCTCGAAGTATGCCTGTGATGCCGACCAACTATTTTAATTGGCAAATAAGTGTTGTCTTGTGGGGGAGTCCGCGTACACAGTGCGCCTCCTCCGTCCACTCTCAAGTCATTACTTCGAATTCTTTTCTGGTCATTTCAAGCCTTAGAATTACTCGAGACAAAACACTCGCACCGACACCGGACGAATAACTTAAAAGATGTTCGTCCATTTTCTACGACTCCTTCTTGGGCCTGTGGCTCGAAACTCGCCCTACAGGAGGTGTATCCCTACTCGAACGCTCTTGCGCCACACCACACTTCCCTGTGGTACCGTTGGTCCCCTCATCATACTTCATAAGGAGATCAGACCAGAGAATCACGAGAGCATTTACACTGAAAGCAAAATAGTTATATTCCAAACTGCAGTCATTCGTTTTCTTTGCAATCGAATTCCAACACTTGAGAGAAAGATGATGATATACACAAAGAAGAGATCTACCACAACGCAGTGTGTTACTACAAGTTTTTTTCCTCACAAGTGGACCAAATCGAAAATGAAATCTGTTGATTAGAACCACTTTGACGTTAGGGAATTTCCTGATGCGAATGAACAGAGATCAATTCCAAGACGCACCAGTTTGTAAGTAAACTGAAGGAAGGAATTATGAGGAAATGTAATCGTCGTCTACATAAAGTGTTTAACGCCACATATGCACTTGAGACTGCTTACCTTGTTTTTCATGGTGTCAATATATATATATATATGTATATATATATATATATATATATATATATATATATATATATATATATATATATATATATATATATATATATATATATATATATATTTTCCTTTTTCCTTCTAATCCATGAAAAAATGAAACACGATAAGTTCCAAAGTGCACTTTCGTGTAATGATCACATCATCAGAGACCAATTATATACATATGAAACTGTTTCGGATCAGATCAAAGATCAGACTATCATACCTGAGGATCATATCATTGTGCTCACAGGGTTGAGCTGGAGTCGACGGATCATCACAGTCTGGTTCAGCAAGTTCAGAATGCCAACATCACCACTGTGGGTGTGCGGCACCACGACCCGACGAGCATGCGATCAGAAGTGAGTGACTGCTTAAAATGAGATCGTATTTGAGATGAAAATTAGTGAAAGACTTATCAAGTCTGACAAGAAAGAGGCCCAGGCAACGCAAGGACCTCAACACATCGGTTCCATGTTGTAGATCCTGGAGATGCACAGCCTACACACCTAAAGGCACAGAGGGACTTAAGGACACTGGGAGGGAGGAGGGGAGAATGTAAAGTCACAATCCATTCAAGTGACATTCATGCGCACATTCCTGACTGGTTCATCCGGAGTGGGGAATGAGCAGCAGGGGAGAAAAGTCCAGTCAGTGTCAGGATATACGGTGCTTCTAGCTCCAAGACGTGTAATAAAACTCCAAAAGCATTTGCAAAGGAGAGAGATGTGAGAACCTCACACTCAAGGTAAACTGAGGAACAGCAAGTGCGAACTCTGAATCTACCTCGACGCATTATTTTCCATGACTAGTCCGTCTAAGCCTCACATCACACACCTCCTGATGCACGTCAGCAATGAGGCAACGCGTCTTTCGTGGCCATTCTAAAGCCAGAAGATAATGGACGAGACCTGGTAAATGTGGCCAAACGCAGGTGACGAAATTCAGAAGTCGAAGCTCTCCTACAAGATCCATGCGAATAAATTCACATGATGAGACCTCTGATGTTCGTGATGTTGATGAGATAGATGATTCGTAAGATCCTGAGGAAGAGGATGATGACTAGTGTTGAGGCCAGAGCTGATGGGACAAGTTATGTCTTGACTTGCAGTTATACACAGCGTCTGCGCTTAAATTCTGGCCTGATCAGGATACCTCCTGTTGCAGTAGGAAGGTTTAGACGGGTACTGAGGCAGATCACCTGATACAGTGTGAGGTGAGGGGCTCTTTCCTCCCAGGTCAGCTCACCGGGGTTGGGTGTGAGTGGCCCTATCTCGAGAGGCCACGATGGTGCCATGGTTGGATATGACATGGTAATGCAAGTATGGAAGGTACGGTACTAAATAGTTATGCGTCTTTTGCAGGTTACTTATAACACTTAAGCCGCCTAGGTCATGTCAGTGGGTCGTTTTTATCAACCCAGGATGACGACTCAGATACACACACTCGGCGTCCAATTTTTCCTTTAGTAACTTCTTTCCTCACCAAAGCCATGCATGGAAAAATATCCCAAGAGCAACCAAATGGCAAAAGCTATTGAATATATCTAAAGTATACCTGTAGACCTGAAGTAATTCTTAATTCTTATTAGCCTCTGAAAGATACTAAGCAATGGAGACAACGAATAGACCTCCTTCTAAAGAAAAAAAAAAATCTAACACACGAACAAATAAGTGAAAACCCACATTGCATTTTCCTAGATTATGAGAGCCTTCTTTCCATCACCCTAACTTGCGCATAAAGTTAAGATTTGCTTTTAAAAAAGTTTTTATCGTCAAATAAAATCCTCATCCTCTGTTGCTGTCAACCGGCCAGAGTTCCAAGGTTGAGGCTTGAAGCCTCTCATGACCTCCCGGCCCGGGGCCTCTGTGACGTACCGCGGGGTCAAACAACAGTGTCAGAAGTTCGTGTGAGTTCCTCTACGAGGCTTCGTGATGTTAGTGAAGCTGGAGGATGTCTCCCTCTCATGTGGTCTTACGTAGCTTACCTACTTATATATATATATATATATATATATATATATATATATATATATATATATATATATATATATATATATATATATATATATATATATATATATGTGTGTGTGTGTGTGTGTGTGTGTGTGTGTGTGTGTATATATATACATATATATATGTGGGTGGATTAAACCATTCTTTCGTCTGTTTCCTTGCGCTATCTCGCTAACGCGGGAGACAGCGACAAAGTATAATAAATATATGTGAAATAAATATAATGTGTGTGTGTGTGTGTGTGTGTGTGTGTGTGTGTGTGTGTGTGTGTGTGTGTGTGTGTGTGTGTCAGAGGTGGAGGGGGCAAGGGGAGGGAAAGGCCAAACTGAAGGTAGAAGGAAGCAAGAGAGTGTAGGGCGTGCACGGGATAAAGTGAATTGGAGCGATGTGATATCGGTCAACGTGTTGTCTGTCACTGGACTGAAGCAGGGCATATGAAGTGGTCAGGGGTAACCACGGTGGTAAGGTCTGTAGGGCCTGGTTGTGGATAGGGGGCCGTGGTATCGATGCGTTATACATGAGAGCGAGAGAGTGGATGATGCGAATGGGGCCATTTCTTCCCCTGTTCCTGACGCTACCGCGGGAAAACGGTGAGCAAGCATGCAGAAGCAAATTTCATAAGTATATATATATATATATACAGATAGATAAAGAGGTAGACTGACATATGTACATAATACATACATACATACACAATACAAGTACATATATAAAACATATATACGTATAAAACGATAAGAATAAAGTGGCGTTGCGTGCAGGTTCCCTAACCAAACAGACTCTGGCAAAAACCGACATTGGGTAATAGCGGCGATAAAAAAGGTGGGTTTTGCATGCACGTTCCTCTGGGCCCGACTGGAAACGGCCATGCATTATCTTGCGTCGGGAGGATGAAGGTAATAATTTATTTAGCAGAGTTCCACCCAGGGCATGTGATCCCCCGGTGCCGCAACACAGGTGCTCCGGGATGAAGGATGTAACCCAAAAGGATGTGGTGATATAAGGGCCATTGTACCTCCTCCTGCAGGAGGCGAGCGACGCCCCTGGTGCTTCGACCGTCCCCTACAGGCGGCCCGAGGTTCAGACGCCCGACTATTATGCTTCGCTATCTACCACATGACATGAGAGGGACGCAAGTCTACCCTTGTGACTTGTATATCAGTCGTCCCGCTGTAGCACTTTCGGCTCCATGACTCCAGAAGTTATGAGTTATGTACGAGACTCTGAACAAATTTTAACTGATACGAGTGACGACAGAAGAAAAAAAAAAAAGACATATTAATGTAGCGTATTCGTTATACGATATTCCTTCAACAACACTTGGTTCCAGATAGCTTCATCGAGGGTAGAAGCAATGTACGAGGCACCTCAGCCCGAAGATGAATGAAGTGAACAATTCTTTCATTCATGGTCGACTGCTTGAGTCAGACTCATCCTGGCAAATATTTGTTTTGAATCTCGAATGCTCTCCAAACACAGGCGGAGACTTGATAATGGAGACGAGCCTCCCAGGTCACTGCATCAGAGTAAAATAACATTAAGTCTCTCCCCTCCCAAGGCTGCTGGGGGGCCACTCTAACACTTCACTCTTACCGACCAACTGTTGCACTCACGCTCATACCGCACGCTTCGCTTGCTGCACTCTGACAGGGACTCGCCTACAACACTTAAACTTCCCTGCAACACTTGAGGCTACTCTGCTCTTAGCCAGCCACTCCTTCGCTCACATCCTCTCTCTCTCTCTCTCTCTCTCTCTCTCTCTCTCTCTCTCTCTCTCTCTCTCTCTCTCTCTCTCTCTCTCCATACGTCACGATCATTTCAGAGCGGCCTGGTCGCCCCCCCACCACCACCTCACACTCCACCAGCAACAAACGGCGCACCCACCACACAATCCTGAGATCACAAAGATATACTCTCCACTACCTCCTTCACACCCTATTATAGTGTTGTACTCTTCAACCAGTACACACGAGACCCACTGACCACCATAATCGCTATGTTCTACAGCCTGAAGTTCATTTCTCTGCACACCAACTGTTCTCTGCGTCGACACCATCAACAGATACAAGGCCACATAGAAATACATAACACCTTACAAACACCATCCAATACTACCTAACACCACACCACACCACACCACACAGCACCACACCTCACAACACCACACAGCACCACACTACACCACACAGCACCACACCTCACAACACCACACAGCACCACACTACACCACACAGCACCACACCTCACCACACCACACCACACCACACCACACCACATCGCACCACACCGCACCACACCACACAGCACCACACCACACCACACAGCATCCCACCACACCACACAGCACCACACCACACCACACCACATCGCATCACACCGCATCGCACCACAACGCACCACACCACACAGCACCACACCACACAGCACCACACTACACCACACAGCACCACACAACACCACGCAGCACCACACTACACCACACAGCACCACACCACACCACATCGCACCACACCGCACCACACCACATAGCACCACACCACACCACACCACACCACACCACACCACATCGCACCACACCGCACCACACCACACAGCACCACACCACACCACACCACACCACACAGCACCACACCACACCACACAGCATCCCACCACACCACACAGCACCACACCACACCACACCACATCGCATCACACCGCATCGCACCACAACGCACCACACCACACAGCACCACACCACACAGCACCACACTACACCACACAGCACCACACAACACCACGCAGCACCACACTACACCACACAGCACCACACCACACCACATCGCACCACACCGCACCGCACCACACCACACCACACCACACCACACAGCACCACACCACACCACACAGCATCCCACCACACCACACAGCACCACACACACCATCAGGGACACTCCCCAAGCAACCACTTACTCCCACCCTTATGGAGCATCACAACATTGCATAATAAAGGGGCGACCTTCGATCCTTCCATTAGGTGAGAGAGGTTACTGATGGCGGCGCTGCTGCTCTTGCAGGTGGTGGCTGGGCCACACAGCTCCTTCATAACCTAAATTGATGTCTTATACATAGTTATGGACTGTAGGGTGCGCGGGCGTGTGTGTGTGTGTGTGTGTGTGTGTGTGTGTGTGTGTGTGTGTGTGTGTGTGTGTGTGTGTCTTTCTTATTTCTGTATCTAGGGTTGTATCTCTACCTGTGTCCACGTTGTGAGATCGAGACATCTCTATGCCTGATGGACTGTTTGCTGCACAGACGAGGATTTCTTCTCAAGGGCTTTGTCAATTTTCACAGAACTCGAGAAAGCGCCACTCTCTCCTTTACCTCCTCTTCTTCTACCTCCTCCTCCCTCCTCCTCCTCTTGGCCCTCCAACGTAGCTCTCCTATGTAATAATCTCCCTTGAGGACCAGGATTAAGGCTCATGTTCTTAATATCGGCCATCAGCTCCTAGATGAGACTTGCGCCATTACTCCTACAAACCCACAATAATTTTCCCCAGTGAATAAACATTTTGGAAAACTCTCTCTCTCTCTCTCTCTCTCTCTCTCTCTCTCTCTCTCTCTCTCTCTCTCTCTCTCTCTCTCTCTCTCTCTCTCTCTCCTCAAACATTAGTTTTCCACATTCAAAAAAAAAATAATCATAGTAAAGCCATCTGTTGTGTAGAGGAGGAGATACAATCTATTTCCACACCCTCCACAGGAAGAGTTGGTGGGCAGAACACAGCAGGGGAATATATAGTCTTGCTAATAAGAAAAAAGAGTGTAAATATATATATATTTATATTAGTGACAACTTGTGTACGTGTGTCTAGACTAGTGTGCTCCTTCTCCTTCCTTGTTTCTCTCTTTGTTCTTCTTATTTCCTCTCTTCCCTGAGACTAATGGGAAGCACTTTCCCAACCCAATTCCTCACGTGAGCCTCTCCTTACTTTTACCACAACTCCGTCCAGAGCCACGTATCTCCAGCGACCACAGTTCATCTGCCACCGTGTGGCCCTGCTCAACAGACGCCCCGATGGACGTAGAGTATTCGTGGCATTTAGAGAAAAATGAAAGCAATGAAATAAAAAAAAAGGCCGATGAATCATAATCAAAGCAGAGGAATGACTGATAAGACTTTTAACGAAGTATCTGAATGACGTATCACATTGGATAGGTTCTGTTCTGAGGTTCCACGAGACACAGTCATCATACATTCCGAGCTGACGCTGAAGTTAACCTCCAGTGTCTCTGCCTTCACTGGAGCCCAGAGACTTGCACGTTGTATGCATCTGTGGACTTCTTCAAGAATATCAGCTTTAGTTATGTACGAGACGAGCATTTACATCCACGAGTATTCTTATCTACCCCGTGTGGCAGTGGTCACCTCCCTCGAGAAATATAGAACTCAAAGACACAGTACCAAGATAAATGCGACAACGATCCGAAGAAAAATACAGAAGTACGACTGTGAAACTATTGCTTTATTTAACCGATCTCTAAAGGGAGGAGGAGAGGCAGGGTTAGGACCCGGAGTGCGGTGGAAGAATGGGGGATAGAACGTGTGGCTTAGCGAAATTGTGTTACATTAGAATTGTGTGTGTGTGTGTGTGTGTGTGTGTGTGTGTGTGTGTGTGTGTGTGTGTGTGTGTGTGTGTGTCTGTCTGTCTGTCTGTCTGTCTGTCTGTCTGTGTGTGTGTGTGTGTGTGTGTGTGTGTGTGTGTGTGTGTGTGTGTGTGTGTGTGTGTGTATGTGTGTGTGTGTGAGAGCGTTCTTATCCTTATCTCAAGCTGTGTGTATGTTGATCACATTGCAGTTCAGGCTCCTCATAATTTCTTCTCTGGAGAGAGATCTCGATAAATGACACGATGATTGAATAATTCGCTTCACTTAAGCCCACATTTTATAACCCATTATACCGCACCCAGGTAGCTGGTCTCCCATTCCTAACAGACTCTTAATTCCCGATATGTTTATTATTACCAGCGTCGGGAATTCCTGCATACGCTTACGCCAGAAACAGGACCAAAATGTCTTTCTTTTTTTTTTTTTTTTCTTCTCCAGCTACAGTGACGCCCCTACTGATACCGATCTCTCGGCGGCGGTAACTAGAGGTATTCCCAGTGTTGTATGTGCGAGGTTATATGACGACTGCGTCCCCAGGACCAGACCTTGTGACATGTGGTCCTACATGGGAGTGGACCCTTCTGGGGATCTTGAATGTTTATAAATAAAAAATCTCTCTCTCTCTCTCTCTCTCTCTCTCTCTCTCTCTCTCTCTCTCTCTCTCTCTCTCTCTCTCTCTCTGTAACGCAGGACCCCTTTTATAGGGTTCCTGGAGCTTCGAAACTGCATCACAATCAGAAGCAGGGAACAGATGAAGTCCATTGGAACAAGACGTTCCAAAACAAGGCGGCAATGCCTTTCGTCAACTAATATAATACCTAGAAAAATGAACACACACACACACACACACACACACACACACACACATACACACTGACAGATCTACGAGAAATGGTGAGCTGAGGATTCGTTCGAGTTCCTTCCAATGATGAGCGAGTTGGACCGCGCTTCCTCACCTCGACCCAAGAGTCACCTCACAAGAAGAGCCGGGTCGCTGAGTGATTCTCTCCTGACACTTAAAACCTCTCTCTTTTTTTTTTCCTTCGTCATCGCGTGTGTGTAATTCATCACCAGATTGGGTCAGGCTTCACCTGGGGCGCGGTAGATGCTTGTGGCTTGCAAGGGGGAGGCAACCAGGAGGGTACTCCTCCCCCTGGTGGAGCCACATACCTCCACCACTTGCCTCACCACACACACTTGCCTCACCACATCACTTACCTCACAACACACAACTTGCCTCACAACACACACTTGCCTCACCACAACACTTGCCTCAACACACCACTTGCCTCACCACACACACTTGCCTCACCACACCACTTACCTCACAACACACAACTTGCCTCACAACACACACTTGCCTCACCACAACACTTGCCTCAACACACCACTTGCCTCAACACACAACTTGCCTCACAACACACAACTTGCCTCACAACACACACTTGCCTCACCACACAACTTGCCTCACAACACACAACTTGCCTCACAACACACACTTGCCTCACCACACCACTTGCCTCACCACACACACTTGCCTCACCACACCACTTACCTCACAACACACAACTTGCCTCACAACACACACTTACCTCAACACACCACTTGCCTCAACACACAACTTGCCTCACCTCTCCACAACTTGCCTCACAACACACACTTGCCTCACCACACCACTTACCTCACCTCACCACTTGCCTCACCACACACTTGCCTCACTACTCCTCCACCGCCTTTGAAAGAGGAGAACTCTTTAAAACTAGCTGTTGATGCAATGGAACAGATCACCACGATATTAGGACAGAATTGTTAGAAATACCGTAAATTATAACTCAAATACGTGAACCAGCTTCAATAGATACCAGACATAAATATAAGTGAAATGATAGAAAATATATATATATATATATATATATATATATATATATATGGTTGTTTAATTTGTTTATGGATGGGGTTGTAAAGGAGGTAAATGCAAGAGTCCTGGAAAGAGGGGCAAGTATGAAGTCTGTTGGGGATGAGAGAGCTTGGGAAGTGAGTCAATTGTTGTTCGCTGATGATACAGCGCTGGTGGCTGATTCATGTGAGAAACTGCAGAAGCTGGTGACTGAGTTTGGTAAAGTGTGTGGAAGAAGAAAGTTGAGAGTAAATGTGAATAAGAGCAAGGTTATTAGGTACAGTAGGGGTGAGGGTCAAGTCAATTGGGAGGTGAGTTTGAATGGAGAAAAACTGGAGGAAGTGAAGTGTTTTAGATATCTGGGAGTGGATCTGTCAGCGGATGGAACCATGGAAGCGGAAGTGGATCATAGGGTGGGGGAGGGGGCGAAAATTTTGGGAGCCTTGAAAAATGTGTGGAAGTCGAGAACATTATCTCGGAAAGCAAAAATGGGTATGTTTGAGGGAATAGTGGTTCCAACAATGCTGTATGGTTGCGAGGCGTGGGCTATGGATAGAGATGTGCGCAGGAGGATGGATGTGCTGGAAATGAGATGTTTGAGGACAATGTGTGGTGTGAGGTGGTTTGATCGAGTAAGTAACGTAAGGGTAAGAGAGATGTGTGGAAATAAAAAGAGCGTGGTCGAGAGAGCAGAAGAGGGTGTTTTGAAATGGTTTGGGCACATGGAGAGAATGAGTGAGGAGAGATTGACCAAGAGGATATATGTGTCGGAGGTGGAGGGAACGAGGAGAAGAGGGAGACCAAATTGGAGGTGGAAAGATGGAGTGAAAAAGATTTTGTGTGATCGGGGCCTGAACATGCAGGAGGGTGAAAGGAGGGCAAGAAATAGAGTGAATTGGAGTCATGTGGTATACAGGGGTTGACGTGCTGTCAGTGGATTGAAGCAAGGCATGTGAAGCGTCTGGGGTAAACCATGGAAAGCTGTGTAGGTATGTATATTTGCGTGTCTGGACGTGTGTATGTACATGTGTATGGGGGGGGGGGGGTTGGGCCATTTCTTTCGTCTGTTTCCTTGCGCTACCTCGCAAACGCGGGAGACAGCGACAAAGTATAAAAAAAAAAAAAAAAATATATATATATATATATACATATATATATATATATATATATATATATATATATATATATATATATATATATATATATATATATATATATATATATATATATATCCCTGGGGATAGGGGATTAAGAATACTTCCCACGTATTCCCTGCGTGTCGTAGAAGGCGACTAAAAGGGGAGGGAGCGGGGGGCTGGAAATCCTCCCCTCTCGTTTTTTTTTAATTTTCCAAAAGAAGGAACAGAGAATTGGGCCAGGTGAGGGTATTCCCTCAAAGGCCCAGTCCTCTGTTCTTAATGCTACCTCGCTAACGCGGGAAATGGCGAATAGTTTAAAAGGAGAAAAAGATATATATATATATATATATATATATATATATATATATATATATATATATATATATATATATATATATATATATATATATATATATATATAAAACAGCGGTGATAACACACTCCTAGTCCTGCTAGTGGCATCTTGCAAGGAACTTCTTCCAACATTCTTGCAACAAATAATACCTTTCGTAAATGGCATTCGACAAATGGCCATTAATCTGGTCCGTTCTCCTCTTCCCATCACGGGCACGATAAGCACACGAGCAAGGCCTAGAACATGTCGGCCAGATGTAACTCACTTGTGGGTTTTGAAATATCATGACTCACTGCGTGTAGGAAGGTGTATGTATGTATGTGTCTTTATATGAATCCATGTATATATATATATACACCAAGCGAGTATGAATAAGTACATGGGTTTGTATGTATATGGCTGTGTATTTGTATGTATATGTATGTATATGTATGTATATGTATGTATATGTTGAAATATATGTGTCTATATTTGTACGTGTATGGGAGCATATATATATATATATATATATATATATATATATATATATATATATATATATATATATATATATATATATATATATATATATATATATATATACATTAAACGGTTATAAAGTATAGAGATAAATCTGGTCGTAAAATTTCGGGTCAATGCCAAGAATTGAATCTTTTCCACAACGATCTCCCACCACGCTCACTTACCTTCTTTTAAATCATTCTTTCTTTCTTTCCTACCTTGGGCGGAACAAGCAGTCGATGGACGTCACTCAGAAGTCAGTGAGGTTCATCAACTTGTGTTTTACAGTGACACGCCTGGAATCATCGTGTGTGTGTGTGTGTGTGTGTGTGTGTGTGTCCGTCTGGGCGAGGATAAACTGCGTAAGTTTTTTCTCTCTACACCAGAATGAATTATCATGATAATTCAAGATACTCAAATATAGTTGGGGCTAATCTGATACAGGTGACCAACTTTGAATTCATAATATCATTTGCATACACACTATCGCAAATCTACAGGAACTTCATTTCAGAGAAAAAAAAAAAAGAATTGAAAATATTCCCCTCTCCGTGCATATTGCACGACCAGCCGGAATGGAGTTGTAAATTTGACTTAATAGGCAATAGTCATAATTAGAATATATGTAACGAGGCAATGGCCAGTTCAGGGAACTTGTTGCTGAACTGCACACGACCAAGTCTTGTCAAAGGTTACCTCTCTCTCTCTCTCTCTCTCTCTCTCTCTCTCTCTCTCTCTCTCTCTCTCTCTCTCTCTCTCTCTCTCTCTCTCTCTCTCTCTCTCCTGCCCTCCGTGAGGTTCCTGGTTTGCTTTGAGTTACTGTAGTGATGTTATTCCTCTGTCCATAACTCGAAAAAAAAAACAAGAGAGAAAAGATTAAGATGAATGTAAGTAAGACTCCAGAAAGTGATTTTTCTAATGTGTAGTTTGCAAGAGTTTTCCCGATCCCAAGTCTCTCTTCTTCCTTCCAATCTTTATAGGTTTGCGCTTTTGTGCCGATGGGGGATTTGTGGAAAGTGCAAGTAGATTGTATGATAATTCCGACTTACTTTTGGTCATGCTACGACTAAGTTGCTTATTACCTTATAGAAAAGTCCTATGTTTAAGTTCCTTTTCCAAATCACTCAACGAGAATTTTCTCATGAATTCTTCGTCTTCAAGCACCTAAAACTTGGACCAACAGACAATATGTCTTTCCCTTCTTCAGGCCACACTAGAGGTCGTCCCAACAGTAAAAATCTTTACTCCTCTGCTTCGTGCATCTTGTTGTTTTCAGGACCTGACCTCTAACCCCTCAGCTTGGGCCTGAGACCAGAGGCAACCGACTTTTAAAGACTCGATGCATTAAACTGTTGAGCGCTGCAGCAGCCCCTCATGCCCATGTAATGAGCAAGGATGGGCTGGTCTGGTTACACCTTGGAGGAAATTCTGTTCTTTCGTGAGAGGATTCGAGAGACCTTCCCTCTGGTGATGATGCCATGATCCGCCGGCAGAGGGCTCATGAGACGTGGGTCAGTGACTTCTAAGGCACGACCTCTGAGTAAGTCAATGTTTGATACAAGGCTATTTACTTTATTTCCTCTCCCTCCTCTTCCTCCGCCTCATGATCGTCCTCCTCCTCCTCATCCTCTTCTCCTCCAGCAGACAGGCCAACACGCCACTCTCCCCTAGCTCCTGTGTGCTTGGTTGGACATGACATCTTCTGGGTTTCTATCACTTGCTAATTACTCTGACAAGAAACCCAGGGAGCACATCCTGTTATCTGTTATCTCACTCTTATCGTCTGGTTTGGAAAACATTAATTCTATTTCTTACTATACCAAGCGTGAAAGGCTTTTTACTTTCTTTATTTTCCTTTTTTCTTTTTTGACAGTTCGTTGCTAAATTAGCAAATGTGACACAAGGCCATTAGGGATTACCATGCCGTCCGGCATTTCCATTGTCAGTGAGCTTAATTATTCTATAAATGTCATTATAACCATAAACCTTCAGACCATAATGCTCTGCCCACGGTGACACCGGCCTATGACCCGCGCGACCTTTGAAGTGAATTACCTCTTGCTAACCAGACGCGATACTACCAATGATTAAGGCTCCATTTTCTCTGGTATTACACGGAGCATGGATGGCTGACACTCACTGTAAACTGAATCTGCAGCGGCGACATGAATGTGCGGTACAAGGGATTGCTTGATGAAGGTGCGATAAAGCGGACTTACCAAAGTTGGTGATCCGGCTTTACGTTTTCTCTCGAGCCAACCAACAGACCCTTCAGACGCCCTCCACTCCCCCTCAGCTACAACACACGGTCGTGCTGAAAATTTCTATTTTCTCTACAATACTACCCTCGTCCTGTGGGCGAGTGTGTCGAGGTGGGAGACACTGTGGGCGAGTGTGTCCTGGTGGGAAACACTTTGGGCGAGTGTGGCGAGGAGGGAGACACTGTGGGCGAGTGTGGCGAGGAGGGAGACACTGTGGGCAAGTGTGTCGAGGTGGAAGACGCTGTGGGCAAATGTGTCGAGGTGGAAGACACTGTGGGCGAGTGTGTCCAGGTGGGTGACGCTGTGGGAGAGTGTGTCCAGGTGGGAGACGTGATGGAAGCCAGTGTGGCAGTGATGAGGTCTCCCAGTGACACTGATGTGATAGCCTCCCACACAGCTGGCGAAACTCAGCCCTGCCTGCAGCAGTCACCACAGCAGACCTCCTCACAACCTACAACACCTACAACAATATTCCTTTAATAATATTTCTTTTTATGACAGTTCATCTTGTCTGAGACAAATTTCCCTTCATTATGGAAGGGGACACTTCGGCCTGACACTCATAATAACGTGCAAAATTACGAGATAGCCAGAGAATTTATGATATACAATTAATTCCTACTTGTGGGAAGAGGGGGCGCTGAATCAGAAAGGGAAATTACGACGGGTTATGGAAAACACGTCGTATTAATCATTTTTTCCTCATTATTTGCCTCTAGAAAGAAGCTCTTCAACGGAAGTAGTTAATTAGTTATTCATCGTTCAATATATCATCGCTTTAAGTGGAGCAACGCCTCAGTCAGCGACCCATTATTAACAAACCAAGTTAATGACTATGTGAGAAAAAAAAAATACACAATCTTAACCATAAAGATGAAGCAACTTAAAACCATGTGGAGGGAGCTTAGCTGACCGGATAAAATTCCCGACGCCTCTGTAAGATAAGAGACAACGTAGGTAACGATAGATAACTTCCTGTGGTCAGGTAACAGGCAAAGGGTGACGGCGCCTCTGCACACAAGTGCACAAACGCCTCAGCCAAAGTTCCCTAGTGAGGTCCTCCAGCAGCGTCGCTACCGCACCCAGACGGAGGAGGTCGGCTTCATCTTTAGTCTCCCCTTCGACGTGGACTTCGCCGCGGCCACAGAGACATGGTATCATTGATACGACCCCCTGAACACGATAGCACGACCCTTGAACACGACTGTACGACCCCTGAAGCACGACGATACGACTCCGGAACACGACTGCACAACCCTTGAACACGACGCTACGACCCCTGAAGTACGATGACACTGTCCCTGAACGCGACAGCACGACCCTTGAACACGACGGTACGACTCCTGAAGCACGACAATAAGACCCCTGAACACGACTGCCCAACCCTTGAACACGACGGTACGACCCCTGAAGCACGACGATAAGACCCCTGAACACGACTGCCCAACCCTTGAACACGACGGTACGACCCCTGAAGCACGATGGCACTGTCCCTGAGCAAGACAGCACGACCCTTGAGCATCTGATAAAAAACTTACTGAGCACTGATTTTCATAACCTGGAGATCGACAGTACAACAAGACAGAACCAAAAGATAGCCACCAAGATCGAAACGAAGACATGCAACAAGACGGCACTTAAAGACATCTAGCGAGAGAGAACTAGAACAAACCAAACGTGGCTGAACTGAAATAAATCATACAAGTCACTGATCTATCATGGCTTACGTAGACAGATGGGGTTCTAATATCATTTCCGTACCTCTGCCAAACCTTCTCAAAAAATAGACAGGTAGACAGAAAGATAAGCAGGTAGTTATATAGACAGCTAGCAAGCTAGATAGATAGAAAGAAATAGATAGATAGATACAATTAGATAAAGATGGAGAGGTAAGATGGGTTACGTAAGTAAATTCTTCCTCCTCCTCCTCCTCCTCCTAGTACCTTGAGTGAGTCGGACTCAACTGTTGCTTTACGAAAAAATAAAAATCTCGACCCACAGCAACTCTGCTTTCGGATGCGACTGTGACGACTACAGAATGGCTTAAATGATCAATATAACGATAAAGAGAAATAATAAAACTTTCCACCACTGGCTCCAGCCCCTGGGGAGGACCCTCGTCCACATGAATCACTGAATTCACAGACTTCAAACGGGATTGCAAATTGCGTCCGACGGGGACGATAAGAGATCTTGGAATTCGTATGCACCGGAGCGAGGAAGATGGCCCTATTACTCCACGTTTCCTCCGGTCTTGAACACTACACTGGAGGGGATCAGATGGGAGGGAATAGCACACGGAAGGCAGTAACAAGCAGGGGAGAAGTTCGCCCCAGTAGCCCGCCTGATACTAACACACACGTAAAGTTGAGGATCCACTGGATAAAGTGAGGCCCTTCAGGAAGTGCTCTGAGCTCCACAACTGACCCAGGGAACGATTGTGGTAGCACCAAGCGAGAGGTTTCTGCGAGGGACGTGGCTGGTTTCACAAGACACGAGTGGCATCCACGGCACGAGTGAGGCTCTCCACTGAACTGAGGGTTTTCACAGGGGTAAGGTTCTTCAAGTGATACTGGTTCAAGAGCACACAGCGAACAGCCACGGCATAAGTGAAGTCCCTCAAGCAACAGACAGGTTCCACGGCTAACTTATGGTTATCCACAGCATGAATAAGGCTTCTCCCTGGAGTGGATTAGATCGTTTTTAACAGCTTGATCGAAAGTCTTCGGCTTTCCTCAGCATCACATAGCGACAGGTGACAACATACGAGTATTTCATATTATACTGAAAGATTTCCCTTTTATCACACATGAAAGTTCCTCAAGGCTGTACATCTACAGACAATGTTTCCTTGGTCATATCCCCGCGCCTTCTAAATCTATTGCCCACGCCTCCTAGCTCTACAGCCCACGCCTCCTAGATCTAAAATCCACGCCACCTACACCAGATCCCCACGCCTGCCTGCGTCGAGGAACGAACTCCTCGTTACGTCCACGGAACAAAGTCTCAGAGATCTGGGACATTTGCTGTCGGAACCCCAGGGGCCCCTTATTGTCCGTGATGGCTCTGCGTCGTCATCAAGGACTGCATACACCCCAGGATGGCTATGGATGTGGAAGGAGAAGCATCCTAACTCGCATGCAAAGGACAAGAGATTCCTTCTCCAGAACTTTTAATACTAGTGCTTAGTGCATGAATGCCTTCTTTGGTCCTTCCCCCAAGTAATTAGGAACGTTCTTTCAAGACGGAGGCAAGAGTAAATTACTTTTCTAACTTTTCTACGGGTAATCAAGATGCTCGGAAACTTGTTTTCGATGCTACAGGTGTGTCTGGGATGAGCGGGTCCCATTTCAAGCCTTTAGATTCTACAATTTAGATTCTACAGTTTCTGACACCATTATTTTCAGCTGTTTCTTCACAAGCAGGTGTTATGAGACTTATGCGATGCTTCTGCATTCTTTTTCTAAGAAGAACTCGATCAACTTTTTACGTAGGAGCGACTTGTTGGCGAGACTCGTCAACATTTTCTTTTGTTATTGTCTAAGTTGGCTATGAACATTCATGTCTTATGCAGTTTGCTGGGCTGACAAAAAACGTAGTTATTTCATTTATTGCTTTGGATGTATGGGATTGTGAGCAGTCCTACACCTCTACTTATGTTGTGTGAGGTGAATGAAAATACTTCTTTTCTTTTGCAAAAAAAAAGTGTTAACAGGACAGTAGAGAATATTTCCTTGTCCATATTCTGATATTTCCTCGCCCACTTTCTGAAGTATGCAGGATGGTGGGCGGAGAAGAGAGATGAGGAGCAATCTCCTATCCCTTCTCTAGGTGAGGGGCAGCCCTTCCTTCCCTCCCTCCCTCCCACCGACGTGAGATCGCAGGGCACCATTCCCGCTCAGTCGTGATGGAGCACCTCATACCCGACACTTAGTACCCTCGTCCTTCCTCATATTACGAGGAGGAGTCGCAGGAGAATGAGAACGGTCGTGAACAACACATAACTGGCAAAGACACACAGATGTGACCCCCACCCGCTCCTGACGTCGCAGAAGGTCAAGCAGGAGAGGAGGAGGAGGAGAGGAGAAAGAGGAGGACTGGCAGACCGGGGAAGGGAAGGAGGAGAAGAATGGGACGGGATGGGATGTTGGGAGATTAGGTGGAGGGATAAAGGGAAATGAGAACAGCTTGTGAGTCACCCGCAGGTGGAGTGGGTTCTTGGTGACCAAATTCACCCACGGCTGCCAAGTACAGCGTCTGAGCTGCCAAGTACAGCGTCTGAGCTGCTAAGTACAGCGTCTGAGCTACCAAGTACAGCGTCTGAGCTACCAAGTACAGCGTCTGAGCTGCTAAGTACAGCGTCTGAGCAGTTAAAATGATTTCCGGACTTAGAAACAAATCTTATTAAGGCCCAGTAAAGGACTTAAATTCATTTAGATTAGAAGAGAATGTTACAAGGTGACCTAATACAGGTACCTTGAATCATCAAAGGCTTCGATAATCTCGATCAAAGAAGCAATTATGGCTTGATTCATCTGATTCCATCAGCAGAAACGGATAACAACTCGTGGGCAAAATGTTTTGCCTCGAATGAAGGGAAACACATTTTCTTCAACAGGATCGTTAACATCTGGAATAACTGAAACATCTGACCAGTTGGAACAGAATAACTCGATAGACATTTTGCTTCAAGTCCACGATTGACACTTTGGTGCTTCCTGATTTACATGAAAACCATGCAGATTTTTTCCTCCTCGAAACATCTATGAGACTCTCTACTCCTACCACACTAATTACAGTTTCCGATACCTTCCACCCATCACAAACAGCCTCGAAAGAACCCAGTCAGTCGTCTGCTGGTATTTGCATTCGCTTGTGGTCCTCCGTGATGCAGGAGTTTCCACCAACTTAACCCTCCCTCACTCCCTCCCTCACGTCCGGGGACCTCAATAACGTTCTTCAGTCCACAGGAAGTTTGTTCACCGAGGCAGCTGATATTGCTGTGAAGGCTCCAGTGTTTACAGTGAGGGTGACGAAGCCTTGGTGCATATTCACTACTCCCTTGTCTCCCCCATCTCCTGGAATGAGCCCTTGAAGGAGACACCGCCGAGCTGTCGACGACGACACTGGGGTGTGGGTGGCTGGGTGGCAATGCGCCGCTGTTATTTTCGGCTTTCCGTCGAGCTTTTGTTGTGGGTCCTAATGGTCGGAGGTTGGGGGGGAAGATGTCTTAGTGGGTAATAAATTGGGGTAATTTAGGGGCGGTTTCGTGCGCGAGGTCTGTCTCTTTATCATTATTATCAACAAGGGAACCAAGGTAGTACTCTCAGATTAACTGAAAGGGAGGGGAGGGGAGGTAGGTCTCTCTCTCTCTCTCTCTCTCTCTCTCTCTCTCTCTCTCTCTCTCTCTCTCTCTCTCTCTCTCTCTCTCTCTCTCTCTCTCTCTCTCAGTGAGTATCGCAACAACATACTGGACCAACCCATCTCTCAGTGAGTATGATAACATCATACTAGGTTAGCCCGTCTCTCAGCCAGTATATAAGCAGCAACATACTAGACCAGTCCAACTCTCAGGGTGATAGCAACATACGAGGCTAGCTCATCTCTCGGCGAGTATGGCAAGCAACACACTGGACCAGCCCATGTGGTCAATACGTATGGTAACAATTTTCCAGACCAAACCATCCCTTCCAAGTGAATACTGCGATACACATACTGGCAGAGAGCACCTTTTCCAGGCATCTGTGCCTGGATGGGAAGAAAGTTCAGCTGCTGAGCGCCTGCACCGTAATGGAAAACATTCGCCTTAAATTCCAGTGAGGCGAAGTTGCAAAACGGGGCAATGTTGTGGTGGACGATGTTTCTAAGCGTTCTAACTAGTTTGTCTTGTATTGCAGGTGTTGAGACTGTGGCAATACCAGAGAAATAAGACTGACTACGTAGCTGACGGTAATGATTATGATGATAACAGTAACATTAGCATGTAAGATAAGTACCTTTAGTCTCATGATACTGAAATAAATATATATGGAATGTCCAAATCACTATCCCTATCGAAAGTAGTTATGGATGGCGTTATAATCAGTGTAATCTTTTTTCAATACTCAAATATAACTTTGACTGCTTCACTTGCCCTGGTTTAATCTACTTGGAGCACGGCACCCCTCATATACCACATCGATCCAATTAATTCTATCCCATGCATCTCTCTCCCCTTCATGAATCTTCAGCCTCACATACCCCAAAGCCGCTTCCTTTACTCCATTCCTCCAGCTCCTTCGTCTCTCCCTCCATCTTCCTCCCTCCCTCCACTTCAGCCGCGTGGGTCTTCTCAGCCAGTCTGTCCTCACTCATCTTCTCCATGTGTCCGAACCATTTCAGCCACACCACTGGTCATCCCTCACAGTCACACTCCGCTTATTACCACGCCCGCCTGTGTTGTGCCGCCCACACAACGCGGGTGGCATGGGTGAAATTGTAGAGAGAGAAGGAGGAAAGAGAAGGAGGAACGATAAAGGTATAGCCAAGATAAGAGACTCAGATAAGACGAGAAATAAACATGAAGCTGAAGACAATAAGGTGAGAAGTAAAGGATAAAGGAGGAGGAATGGCAAGAAGATGAAGACAAGGGTAGACAAAAGTAAACAAAATTCAGATACCAAAAGAAAAGTCGAGATTAAATGTTAGAGTAAGAAAAGGGGGGAAAACGAAGAGGAAAACAGTAGGAATATTGAGAAAAATGAGAAGAGGAATGGGAAGGAAAACGAGCAGAAAATTATGCACGACAAGAAATGAAGAAAACACAGAAAAGAAATTAAAAAATAAAGAACATTAAAAAAGTAATAATCAACAAATAAAGAAGAGCCGAAAGAAGAATTGGGGAAAGGAGGAAAAGGAGGAGAAGAGGAAGGAGGAAAGGGAGGAGGAGGAGGAGTGGCAGAAGATAGTTTACAGGGCAACATGTCTTCTGGGTAAATAATTTCCACTTTCGGTCCCCGTGATTCTGCTGGCAAGACGCTGCCATTACTCAACACCTCTTATTACCACCTGAATAACGCGCCGAGACCCGTAATCCAGGCCAGGGCCTGCTGCTCCCCCACGAGGGCCCTCCTACCAGGCCACGGCTGTTCCCTTGCGAGGGGCCCCTCCAGCCCGGGGCCCACTAGTTCCCCGCGTAGGTCACTCCTGCCTAGAGCCCTCCCCCCCCCCCCCCTTTCGCTGAGCCCCTACTAGCGACCTCCATACACCAGGCAACACGACCCTGAACTTCCCCTTCGTCAGGAGGACGACCTCTCTCCTTCCTCTGAACCCCAGACGTCGTCTAGGAGATCGAGACTCCCTCCCACCAACCCCTACCTCCACGCCACACTCTCCAGCCTCCCATATGGCTGTGGAAGACTTCCCCGTGTGGCTCCAAAAAGTCGGTCTGGATCGTAGCGTCTCCCTCGAACGAACTCCTTACACCATCTAGGAGCCTGAGAGAAATCCTCTAGCCCCTGTTCACGCCACTGCACCTGGGGATCTGCTGTAAGAGAGAGCCCCCCCGGCTTTATCACCTTGGGCCCCCTGGTTCTTCCTAGGGAGAGGTCCGGGACCTGAGACGCCCTGCTCGTCCTGGGGTCAGGGAGAGAAGGAGAGGTGAGGGAGATGTGACCTCGGCGATGATGGACAAGCGAATGGTAGGCTACTGTGACCCGAGTCGTGCCTGGCACCAGGGACGGGGAGGTAAGTGGGGAGAGGAGGAGACCGAGACCGAATGATCCTCCTTCCCTCAGGTCTGGTGCGGAGGTGGGGAGGAGAGACAGAGGTGGGGAGGAGAGACAGAGGTAAGGAGAACAGGATGAAGAGGGGAAGATGAGGGGGGGAAGAAGTGCAAGTTAAAATGAGGTTACGAAGGTGATGAGGGAGAACATGAAGGCTTGGGAGTCCCACAGAGCATCGGAGGAGTTGGGAGTAAACAGAGGAGGAGTTAAAAGAAAGAAGAATATATGAATCTATTTAACCCAGAGACGAAATAAACCCATGTAGACAAAGACACTGAAAAAAACAAAAAAAATAAAACCTTGCAACAAACACAAAGTGTACAATAAAACCACACAACAAACACAAATACAACAATAAAACCTTGTAACGAAGACAAAAAACAATAAAGCCATGTAAAACAGACGAACAAAACAACGAATCGTGTAACAAAGACAAAGACAGAGCCATAAAATCGTGCAACAAAGACAAAGAAAGCAATAGACTCACGCAACACAGACAATGGAAACGATGAACTTATGAAAGACAGAGAATACAATAAAAACCTGTAACATAAACGATGAAAACAATGTTTAAATCTGTAACACAGACGACCTAAACCTACCAGACTACATGTGGCACAGAACATGGTGTTCTACGAGGCAGAAAAAACCCCGTGTACTCACACACGTCTCGCGCAACGAATAAAACACAGGAACACGATCTCCATATTACCACCTTCAAACGTATCCTCCCTTAATAAGGAAGAAGGAGGGAATCGAAATACGATAATTGTTAGAAATACGAGAGAGAGAGAGAGAGAGAGAGAGAGAGAGAGAGAGAGAGAGAGAGAGAGAGAGAGAGAGAGAGAGAGAGAGAGAGAGAGGAAAGCAAACAAAGGAGGCTGATGAAAGAGGATGGCCCGAGAGGAGGATAAAATCAATGCAATTAATCAATTCTTAACAAAGGAGAAGAATGTAAACGACAGGTCTTGGCTAGGCGAGACGTGGAAACCACCCCAAGTCACAGACGGACCTGAAGGGGGAGGGAAAAATGATAATATTCCCAGAAAAAAAAGGATAATATTCCCCAGAAAAAAAAGATAATATTCGCAGGAAATAAGGAATATTACCCGAATGACGAAGCTGAGTCTGTTCTGTGTGTTTATGGATCATTATCAGTGACTGTTTTAGAATAATCTCTCATCTTGTCTTCTACTGTCCTGTCCTCTGTTGTCCTCTCCCCTATTGTCCTCACCTCTGTTGTCTTCTCATCTCTCTCTCTCTCTCTCTCTCTCTCTCTCTCTCTCTCTCTCTCTCTCTCTCTCTCTCTCTCTCTCTCTCTCTCTCTCTCTCAACCCAGTTGCTCATGGATGTGCGGCGAAGGGTATTCGATTACCAGTAATCGAACTGTCATTTTGTCTATTAGGGGGCGATCATAGCCAAGAGGACCTTTGCGTTCCTAGCTACCACGTAAAAGCTCCAGGTTCGAATCCTTTCCGTTGGAGAGCATTATGTGTTCTATGAATAGTGCGCTTTCATATGCACTATATTCGTATGTGTATATATATATATATATATATATATATATATATATATATATATATATATATATATATATATATGAAAAATATAACACATAAAAGTAATCTAAGAACACAACTCAAAGTAAATACCAAATTCATCTATATTTTCAAAAATCCTAAGTACACTGATGTCTGATTTTATTTTTCTTAAGAGAAACAGATGTGTCTTTATTATCTGGTAGATATTTCTTACTGGATATTCCATCATCAATTTTAATAATAAAAAAAAATTATGAAGTTGATAAAGATCTTTAAACCATAAAGTTAAAATTTCTTGGCAATAAACTAAACCTGAAGCTATAATTTACGAGGGACAATATACAAGCTTAAGTCCAATAATGCTAAGATTTCCCTGCTATATAAAAGAATTCCTGGGATGAATTATTCTTTAAAAAATAGTACAGTGGGTGTAATGTCGCCACATTATCCCCACAACATCTCATCTTTCCAGGATTCATCCATACATATATATATATATATATATATATATATATATATATATATATATATATATATATATATATATATATATATATATATATATATAATCCCTGGGGATAGGGGATTAAGAATACATCCCACGTATTCCCTGCGTGTCGTAGAAGGCGACTAAAAGGGGAGGGAGCGGGGGGCTGGAAATCCTCCCCTCTCTCTTTTTTTTTTTTTTTTTTTTTTTTTTCCAAAAGAAGGAACAGAGGGGGCCAGGTGAGGATATTCCAAAAAAGGCCCAGTCCTCTGTTCTTAACGCTACCTCGCTATCGCGGGAAATGGCGAATAGTATGAAAAAAAAAAAAAAAAAAAAAAAAAAAATATATATATATATATATATATATACATATATATATATGTGTATGGGTGTGTGTGTATATATATATTTTTTTCATGCATCTTCGCCATTTACCGCGTTAGCGACGTAGCGTCGAGAACAGACGACTGAGCCTTAGAGGGAATAATCCTCATGTGGCCCCCTTCTCTGTTCCTTCTTTTGGAAAAGTAAAACCAGGAGGGGAGGATTTCCAGCCCTCCGCTCCCACCCCTTCTGGTCGCCTTCTACGACACGCAAGGAGATAGAGAGAGAGAGAGAGAGAGAGAGAGAGAGAGAGAGAGAGAGAGAGAGAGAGAGAGAGAGAGAGAGAGAGAGAGAGAGAGAGAGAGAGAGAGAGAGTCATAAGATTCCCGAGTTCCACCGGTGATGATAAGCTCTAAAGCTGAGCACGTCTCGCAAGGTGTCTCGTGCGGGGACGGACTGGGATGTCTCGTGCGGGGACGGACTGGGATGTCTCGTGGGATGATGTCTTGGATGTCTCGTTCGGTGTATCACTGACGTCACTAGAGACGTTAGTGTAAGCTGCCCAATGTGAATATCCTCTGTCAGGATCCTTACGAATATGCATAATTCATATCTATATCTATTTATCTATCTATCTCTGTGGGTGTTACCGGACTCCTCCCGCCCGCGCGTGGTTACACCGCGAGTGAAGATTGACGAGGCACCGTCGTCGTCAGCGGACGCAAGGAGCAGCTCGCTCCAGAAGGAATCCATCATTTCCCTGTTCCTGATTGGAGCTCAGTTCCGAAGCCTGCAGAATCCCCCCGTAAAAAAGGGGGGTCCTGGGGCTACATAATAATGACCTCTCACTCTCTCTCTCACTCTCACTCTCTCTCTCTCTCTCTCTCTCTCTCTCTCTCTCTCTCTCTCTCTCTAAGAACCTGGTAAGGAACCATCGGCAGGGTCGGAAACCAAACTGGCCTTGAGGTGCACGTTCGTGCACGCTGGAGGGAGCAGATGTAGCTCCTCTCTCTCCTGCGTACGTGGTGTGTGTGTGTGTGCGCGCGCGCGCGTGTGTGTGTGTGTGTGTGTGTGTGTGTGTGTGTGTGTGTGTGTGTGAGTGTGTGTGTACACAGGTGGTGCATCAACGCATGTTCCCGTACCACATAAACCTCTGTGTCTATCCACATCTATCAATAAATACGTGTTCCGTGGCAGGCATGCAGATGCTACGTCTATTCATGAGGTGTATATCTGCCTTGCCTAGTTTTAACTGCGTTTGCTTGTCGTGTGAATATATGCATGAGAGTCTTGACCCCAGAGAGTGAGAGTGAGAGGTCATGACCGCACGTCAGTCATGCACATAATGTGCCCCAGTGTGTTGTGACAGCGGCCATGCATATATGCTGCCTCAAAATTCCATCCCAGAGCCAATCACTCAGCCGCAGGAAAAAAAGTAAAATAAGATAAGGTATAAGACGTCTTCGTCGCGTTGCACTACGTAGTGTGACCAACCTCGGGGCTTCGCTGTGAGCGCCGTCAGACATGAAGGACCCCATCGTCTCTAACGACGTGCTCACTTCGTCGTCTCCTCCTCTGTTGCTGGCTGGTGTGTGTGTGTGTGTGTGTGTGTGTGTGTGTGTGTGTGTGTGTGTGTGTGTGATTTTATAGAGTCTCCCTTTTTTTTCCCTTCCTTTGTCCTCAAACATGCTGTTATTTTCTCCTTCATACCGTCCTAGGACACCCCTCCCTCTACCCTCCCCCCCCCGTCGTCGTGGTCCGTGCTCCCCGGGGTCCCCCTCCCCCCCTCCCCCCCTCCTCTCCTGCGGAGGAACTCGAACATTGTTGCAACTCTCACTGAACGGCTTCGAATTCTGCTCACAGGGCGCGTCGGTTGCTGGCGGAGCGGAGGACATTTGTAGGTCTTCGTGGAAGACTGGAGGAGAGCCCCGGCGGTGGTGTTGCTCCTGACGCGCGTCCCCCTGCAGTCTCAACTCCCCGTGTCTTATCATCATCTTGACGTCACCTTCTCTCGCCTCCTCACACCTCCATCTTCCAAGGGGGACAAGTCCTGCGGTTCTTGACCTCCGGAGTATCCTTCTACCTCCTTTTGTTTCTCTTCATCATCACGTCTCTCTCTCTCTCTCTCTCTCTCTCTCTCTCTCTCTCTCTCTCTCTCTCTCTCTCTCTCTCTCTCTCTCTCTCTCCCCGTGCTGTTCTTCCGTGTGATCGCCTCTTTCCTTCACTCCACATCAGCTACAGACTGAGTCGCTACTCTCTCTCTCTCTCTCTCTCTCTCTCTCTCTCTCTCTCTCTCTCTCTCTCTCTCTCTCT
Source organism: Panulirus ornatus (assembly GCF_036320965.1). Lineage (NCBI taxonomy): Eukaryota > Metazoa > Arthropoda > Malacostraca > Decapoda > Palinuridae > Panulirus > Panulirus ornatus. Next base: position 66,391,014 of record NC_092235.1, read on the forward strand.
CTCTCTCTCCCCTACTGACCCCTCATCCCCATCCCTCGTGACCCATCTGGGCAGTACATCATCGCGGCTGACAGGCGGATGACAGAGGTGGATGCCTCGCCCAGACTGCTCTTCCCTCCCCGAACTGTCGACGCCCTCCTCCGCCCACTGGAAGAGGGAGAGAGAGAGAGAGAGAGAGAGAGAGAGAGAGAGAGAGAGAGAGAGAGAGAGAGAGAGAGAGAGAGAGAGAGAGAGAGAGTATTTACCCCTCTTTTCATACTATCTCTTCCATTTCTCCGTTAAGCCATCTTAGATATCGTGTACAAGTTATTTTGACAACATCCAGACGTGAAAAGTCTACCTCCCACCTTCCCAGCGACCTTCACCTCACGTCTCCCCATAACCTCCCCATCTGACCGACCGAGCGATATTCTGTCTCCCTCGCCTTATCTCCCCGTGAGAGACGGAGAACGGCCCATCTCCCTACATCTTGTCCCAGGTACACAAACAATGATAGATTACGACACCCTCTACAGCAGCAGCCACCACCACTACGAAAACCATGGCTATGGCAAATCCCTCACATCCTCTCTCGGTCTTCGTGTACGAACCACAGCGTCTCAGTGGCTAGCCTAACACCCTCTGTACACCCGTGTGTTCCCGGACGGTGGCTGGGAGTTATATATGTTCTTCCTACAGAGTCTTAAGCTTCGTGGCGTGATGAGAGTGACGTATTCTTTGGCCTTTTGCCTATCGTGTTCGGGGGTAAAAAACCAACAACTGTGTCGTATTAACCGACTGATGTGTTGAGTCACCGATTCGCATTTTCTGAGAATATCTTTCAAACAGAAGTTCAGATCTTGCTGTGTTCGAACTTCAGGGATGATTACACTGTCTCGTTAAACTTCATGGATGATCACAATGTCTCGTTAAACTTCAGGGATGATTACATTGTCTCGTTAAGCTTCCTGGATGATCACAATGTCTCGTTAAACTTCAGGGATGATTACACTGTCTCGTTTAACTCCAATTTATATCGATCATAAAGTACTGGATATTCTGGTTTCATATGTGATGTGTTTATGTTTCTCTCCGTGTGAGTGACTGCATGTGTAAGTATTTGAGTGAACGTATTGACTGCATGTGTATGTAAGTATTTGAGTGAACATATATTTCATATCTGTGCGCATATGTGTGTGTGTACGTAGTAAATTAGCTTTCAGGATAATTATTGCACATTCTTTCCATTCCCACTGCCTCCGAAAATACGTTGTCTGTCCCTAACGACCTTCCTTAATATGGCCACACGAGCCAAACATGACCGTAACGTATTAAACCAAACCTGACATCCACGACCAGACGCGAGGACGGGTGTTCGACACCCGTCTTGGAGGAGGCTGAGGACTTTGTTAAGTCGAGGTGCTGTTGTGCCGAGCGTCAGCGGGACATTTGCTAATGGTTTGACTCATCAGCTTCAGCGATATATTCACGGCGCGTACGTCATTCCCAGCGCACCTGCCCATGGCACGAGTATGAATACCTCCCAAGGAACCACAACTTCATCCTGTAGACGCGATCTGCTTCACATCTTCGTTCCTCTTCGATTAATCTTATGGCGAACGGTTACCCCGCAGAGAGAGAGAGAGAGAGAGAGAGAGAGAGAGAGAGAGAGAGAGAGAGAGAGAGAGAGAGAGAGAGAGAGAGAGAGAGAGAGAGAGAGAGAGAGAGAGCAGCACCTGCGTGAGAAAGATGTAAGACCCTGGGATCGTTCTCTCCTGACACCTGTTACACACACACACACACACACACACACACACACACACACACACACACACACGCAAACACTTGCTGGTGTGTGCTGAACGGTCGACGAAGGGCGGGTGACATCTTACACCCATTCTCCTCCTCTCCCTCTCCTCCCTCCTCCTCCTCCTCCTTCGTTCACAGAACAATTTACACCGAACGCAGAGAGGACCCGGACAGAAACACCAGAGACGATCCCTGAAGCAGATCCCCGGTGCAGTCCTCACACAGCGGGGACGGAACCAATATGGTGCATGTAACAGACGCTGTTCCTGGCATAACTCACCCCCGAAGGTGGAGCCTCGTAAGAGGCTATCACATCATTCCCAAAGTGAAGACAAATGGCGGCGGGTCCCCCACCGGGCCGTGTTCCTAATGCTGCCCAGATCAATACATTCCACAGGTGGCCCGACGCTGAGACATGTCCAGTCTGCAGCCGACGGCATCGCTTTATGTTACACTCCTTCACCGACGCGTCGGCCGCTGAGGAAAACACCACTTTCGACGTCTTCGCGTGTGTGTGTGTGTGTGTGTGTGTGTGTGTGTGTGTGTGTGTGTGTGTGTGTGTGTGTGTGTGTGTGTGTGTGTGTGTGTGTACGTGTCTGCCTGCGTGTATACATCTGTTGGTGTCTATATGTACGCAGTATGTTTATCTCTGTACATGTTTTCTGTACATATCAGAGCCTTTACTCGTGCCCGCTTATAGCCCTCGTCTTTATATATGTAATCTGACCTCCTCGTCCAAATCAGTTACAGGAACTTTACGAGGACAGAGGTACACAATGTTCAATATTGAAGTCTCTGCTGCGAGTAATAAAGATGTTTAATTGACACAATTAAGAGCAGTAAATCACATGTACGTAAATAAACATATATACATATATGGGAGGAGACGTGCTGAACCAGGGGATATGGAGCGGCGAACATAAACCATGGAGTAGTCTGTCTGGAGAGGTTGGCTGTGGATGGTTGGTTCTGGCTTCAGTTCATCATGCACGACAGCTACAGACTGGACGTGGACGTTTGTTCCTGACGCTACCTCGCAAAGACTGGATATTCAATCAAGGTAGACACACACACACACACACACACACACACACACACACACACACACACACACACACACAATATACAAAGATGTATATATGGGAGGGACTCTAGATCTTACATACAAGGGAACATGGAGACGCCGAAACCAACAGCCAAGTAATGAGATAAAACACAGTTGACTGACCCACCATCTTACACAAGCCTAACAGCTTGCTCACACGATCGCAAACAGCCCAATTCACCCGTATCTCACCAATGTCCCAGTTCCATTGGCCCTTCAACCTACCAGCCTACTAGCTATGCCTTCACCCTGTCAACCAGGAACCCATCAACCTTCCAACAGCTTACGATTCCAAAAAACAAGACCCAAAACTTGTCCTGGAGGTCTGCACATGAACCAATAATCACTCACTCCAGAATTAGAAAAAAAAAAAACCTCAGTGACTCTTTTACACTAATTATGGAAGTCATGTAAAGACACAGACGTCAGGTGTTCGCTAACACGGACACCACAAGAGCAACGCAACCCCATCGCAAGATCTAGTGGCTACCACACGAGTTATACCAACCCTTACCGAAACGTAGTACAACACGTGGTACCAACCCCTACCGAAACGTCCAGAGGCCACAAGAAGAGCAACCAAGCAGCCAGCCAGCCACCCCCCCCCCCCCTCCCCCCAACGCTGGAACGTCCATTCCAGCTCGGACTGGAATGCAGCACTCGATTCATCTCACCCCAAAAGATCACGTCGTCGGATCCTCACTCTACAGTCGCCTCGGGCGTCAAGTTCAGATCCGCTTCCGTAAACAGATATGCAGACGTCTTGCTGCTCAGCCCAGCTGACAGGAAGTAAATTGGGGTGTTGGTGATCCATCATGTTGTTGCTGGCTGGCTCTGTCATCTGCAACCCTCGGGTGGAGGCAACGTCTGTCTCATGAACGGGGCGAGACGTCGTCTACTCTCGTTCCTGAACATGACGGGGGGGAATTAAGGAAGGTGTCAACAGCCTACGAGCATTGCCGTCTGCGAGTGCGAGGATGATCACACGGAAGGTGAAGTGTGACTGCCTGATCTTTCCCTCCCCTGACGGCTGTGAGTAGTGCTGTAAAGTGGTGGGAGAGAGAGAGAGAGAGAGAGAGAGAGAGAGAGAGAGAGAGAGAGAGAGAGAGAGAAGAGAGAGAGAGAGAGAGAACTTGCTCACGAGTGTTTCCAACGAGATTTTGCCTCAAGGGCAGGGCCAGCGCGTGGCGTCCACGGCAGGAAAATATGAAGCTACGATAGAGCAAATTCCTTTCTTCGGCTCGGGCAAGTTGGCTCATTCACACACTTTACCTCCAGCATTCGCCTCTCTTCCATATGCCTCGTAACAGCACGTCGCCCCTCATATACAATGTCGATTTAACTCATTTTTTCACATACAAACCTCCCGTCCTCCTGGAAATCAGCCCCCAGTACCCAAAAGCCTCTTTCGCTCTATCTTTTCATCTCCTCTATGTAGCCTCGATAATATTCACATCTTTACTTTCCGTTTTATCATTATCGGGTTAATTTTCTTCACATTATTAAGTCTAAATGTTTATCAAAGATGCTGAACTCAAACTTATAAATAGTGTCTCTATAACAAATGCATGTTGAATATCTATCTATCTATTTCTTTTTTTTTTCAAAGGAAGGAACAGAGAAGGGGGTCAGGTGAGGATATTCCCTCAAAGGCCCAGTCCTCTGTTCTCAACGCTACCTCGCTATCGCGGGAAATGGCGAATAGTATGAAAGAAAAGATATATATATATATATATATATATATATATATATATATATATATATATATATATATATATATATATATATATGGATGTGACTAGGCATGTCGTTAGTAGTGCCAATTTGGAATTCAAAGATATTATTAGATGTGTTGGCAGCGTGCCACTTTGTCAGTCACTCTGAAAAATTAGCCATAATCTTGTGATTCAATATATGATCAATTTACATCTATATTAGCCATCCCATTAATACAAAATGAAGCATATAGAACATCCATTAATCAATTAATCGAGAATAATTAATCATTTTTTAGATAAAAGGAAATGATGTCCTTTGATACAGGAGCAGAATTCATAACCGGTGAAATATTTTGGGATCCAGTCCTCTCGATAATCCTTTATTGTCTGGAGCAGTAGTCAACAGCTTCTGTATGAAGACTTTGATCCCCTTTTGTTTCTGAGGCAGCAACTAACTCCTTTTACCTTGAGACATTTACTCTCCTTTCAGTCTAAAACAGCAGACCGCTCTTGTGTGGAGAATTTGATCCCTTTGGGCTAAGGTAGCCGACTCCTTTTGTGTGAGGCAGTTGATTCCTTTTTGTCGAAGACTGTTAATCTCTTCGGACTAAGTTCGCGTCGTTATCTGTGTCGTTCCCGCCGCTATCTATACAACTGCTTTCTTTCTACATTTTCTTGACGATGATAAAGGGGAACACCGGCCAGCTTCTGTGTATCATGAAGGCATGACACTCTGTGTGACGTGATCGAGCAATTCTCTCTCGAACTGTTTAACGGAATCGAACGATTGAGTCTGCGTGACGCGAATGAACAGCAGAATCTTTGACTGTGTGACGCGAGGGAACACTTGACAACCAGTTAACAAAAATTATAAAACTAAAAGCAAGAAATTAGCTGTGTCATAGGAAGAGTAAAGAGTTGTTGAAGTTGTGATGAATTCTATATCGCCCACTTATCCACCTTCAGTTGAAGGTCCTCGTGTTACTCCACAACCCATTTTCCATAAGATCCTGCTGTTCCTGAGGCTACGCACCTTCCAGTAGCATGAAAATGATCGACGCCCTCTACATCCACCAGGTACAATTCCTTCCTAACACCCTCGACATGCACCTGGTACAATACCCTCTTCATCCCTCTACATCTACCTGGTACAATTCCTTACCAACACCTTCTGCAACTACTGGTACGATACCCCCTTAATGCCCTCTACATCCATCTGGTACGATACCCCCTCAATGCCGTCTACATCCATCTGGTACGATACTTTCTTAACACCCTCAGCATCCACCTGATCCAATACCCTCTTCACACCCACTCCATCCATCTGGTACGATACCTTTCACGCAGGTTTTTCCTCCCTCGATCTTATTGTAAGTGAATCTCAATCTGGCTAAACACCTCTCCTCTGCATGGTCCAGACCTGATCCTTGTTCAGTGGCTTGTTCTGTACTTAGAAACAAAGCTGATCCGAACCCCTCTCGGAACGTCGTCTGCTGTCCTCCCCTTTGAAATCTTTTGTTCCATCGCCTTTATCAGGATCGAATCAAAGCCAAACATAACTGGTAAGAGAATCTATAAAAAGCGCTTCAAAGTGACTTTGTTTGTTCCATACGATTCGCTAATCTAATTACCAGATTGAGTTTGTCAGCTCAAACATTACGTTTCAGTACACTGTTTGTTGTTGGTCACACGAATCGCTCTGTCAACCGACTCTTTAAATGTTTGCTGATTTTCTGTCGTATTTTATGGAAATGTTTGGGATTTGGGAAGTTGATACTGATGGTTGACGTAATCCGGAACGAGTTTAGACATGAATACACGTACAAACATATGCTAACACACACACACACACACACACAGAAAAAAAAATAATATATGGAGTGGTGTGTGTGTGTGTGTGTACACACAGGAGTACAGACATGGCACATGTATACATGGTTTAGGAACGGGGGCAACACGAATGTAAAACTTTCCGTAACACACAAAATGATGAATACAACAGTCAACCTATCACAAGCATATTCTTCGGTGTGACGTACTTCTAATTTACTAAGACTTCGGCGCAACTGCTTCTCATCATTCTCGAGGAACAGCCCGTTTTTCCCTTACTCGAAAATGGCAAAAACATGAATTCAGTGTTTACACCAACCCTTAAATCTCTTGATGATTCTGGATCCACCTTGTCGAACGTCGTAACCTTATAAGCACTTTTTGAACATCAGATTCTCTGTCGTTGTCCACACACATGTTTATCCGTAAGTGAGGGACTGACTGGAGACACGACCGAGTGTTCATTTACTGTGAGAATATATCTAAATGACGCGTCAAAATCCGGATTAGCAATGTTTCGGAAAATCGAAGTGATACAAATGTTGGATTTATCGAAACTCTTTTTTTGAATCCTTGAATGTTGAGGTTTGGTACGGGGTCCTGTTGCGTTATTTGGGTGGCGGAGACACGACGGGTACGGTGAAGGAGGGAACTAGGGGGTGGGGTTGATGGCTCCCTCTACCCCTTTCACCTCTGAGAGTAGAGAGGGGGTGGGTGTGTTGGAGGGAGGGAGGGAGAACATTCTCTCTATTGTCTCAGGCAGGAGGACGGACATAGACTCTTGTTTTATCTGCAGAAGACGCAGTAGAAGGACAATACATCACAGTCGGGAGCGCCGCAGGGGTTGGCTGCCTCCCTAGATAACACCGAAGGCACCAGCTTGTGTCCCCAGCCAGCGGGCACCAGCTGGGTCCCCCTGCTCCTGGTGTGAACGCTGGTGTTACTACCGCCTCTACGTTTGCCAATAGAGAGGTTTCCTCATACGTGAATGACAGCTTAAAGCCCATCAGATGGCGTACAGCGCATCAGATGGCGTACTTCAGATGTCTAAGTAGATGTTTACTTGTTGCTTAATCTGGCCTGGCCTGGCCTGGCCTGGCCGGGCGGCTGCGGGTCATATTATGAAACTATGCTGGTGCGACGAGGGGGCTTTGTCTTGCACCCGGCCATTCTAATTTTTCCCTGGAGGACCTCCTTCCGCACGACAGGACGAAACTCTAAGCGTAACACCCGTAGAAAACAACCTTCACGCCCGTCCAGTGTTCCCTACTACATATTTAGCTGAAGTTCCTATTGGGTTAACAAGGAAAACGGCCTTAATGGAAGGTCTCCGGGAGGGCCTGCCCCACCCTGCTGAGGCAGACAAAGACGATCATGTCGACTTGTCCCGCAGAGCCGTCAAGCGGCGGAGGTCCTCGCGTGTTGCACCCTCCTTGCCCCGGGCCACCCTGCCCTCCCTCACTCCAAGCATACCGGGGCCACCGACCGAAACCTGCGACGGAATGACCCCCTACACAGGACGATCGTAAGGTCGGTCATACAGATTTACCTCCCCCCCCCCCCATACTAGATCGCCGTTTCCCGCAATAGCGAGTTTGCGCCAAGAGCAGACGTGGAAGGGCCACATCCGCTCACATTCATTCTCCAGCCGCCATGTGTAATGCACTGAAACCACATCTCACTTATGACCAGGTCCCACGGACCCTTACATGGTTTACCCAAGACGTTATGGACTCATAGGAGTATATATATATATATATATATATATATATATATATATATATATATATATTATATATATATATATATATATATATATATATATATATATCTTGGTGAGTGGGATAGGTGGCACTGAGAAGGGATATTTTCAACGTATATAAACATTTAATGGGATTTTTATAACAGGCACAAAAGCAAACACAGGAACACGATACGGAAATAAGTCACTAAAAGTCTGCGTCTATACTTCTATGTTACCCGGTCGTAAATAACAATAATAATGCTTGGGACAATCTACAAGGTCAAGCGCTGATAGACAAATATAGCAGACCGGACATGACGTTGAGCAATGGCGTCAGATCACCGGGAATGATCCACAGCTCTGCGCTGCTCCTCGCCCACTCCCGCTATTGTTTGTCAAAATTAAATGATAAGCAGGATGGAGTGGCGCGTCTCCCGTGCTTGGTGTCGCCCCGAGAAGAACATGACTCAAGACCCGTGTGCACCGTCAGGAGGAGTAAAGTCATGATTATGGCCCATGTCAAGAGGTCGCGCGGAGTGGGAGTAGGAGGGGGAGCGGAGGGAGGAGGGGGGTCTTTTGTAGATCTTGTCACCGTTGGTATTGTGGCGGACCCTCCGTGGTCTCAAATGTACGGCGAGGGTCGTGACGTGGGAGGGACGAGGATGAGGTGATGTATGCTCATGCTCTCTCTCTCTCTCTCTCTCTCTCTCTCTCTCTCTCTCTCTCTCTCTCTCTCTCTCTCTCTCTCTCTCTCTCTCAATACAATAAGCGCTACAGGCTAGCCCGGCCCAACATCACAAACACACCGCAGTTACCCGTTTGCTTTGGCCGCATCCTCCCTACAAGATCGCGAGTCCCACTCATACTCCTTGGATGACTCCCTCCAAGACGCTCCCTTGATGCCTCACACACGCTTCTCCCTGAGACTCCCACTCCCCTCTGAGGCCCGCCCCGCCGCCACACCCCTTCAGCCCTCACAACGTCAGGTGTCGATGGTGGCAAGACGACCCCACGACGGCTCAGGAGACGAGGATACCCAGACAGGCTCAAGAGGCAGGACTTACCACAGCGTATGTGAAGAATGACCCACCGGGGACACGCGATAAGATCCCGAGCTCTTTGTTCTTGGAAGATCTATCGAAAACGATGTTCAAAGATTCGAAGGATGAATATCAGGAAAAGAAAGAGAAATATATATATAAAGACAAGAGCTTCGATCCATGATTCACCCGAAGAGCCATAGAGATCATGACTGACGGCACTCAAATCGTGTACAACGAGGGAGGTGGGGAGATCGATCCCAGCGTTCCACATTCTGAGCGTTGCATCGTGCTGGCTACCACAGCCCGGGAGACGGGGGCTTGCATAACTCACGCCGCAGGTCACAAGTGTCAACAACTTCGCAATACATCACGTCCTCGTGGGTCAGACGAGGGCGAATTTCTGCTGAGGTACCGAACACGTATCAACCTGGTTCCTGTTAGTCCAACGTGTTCCCATAGAGGAGTCTTGATCTTAATTTCGGATGCGCGTTCATAAAAGCTCTTGAACAGAACGAAAATGAGAGATGGAATCTCCTTATTCTCTGCTTAAGAGCTCGTTCTACTCCTTTTGAAATTATAAAGATATATATATATATATATATATATATATATATATATATATATATATATATATATATATATATATATATATATGATGTTCCAGTTAAACGTTACGCTTTGCCACTGTTAAGGAATATAACAAAGATTCACAGAGTGTAATCTTTAGTTCCCTCAGGAAAAACCAGACCAGAAAACACAATAGTTCGCCTGACCTTGACCTGGCCACCTGTTAAGAGTCCGTCGACTGGTCATAAACACGTTCATTTCAACTGTTCATCATGTTTTAAAGTTCTGGAGATAATTTTACGTGACTACGTGTTTCATATTTCTAATGCTTCACTTCTGTCTAGAATAATTCAGTCCATATTACATGTGTGTGTGGGTGGGTGTTAAATAGCATTATCATATCTCATTTCTCAATGTTGTTTAACTGATTCATCTGTGTGAATACCATCACTCTCATGGTATTTGTGTTCATGGAACGACTATGAGGAGGCATCTTATCACTCTCCTTCATTCAGAGGAACACGAAGGCATGCATGACCGTAAGAGCCGTACGAAAAGTTCCAGAGGACTGCCAGACACCAGGCACGCTTTCGTCGCCCCCCTCCCCACACTACGCTGCCAGGCGTGTGACAAAAATCGTACCACTGCGACCTTGATCTTTGGCCTATATAAACCAAAACCCACTTATCTATTCCGCAAATACTTATATTTATGTCAGAGAAATATTATCAAAATCCATCCCCCATTTTTGCACATAAAGACAGAAGTCCGAAACAAGTGCTTCCAAAGCGTACGTATCTACGTAATAACAAAACTGCACCTTGTTTACATCATGCAGCCTAAGTACATATAGCTAACAACATGAATATGTGTTTCCTTTATGCCATGATAGGAACTAATGCAATATCCAAAATGTTTTAAAGAGTAAAAATAATCAAATGAAATATTAGTATCCACTTTCACTTAACCGATCATACAAGCTTCTGTTTACAATTAGTTACTCTCTATGTGTCTTTACTCTCTCTCTCTCTCTCTCTCTCTCTCTCTCTCTCTCTCTCTCTCTAGCTTTACCCCTTCCTTGCTCGAGCATGATGAAGCAGCACGGCCGCTGTTCGACACCGAGAGGAACCATCCGGTGGCTGCGAAAACCGGTCGAGGAACTGACGGTCAGGAACCGAGAGAGAGAGAGAGAGAGAGAGAGAGAGAGAGAGAGAGAGAGAGAGAGAGAGAGAGAGAGAGAGAGAGAGAGAGAGAGATTCAGGCTCGGGGCGTCTAGTTACTGAAGGAGACGCAAGACCGTGTCTTCAGGTGCCCGTCAGACAGATAAGAAACGCGGACTAATGTTGTTTGCGTCGATGAAACAGACGAGGTCTGACTGAAGTTCAAGCGGCAAACATCGCGGGACTTACTGGTCCGGTGGGTAGTGAAGGGGATGAGTTGATGTGCTGCCGAGGGAGGGAGGGAAGAATGGCGACTGTTGGGGAAGTTAGAGAGGATCAGCTCCACCTTCTTGCAAAGACCTAATGATGCCCCTGCTAGAGTATGTTTCGTATGTCATATATATATATATATATATATATATATATATATATATATATATATATATATATATATATATATACATATATATATATATATTTTTATTATTTATTTTTATTATACTTTGTCGCTGTCTCCCGCGTTTGCGAGGTAGCGCAAGGAAACAGACGAAAGAAATGGCCCAACCCCCCCCCCCCCATACACATGTATATACATACGTCCACACACGCAAATATACATACCTACACAGCTTTCCATGGTTTACCCCAGACGCTTCACATGCCTTGATTCAATCCACTGACAGCACGTCAACCCCGGTATACCACATAGCTCCAATTCACTCTATTCCTTGCCCTCCTTTCACCCTCCTGCATGTTCAGGCCCCGATCACACAAAATCTTTTTCACTCCATCTTTCCACCTCCATATATGTGTGTGTGTGTGTGTGTGTGTGTGTGTGTGTGTGTGTGTGTGTGTGTGTTTGGTTCTAAAAATTTTAAAGAAATTACATCTCATGTTGCCCTGAGAACGTAAACTCTGAGCAAAGGTGTGTCTGGCCCAGGCGTTGTGGTGTGTATGAAGTTGGGTGGTTGGAAGCCGCCCCTCCCCACATCCCACCGCAGCCCACACACGGCCTCCCTCACTGGGGTAAGGCAGAAGGTCCACAAGTTTGCCATGATATTACAGGACGCCAAGTTGGTGGCGCACCAGCCCTGAGGTTCGTAGCTACGCTGGTTCGCCCGTAATAAGCCAGGCAGTCACCAGGAGCCCCTGTCTGAACGAGAGAGGCTTATTATAAAGACCAGAGTCAAACGCTTCCTTTTATAGAGAGCTCCCCTTCCAGGTGCTGGTAGGGTTATAACTCTCAGCTCAAAATCTACTCGCGATGCTTGGCTACTTCCCATGCCCAATCTAGACGGATCACAGCTGTGAAAAACCGAGTCAATTCACATAGATTGAAAGATGGTTGAAGTTCACACGCTTTTGTTAGAGAAATTAGGAAATACTGGGAAGAGGAGGCATCTGGGGTCTGGAAAATACACCACACTGACAAAAGATTATCTGAGTTGCGATGCCTCGTATACACCAATGGCTGAGGAGCAAAATGCCAACAGTGTCATGGTAAATTAGGCGCCAGAAGCGTCCACGTGACAATATTTACGAACGGCGTCCTGAAAACACTTCAGTCACTGACATTTTTTTACTGGAAGAGCCAGTGGCCTCCAGACCTGGGCACAGGGAGGAAGATAGATCGACAACCACCTCATCCAACACTTCCATATCGACTGGAAAGAAAAAAAAAAAAGTAAACACTGATGTTTACACAATACAGGTCGTGTCGTTGAGGATAGCGCCAGATGAACGAGACACGTTGGCAATCTGGTCCGGGAATAATGAAGGAAGAAAGATCCTGCTGGAGATGAGGGCCGTCCGTGGCTCGTCTTTGTCTGGTGCGTGTAACAGATTACTGTATGTACAACTGCTGCCACAACACTCGGTGCCCCACGATGGAGAGGGAGATTCGACCCCTTGATATCACTATTGTCCCGGTGTCCTCACGTCCGCTCCTACTCACAAGTCGTACGCCTCGAGCCTCACATGTCTCCACAAGACAAATTGAATCGCACAGATCTCGCTTGGGGGGGGGGGGGGAATAAACCCGGCTCTGGACACCACATTGTTCTCCGTGATGGAAGGAACAAGGTCACGTGGGGTCAGGACGTCCCACCAAGAACCCTCACCAGGCTAAAAGGAAACAAAGAATGTATTGTTCTGTTTGACCTGTGAGGCAACCAGACGCACTCCGGTGATCAATGGAGGGAGTGACCGGAGTCGTCTGCACCACAGCGAAGTCTCACTTATCGTTTCAGTCGAGAGCGATAATTCGGTTACCTCGTCTGTTCTGGTAAATAATTCGATAACTTCCAAACCCAGTAAAAGATAAGATAAAAGATTAATTTGATCATCATTAGCAAGAAATATATCCTCGTAAGGTTACATCAAGTAGAGGGATTTTTCCCGTTCAAAGCAAAAAATATATTTGCTAAATCTAAAATATATATATATATATATATATATATATATATATATATATATATATATATATACATATATATATATATATATATATATATATATATATATATATATATATATATATATATATATATATATCCTCAAACGTGTTTCCGGACTACCCTTACATAAAGCTACGTTATCCTCGGTGATTGAAAAAGAATGCAGAGTCGTCGAAGGCCACGACCCTTCGGCCCTAAAGGAGTCCATCTTACCCTGCTTCTGTCTGCAGCACAGCCTCAAAGCTGCAGGATCAGCTGTTGCATAAATAATTACATCCTCACAAACAAACACACTTCCATGGGAAATAATAATGATATATTCCTGAGGAGTTATTCATCTCAACGTTAATTAGATGTTTAACCTTCGGAATGTTTTAATTAGTCCGCTCCTGTTGATCATTAACCTATAGATATTACACCTGATTTGTTATAATGACCTAAAAGATATATTAGTTTTTTTCAATTAACTTGAATTGTTTATATTTATTCTATTTGCACTGACTAATATAGTGCGTTTAAATATGTGAATAAGTGTGATTTTAAGTGTGTGTGTATGAATATGTTTGAGTATATATATTTGTTTGTGTTTATGCAATTATTCTTACCTCTGCGATTTCAAATTCACTTGTTTGTTTGTTTTTTTGGTTTTGGGGGATGGGGGTAATTTCATTTTTTGTCATTATCTACGTGTGGAGTACACTGTACAACTGAAAGTTGTATTTCGTTTTGCTTCGCTGTCTATGTCATATATCTGTCTATGTCTGTACCCAGAGGTACATCTGCTTAAGAGGGACAGAGAGGGAGGGAAAAAGAGAGCAAGTGTGTGTATATAGCTTATGTGCCAGTTGTTAAGCCTAGCGAAGGCTAACCATCCACTTAGTCTCACCCCACACGCTCTCAGTGTCAACAGACGACCAAAGGACTAATTAGCTGTTACCTTAATCACTCATCAGAGGAGACGCAGATGCCAACTGGCTAGACACCACACGTGTGCCCCTCGTTAAACAAAGGCTCATCAGTGCCACTCAGTAGCTCCTGGCGTGCCAATCAGGAGCCTTGGTGTGCCAGTCAAACCTCGGTGGAGGGTAAGGGCGCCAATCACCCACCCCTACACACTATAGGTGCCAATCAACCCCACTGACACCACGAGCACCAATCACATCCCTGAACAGTGACAATACAAACTCAAATTTTCCCAGAAGTAAACAACTACATCTACCGTAGGCTGTCTACCTACCTACCTACCTACGTCTCCACCAAGTTCAGTGCCATTAGCCAGCTTCTTGCACGACCACGGATCAAAACACACATTCTCTCGTGCTGGTATACCAATGTTCGCAATGAAGGTGAACGTGCAGGCACGGAATAATGAAACATCTTGTGATATCCTTTAAGTTATAATAAACTATGAAAACCCGATGCAGGTTTTAATCATCATACCTGCCCTGGTAATCCCCATTCTCTGGCTATAATTACACCAATTAACCTGGAAAATCTGCCTATAAACCTGATACCATACATTTTCATCACCTGCAATCCTTCCATTGGTTGGGGAAGAATAACTATATATATATATATATATATATATATATATATATATATATATATATATATATATATATATATATATATATATATATATATATATATTCCTGTACCAGTTAACTGGTCTCAGTAAACTGAAAGATCCACCCCCTGATATCTAAATCACTTTACTTCCTCCAGTTTTTCTCCATTCAAACTTACCTCCCAATTCACTTGACCCTCAACCCTACTGTACCTAATAACCTTGCTCTTATTCACATTTACTCTTAACTTTCTTCATTCACACACTTTACCAAACTCAGTCACCAGCTTCTGCAGTTTCTCACATGAATCAGCCACCAGCGCTGTATCATCAGCGAACAACTGACTCATTTCCCAAGCTCTCTCATCCCCAACATATATATATATATATATATATATATATATATATATATATATATATATATATATATATATATATATATATATATATATATATATATATATCATATACATATATATCATATTGGATTTTATGCTGTGTCATGAATCGTTTGAACACCAAGTGGTTCTCGTGCCACATAGGACAGCAGAATTCCTGTACACATCCTGCAATCTGCAGACACCAATAATTTTGTAAGACAACAGGCCATTTAAGAAATTCTCTCTCTCTCTCTCTCTCTCTCTCTCTCTCTCTCTCTCTCTCTCTCTCTCTCTCTCTCTCTCTCTCTCGTCTCTAGCATTTAGGTGCAATTCACGAAGGATCACAAAACCTAACCAATCATTAGCCTTATAAATCACAGAAACCCAGCGGGGGAGGAGATCATGTAACATTAATCCCAAGCGAAAAGACGCATCGTCCTATATCTACTTCATCATAAAATACACACACACACACACACACACACACACACACACACACACACACACACACACATACACACGCATATATATATATATATATATATATATATATATATATATATATATATATATATATATATATATATATATATACAGAAAACCAGTGGAGAGAGAAAACACTCTCGGGCCACAGCCATCAGGCAGTAAGCGCCTGACACCCATATGTATTAAACGAACACAAAATTGCCGTATGATCATGGCCTTCGCCGACGCAAAAGCTCATCTGTTTTACGAAATCATTCGCGGCAACCAGCACGAGAGAGAGAGAGAGAGAGAGAGAGAGAGAGAGAGAGAGAGAGAGAGAGAGAGAGAGAGAGAGAGAGAGGTATTGACGTACGCGCACATTTGCAAGCACGGCGGGGTGATTCTCCCCTCTCCTCCCACACCCCCAACATGCACACACACACACTGTAATCACTCCTCAAACGCCTCGGTTGTTCCCGCTGATTAACATATAATCAGAGTCAAGCAACTCCGTTCGTGTGGTAAAGATCAACAGAGTAAAAATGATGATGATGATGGCCGGGGACTGGTCTCGAGGGGCCCCCCCCCCAAGGCAGGGTCTCCCTCTCACCTCACTCCCCCCCCCAACTCCCACATGCCCAGGAGACAGTGCAAAGTAAACAAACAACGGAATATTAGAACCCCTTCTCCCTCCCTCCCCGCCCCTTCTCCTCCCGAGGGAAGGCAGCCGATGCAAATTACCGGGTGATCACAGACTCTGGCCTCAACCAATACTTTAGTGTAGATAACGATTAACAATCTTGATCGTCCTCCACAGCATGGTAAAACATCAGCCTTGTGTGTGTGTGTGTGTTTGTGTGTGTGTGTGTGTGTGTGTGTGTGTGTGTGTGTATAGTAAATACATGTATGTCTGTATGTATGAGCGTACGAGAGTATACGTCTTCGTGTACGGACTCTCATTTCGTCTCGTATGTAGATCTGTTCCCTGTAGATGTATATAGTTATCTGTATGGAGAGATAAAGAACATTTTTTTTTTATCTATTTTCCACACATTTCTGTCACGCTGCTAGATGTCTGTCACCAGGATTCATTGTATGAGAATGTATGGTGAATTATTCCATGGGTGTGTCTTAATTTTGGTACACCATTTTACGAATGTATATATATATATATATATATATATATATATATATATATATATATATATATATATATATATATATATATATAGGCAACAAAGGCTCAAAGCTTTGCTACGTGAATCAACACTGAAAACTTCCGGTGTCAAGTTCATCTCTTACCAAGACGCCAATCAGAAGACGACGTCTCGTATGGAGTGACTTATGATTGGCTTGGCAGATATCAACGAAGTAATACTAATCTAGTGCGAGATTTCATGACCAAATCTTATGTTGGATGACGATGGATCCTCCTTTTTAATTGAGGAGTTTCTGTGACGAGGGAATCGAAATGCATCTGTCTGGTTATCATGGGTTTTATATGTATATATTACAATCCCTTTTGGAATCATATCTGTTAACTGCATCATCTTCGCCCTTCCCAGCACCAGTCTACTGTCCTTGGTGTTCACACATGAACCCGCGAGTGGCTCTATACCCTGATTAAACTCGTGTCCCTGGTCATGGCTGCAACTTCACGCGAGGTACAGCGATGTAAGCGCTTCAGCATCCTGCCTAAAGAAGGCCACCCTCGACTTACGCTGCGCACTCCTCATGGACGTGAACTTCGTAATCGGTGATGACGTGTTCCACTAAATACCAGGGTGACTTCCGTCGCAAATAATCGTACTAAGTAATGAGACAGATCAGGGTAAGGGGCGGAGGAACATTTCAGGCCGAAGTTGATTAAAGTGACACTGGTAGAAAGTTGACCCTGGCTCGAGTCATGAAAGTTGATGAAGTGGACAGGACTTTAGTTTTACTTGCCGTAAAAGTACAGCAAACCTGGCATCCCTGCAGGTCCACACTGTTTGAGTTTTCTATGCGTAAAGAAAAGTAGACGAAGAGTTCTTACTGAGGCGAAGAGAGGAGGGAAAAGGAAGAGGTTGCAAAGCCCCGGGTCTCCCTGTTCCCCCTCTGTGGCGAAATTACTCGCAAAGGTCATCCTTGGCTTTGGTCTCAGACCGTCCTAAATAAGGAGTAACCCTTAATGCTTGAAGGGGGGTGAGGGGGGTAGGGGAAAAGTCACTTGTCACTGTGTTTTACGTTTTCCATAAAATCCCTGGAATTACGAGCGTCTCCTTCGTCTCCACACGTCTAATCTTGTCCCCTCCCCTGCAACAGACTTACTCTCCCCACCACCACCACCACCACCAACCACACGCTGTAATTCTGGGACATTTTCCTCTGTCATCAGAATTAACGACAGAGACACACACACAAACCTCACCTCAACTGCATCGAAAAACCCGTGAGCTATGCAGCCTCCGTGAACCTCTATATGGACCCCCTACAGCTCCCAAGGAAAAAAAAAAAAACGATTAAGGAAAAATGAAAACACACAAAAAAAGAGAGACATGATATTGAATTAAGGATGTCCCCAGGACCTGCCCCACAGAGAGAGAGAGAGAGAGAGAGAGAGAGAGAGAGAGAGAGAGAGACGATCTCTCGATACGGTCTCTCTGGCCGCCCGCATCGCCATACTAATCTTGCAGGTCCCGCGACCCTGGTATACGACGCAGCGTGTGCCATCCCGTCATTACCGGTGTGGTGAACCAGGCCGACTGTAGTAATTATGCAATAGCTTATAATGCATCTTACGTCCTGATGGCGATTAAGCAGCGTCACTCCGGCGAGACTCCGTGCCCGGTCATTTGGTTGATTGGTACCTTCAACCACCACCAGGTCTCCTCGGCGCGCGTTTTCTTTCCCCCATTGTTTGGTCTTTCAGGTCGTCTTCCCCGACGAAGCTCCACTCACCATTTTCCACGCGAAGAATACTTGGAATATTTGTTTTCAATCAGGGACTAACTCGGTTCCAAGGTATTTTACGAGGCCTGGTTGTGATATTCATACGATAATCCCCAAGGATGGAAAAGATTATATATATTTTCGTTACCCTTTACGTCATGCGAAAATAATTGCATGTAATTCTGCCTTCTCGTATAAGGGTAAATGGAACCGGGTATTGGGGAAATTCAGCCCGGTTTTGAGGGAACTTTTGGACCGGGAGAGATTTGATCTAATTATCGTCGTGTCTTGGTTGTGTGTGTGTGTGTGTCAACTCGGTCGGATCCATTCCAAGACCTTATTTCCCTTTATCACGAAATTTACATATCATTCATGAATCCACCTACAGAATCTGACTCATCCTCCATTAAATTTCGAGGCTCCAACTTACGGGTCAAGTTACTTGAGAGTGAAGTAAAAAAAAAACAAGAGAGAAAAAAAATCACTGCGTCTCTTTCATTATAATTTGCGTTTCACCTTATCATCTGGGTACCAGCTGTTGTTCTCCATCATCTTCCCTATCATCAGGGCCTTCTTATCACTTCATATATCCGTCCTCTTGTCAGTCACGGACGGGGAGGCGGTCCGTCATGAGTAATCTCGCTTAATGTCAGCATAATGAACGACCATGGCCCGGCTTTATGGGCCGCTCGGTGCACGGGGCGAGGCGGCCCAGGCCTGGACGACCGCAACAGGTTGTTGGGAGGAGTGTTGAGAGGCCGACCTGGGGAGGCAGCCAGGGGAGGAGAGAGAGAGAGAGAGAGAGAGAGAGAGAGAGAGAGAGAGAGAGAGAGAGAGAGAGAGAGAGAGAGAGAGAGAGATTTACACATCAATATACGGAAACCAGACGAGCGTAGAGAGATCAGGTGACGGCGTTCGGCAAGACGGGAGAGGGGGATGTCTGGTCGGGTGGCCCGCCTTCAGTAAACGTGCCAAACATCTGATTAATATCTTCGACAACACCTGCGGCGCTGGAGATGTGAAAAGGATGAACATCCAATCACGAAGTTTTGCCAAGTCTGCGGGGAAAACCATACGTCGCCGGCAGGTAAGGAGGGCAGTGTGACTTACTAGTCACAACGAATTTGGGAAATGACTGTAAGATCAATCCTCGGACACAAGATATCATCACACACGACTACCCTTTCCATGACATATAACGTTTAACACCTACTTCATTCTAATACCCGATGTACTTCTAAACAATCTATTATTCGTGAGGCATTAAGTACTTAAGCCATCTCGCGTCTATCAGGGAACTAGAGTGCCGTTCTAGACTGGGGAGGATTAAGGAAATGCGAGAGGATAAGCTCGTAGTTCCGACAAATGATTCGAGACTGTTAGCATAATTGAACTAGATGTCGCAGTTGATTATGTAAAGACGACAGACGAGGCCAACAAGGACCTGACAACTCCCCACTGACCCTCGTGACCTCATCTATATGCAGATTTGCTCGTAATTCAGTCATTTAGCAAGACAGGTCCGTCAGGAGGGGAGCCACCAAGGGAACGTTCTTCCTCCCCCTATCGACCAGTCTCTGTAACTGGGGCTGGGTGTTACAAATTACAGGGCCACGGGTTTTGACTGGGGTCTGGCGTTACGAATCGTAAGGTCGCCTCTTGCCCAGGAGGGGGAATTGGTGTTACAGGCTGTAACGTCATGACTGTTGCTGTGGGTCTAATGTGGTGAACGGTAGGGCCACTTCCGTCTGGGAGGTGGAGCGTGACGCGTTGTAAGACTGGGTGTCTGTTTGCGGGGGGGGGATTTCGGTAGTGTGTCTGTTTGCGTGGGGGGATTTCGGTAGTGTGTCTGTTTGCGTGGGGTGGGAGGGTTGGGATTTCGGTGGTGAGATACAGTGAGCCATGCTTGACGTTGACAATATTCTCGTGAACCACAGAGCCACGTATTTCCTCCCGGGGCTTCGCGGCATATCACAGGGTCATGTATACTCTTGCATACCATCAAATCATACCGGCTCCTCAGCGGGTTCTGTGCAGCACATTACAGGATCGAATCTTTTGAAGAGGTGTTACCAATGTTGTCGATCATATCTTGTATGGTTGGGTATTACGAATTCTAGATCTAAATTTACGCAATGTACGCATCTGTCTGTTGTTGGTATTGGGTATTACGCACCACAGGGCCACCTTTGTTATTGGAAATTGGTCCTCAGTCTCACGGGGCCATGATTCTCGAGAACACGATACAATGTGGGGAACTGTTGGGTTAATTAGCCTAAAAGTAGGAGGACCAAAGACCACTAGAAAGGACAGCTGAGCCACAGAGAATACAGGTCAGGTGGACAGGAGGAACAGCTGGATCTCATTTTAGAAACCAGCAGAACGTATGAAAACTATCTACATTTGCATAGCGACCGAGATCTACTATAGTTATCGATGTTTATATCGAAAGATGCCATTGATATTGGCGTCTGCTGCGACCCTCTACACCGGGTGAAGCATGTGCGATGAGGAACGGCGATGAGGAACGTTCGTGCGCCGGGAAGCATCAGTCCAGCGAACAAAACTCCTAGCGAGTGAGTCCACACACGAGACCATAACAATCGCTAAAGGCTGTCTGGGGAATGTTTCACAGGTCCTGTTGACTTCTACAAGATTTTCGCCAAATTTTACGATGATTAACCTCATTTTCTTCCTGATCTTCACAGCCTTCCTCACTGTTAATTCACCTATCATTGTGGAATATACAAAAAAATGTACCCAAATCATTCTGTCCTCACAAGTCTCTCATTTCTATCATCAGTTCATTCATTCCGTAAAGCCATTCCGGAAAAAAAAAAAATCCATGAATGAGACGGCATAAGGAAGGTATGGAATCATCGAAAAAAAGAAAAAGATTGCTGGAAGGGAATTTCATGAGACGAATGGAACATACCAGTCCTAACTGTTATCAGAAATAAGAACATACGGTAATATTTATGCAGAGTAGGTTTCATTATCATGATATGATATGATGCTAATAGAACAAGTGACAGCTTTTATTCGAAAGAGTTACAGGGATTCAGACACACGAGTTTAATTACCACAAGGGAGGGGAGGAGTATGTATGTGTGTGTGTGTGTGTGTGTGTGTGTGTGTGTGTGTGTGGGGGGGGGGGGGGGGCAGAGAGAGAGAGAGTGGGGTTGACTGGGGTTGTGACAGGGGTGCACACAAGGGGGAGGACAAAGCATGGTTTGATTGACCCTGAGTCCAGGTCATTGAAATGGCTTCATGTGTCACTCTGTGCTTTTTGACTCTCGTGCAGCACAGTCTGCACCAGAAAAAAAAGACAATCTTCCCTAAGAAAACACGTAAAAATTATAAATGAAACTTTACCGTGAAAAAACTTGGTGAAACATCAATTATTCATAAGAAGAAACGGGTCAAAGAATTCTTCAGTTCTCTGAAGGGACGCGAGAAAGATCAACAAGACTTTTAATCATTTTGATACGCAAGAATCTTAAGAGATCAGGAGAACCATTGTGGCAGCGAATGAAAATCCCTCTGATGGCTTTGCCAGAAACAATAGTTCATTGGAAGAACAAATATGCCCCACCCACGGGGGAAAGTTTACGGCCACCCGCGTCAAAAGTGGATTCATAGCTTCCAAGTGGAGGTGGGCGCGGTAAAAGCTCGTGTCGAAGCAAAATCCAAAAGAGAAGAAAGTTGGAGACACGTCAGTGGTGGTGGGGCGGGCGGGTCAAGACCATAACATTCTTTCCTCGGAGCCAGCGGGGAAAATGGGGTTTCCAGCAGAAGGCTACTGGGGTCATAATTCGATATTACTGGCACTTGACTTTGTCGTTTACGGCTGCCACGGACGGAACCGCCATTTCTCAAGAGCCCCAAAAGAGCTTTTCCCCGGCCGACGCTGGAGGTGATATTTGCCTGCCCGTGCCTCCAGCCGTTCACAGTTAATTGGTGATGGAAGGTAATACTTTATTGTTCTAACTGGAGGAAACTGGTGTTCTCTTAACGTTGTACCTTCACAGCTGACTGTCTGACTGTTGTGTAGCGCCACCACTGACTGACTGACTGTTGTGTAGCGCCACCACTGACTGACTGACTGTTGTGTAGCGCCACCACTGACTGTCTGAATGTTGTGTAGCGCCACCACTGACTGACTGACTGTTGTGTAGCGCCACCAGTGACTGTCTGACTGTTGTGTAGCGCCACCACTGACTGACTGACTGTTGTGTAGCGCCACCACTGACTGTCTGACTGTTGTGTAGCGCCACCACTGACTGACTGACTGTTGTGTAGCGCCACCACTGACTGTCTGACTGTTGTGTAGCGCCACCACTGACTGTCTGTCTGACTGTTGTGCAGCGCCACCACTGACTGTCTGTCTGTTGTGCAGCGCCACCACTGACTGTCTGACTGTTGTGTAGCGCCACCACTGACTGTCTGATTGGTTAATGCACCATCGGAGTGTCAAAAGCCACCTTTATACCACGATCAATATACGTCCTTCTCATATCACTGTTACCCAAAAGTCTGTATTTCCATATGACTGTATTTCCATATGTCTATCGTTTCCTGACTCACTCATCCCCTCACACACTCATGCATCACTCGTGTCTGTATAGTCTTCCTCATTTCTTCCCATCATCATCATCATCATCATTTTCAGCTGGGTTCGGTTAGGGTTTTTTCAAATTAATCGCATCAAATAAACTGAGGTGGTTGAAGGACTTTTATGTTATTTCAGCCCAGACTGGCGCTCATCTATACTGGATTTGCAAAAAAAAACCAGGAGGGAGAGAGAGAGAGAGAGAGAGAGAGAGAGAGAGAGAGAGAGAGAGAGAGAGAGAGAGAGAGAGAGAGAGAGAGAGAGAGATTCTCACGATCCCCTTAACTCCATCTGGTTCTTTTCCCCCCCCCCCTCTCCTCTTTTTTTCCCGGGGTCCGTGATGGAGTACATCTATATAAACTGCGATGGAGGAAGACGATTCAAAGTCACTTGGGAATCGTCTGGGCTTCAGTCTTGTCGGGAGGAGGGGCGCGGGAGGGGCGCTGCAATCGAGGAAGTGGGTTTGAGGAGAGGAGGAGGAGGAGGAGGAGGTGAAGAAGAAGCCTTTTGTAGAGAGAGCCAGAAATTCCTGCAAGACAGTTTGACCTTTTGAGGAGGACTGGAAGGACGACCTTTGAGCACGATGGTTCGACCCCTTGAACACGACGGTACAACCCTTGAACACGCCGGTACGACCCTTGAGCACGACGGTACGACACTTGAGCACGACGGTACGACCATTGAGCACGACGGTACGACCCTTGAAGATGACGGTACGACCCTTGAACACGACGGTACAACCCTTGAACACGCCGGTACGACCCTTGAACACGACGGTACGACCCTTGAACACGACGGTACGATCCTTCAGATCGAATCATCTCCATACAAAAACAGATTCATCACCAAATACCAGACTTGCCATCATCATCAAATCAGACTCATCATCATCATCATCATCATCATCAAAAACACCAGACTCACCATCATCAATAGAGTCACCGTAAAACCTGCCAACCCTTCACCATCCGCTTTTTAGGACCAATCAACGTAAAACATGAAATAAAAATCTGATGGGGGAAAAAAAAGAGCAATGAATGATTGGCGAAAATTATGACACGAGTCCAGTAATTTGTGTGCCAGTGGCATGTCGCTGAAGGGAGTGACACCCACATAAAAAGTTTGACAATTAATCATTATATTTTTTTTTTCCGTGGACAGTAACACAGGCCTGATATACGATGCTATTTACCACCATCATATATAAATATATATATATATTTCTTTTAAACTATTCGCCATTTCCCGCGTTAGCGAGGTAGCGCTAAGAACAGAGGACTGGGCCTTTTTTGGAATATCCTCAACTGGCCCCCTCTGTTCCTTCTTTTGGAAAATTTAAAAAAAAAAAACGAGAGGGGAGGATTTCCAGCCCCCCGCTCCCTCCCCTTTTAGTCGCCTTCTACAACACGCAGGGAATACGTGGGAAGTATTCTTAATCCCCTATCCCCAGGGATAATATATATATATATATATATATATATATATATATATATATATATATATATAGATAGATAGATAGATAGATAGATAGATAGATAGATAGATAGAGACAGGGTAGATAGATAAATATTCAAAAGAACATACACACTTGAGTGAAGCGGACGAGGCCGGGTGAGGAGGTGGGTGTTCCAGGCTGGTGAGGCAGCCGAGAGTGGATGAATAAAGACAAAAACCAAGACAAGAAGCATCGAAGCCTGATCTCTGAGACCCTCCACCTCCTGAGGGAGAAAACGGGAAACGCAGCGGTAAGCAAGAACGGTAGAGAAAACGAAACGAAACGAATATTTTTGCACGAACTCACGAACACGATTCTGAGAGATCTGAGAATTCGAGTTAAAAATGATTTGAGGTAAAGGGAGTGTAGTCCTGGACATCGTGATCAACCATCATAATTAATCCTTCAATCCCTTACAACAACAGGGAAGTCTGTGGAGGAGAGGCGCGGGTATGACCTACAAAAATCCCGAGATATTTTCAGATTCTTGCACAAGTTTCGAGGCATAAATTATAGCGATACATCTTCAACGGACACGATTTTGGCTTAAAAAAAACCTCAGTGGGCCTATGTCAGAGCGCTTCGACTGTTTCCCTATTACCTTCTGGGTCTTGTTAACATTTCCTCGAACAACCAAAGCCCCGCAAATCATTTTCGAGGGTCGTGTTGGTTGGCATTTTACCAACGACAGCGATGTTTGGACTGTTTACATGGAGCAAGAGGCAAGAATATCCTTTTGGCTCCGCCTTCGACGTTCCTTTAGTCTCGAGGGAATAATACGTCTTTCTACATCTCAGGGTTACTACACATTACATGTAGCAGTTCAGATTCTAAAGGTATGACATGCGTTGTAGGTCTTCCCAGAGGAACTCTGTCTATACGTCACGCTTTTGAGAAAGACCTGATGCACAGCAGGAAAGAGTATATATAAAAAAAAAAAAAAAGAATTTTCGGCGAATCTTAAAAGACCCCTTACTGAAAGCAAGCTAGACGCCTGCCATACACATATGCTTCTCGTTACTGATTTCCTTCTTTAAATATTCGTCTCAATAAAGTCTTTTTACTATATGGCGTCGGGACACATATTTCAGGTTTTGGTGATGCAAAAACTGCAGATAAAGTCAACAGGAATTTGACAGTCTAATGATGACTGATTCACAAAAAAATTTTACCCCGAGCGTCTGTACATCGTCAGTCGTTGATAATGTTTGTCACGATAACTGATAACTGATAACTGATAACTGATAACTGATAACCAAGCAATTAAAAAATTCCGTGGTGGTCACTGTTCCTCTCCCCAACCATCACCAGTGGAAAAAAAAAGAAAAATAAGAATCATTTACATTCGTATACCTCCATTTTATATATATATATATATATATATATATATATATATATATATATATATATATATATATATATATATATATATATATACATACCTACAATAACTTACACATTGACATATACATTTACAATCAGTACATGCGAGGATTGGAAAAGCACATTTACTCCAAACTCTCCCAAAATTACATAACCTCTCTTACCTGCTCCCCTTCTCGACCAACACCACACAATACACTGTTGACACTTCTACACTTTTCTTTTTTTTTAAGAGAGTATTTACGACGGCAGGAGGGCATTGTACTTATGAAACATACCTCAGGCTTAATTATAATAAACATCTCCTCGTTCCTGATACCGCGGGAACATCTGGGTGAATATATTAGGGCGAGAATGAACTCAACAATACCTGGATCCTGACGCGTCGTGAAAAATAGGGCCGAAATCGTAGGTATAATGAGTGGGCTACACACACACACACAGGGTCCTCCCCCACCAGCCCTTAAATAACTAGGGTCAAGGGTGATTTAGAGGCGATAACCAGCTTAATGCTCCGCCGACGGCCGTGGAGTCCACGAGAATCAAGGGTGTGTGTGTGTGTGTGTGTGTGTGGGACTAATTACAATACAGTCGAAATGTGATGAAATGAGTTTACGCTTCCTTGCAA
This sequence comes from Panulirus ornatus, assembly GCF_036320965.1. Taxonomy (NCBI): domain Eukaryota; kingdom Metazoa; phylum Arthropoda; class Malacostraca; order Decapoda; family Palinuridae; genus Panulirus; species Panulirus ornatus. Next base: position 66,417,886 of record NC_092235.1, read on the forward strand.
TTCAGAGGCGCCGCCTTGTTTACAAACATGATGAATACGATCACACACACACACACACACACACACCCATAACAGCTACTGCAGACAGCTTATACCCGGGACACAAACAGGAGATTATAACGCTTCTCCAAGAACTCAGAATTGCCAGCAAAATCTCTCGAAGAAAAACGAGAAGTCTTCTGGAAATTACGAACCATGAGACTTATTTCTCCACCATCACAGTGATGGCGGTATTTACCACCACCACAACGCCACCACCACCACAACGTCACCACAACACCACCGTTATAATCCATCACAACAACGCTAGCATGGTCCGTACAACACCATTATTGTGGTCTTAATCACAACTCTAATCTTGTACAACCCTAGCCTGCCTTTAACCGCAGCCCATAACTGGACTAAACGTTATCATAAATGTAAACCTAAGTCATTCATAACACCTATAACTCGAGCCCACAACTACTGCAGCCTGGAACCTACAACATAACCCACCATTCACAAGAACGGGTTTCTATACAGCCCAAGCTTACTGTAATAAGCTAATACAGGGAGCTAGTCAGTCCATTCACAGCGCCTCACTACCACAGCTTCCTCCCCTACAACCTTACAGCCCTCACTACCACAACTTCCTCCCCTACAACCTTACAGCCCTCACTACCACAACTTCCTCCCCTACAACCTTACAGCCCTCACTACCATAACTTTCTCTCCTACAACCTTACAACCCCCACCATCCCCAGCCTGAAACACACCACATCAGGGAACTATAAAACCGAACCAACATCTTTCCCAGCCTTACAAGTCCATGAGATAATCTACAACTGTCCACAAAATTACAACAGCCACACCCCAACACCAACCAGCCTAGAGCTGCTTCTGCCTTTTCACAATAACCCTCACAACCTCACCATCCACACACCACCTTCTTTTTTTTCTTGTCTGTGGCTGACCACGGCTACTGTACAGTGGCTGTCGTGGTTGAAGGCCTCCTCGGTGGCAGGAGGAGGGGCGGAGTGCGACAGACACACACATACACACACAGCCAGAAGACGCAGTGGCTCTGACCGGACCCCACAAGGCTGTCCCGACGTCTCCTCGAAGCCTCAACAACAACAGCATCAGGCGGCAACTCTCCTTCGTCTATATAATCTTGCCTCTGACAGTTGGTTGGCATCAGCCTAAACGTCGAAATAATACCGACCTCCTCAAAGCTTTCCGCAGCAGTTACTCGGGTCATCTTCTCTGGGTGGTCACATACAACTCTAGGGGGGGGGGGGGGGGGTTACCGGTGGCCTTCCTGAGACTCGCAGAGGTGCCCCCCCCCCCAATCTTCTCTTGGCGTCCCCGGCACTCGTACATCTACTCATTTTTAGAGCGTATGACCCATGTGAATAAGGATGGTTGTCGGGGTGCATGCCCCAGTGGGTGGGATAGGCCTCTCGTGCCCTCAGAACAGAAGTGACAGGGATTATACCAACGGGAACTACCCAGGGCGTCACGGGGGGTTCCAACTGCTCCTCGTCTGTTGTCGTATCTTAATGGATAAGTTGGCGTCGAGTCCTGAAGGGTGAGGAGGGCAAGTTCTCCTCTGTGGGGACGACACCGTGGTGTCCCCCTTCTGTTATACTCTCCCCACCTGTCGGCAGTCGTGGGTACATATATATATATCGAGCATATCTCCCTCGGTATATCAAGTACGAGTCCGAAGGGGTCTTCGGCCTCCCGGTGATAATTACGCATAAATTCACGAGCTCCGTGATCTTCCTTCTAATTTGTCCGTGGGGTCTCTGGGAGGCGCGTCGCCACGGATTAAGAGACGTGAGAGATTCTTCGTGAGAGGTGCTCGAGTACCACGCTTCAAGGCGAGAGGGAGAGTGTCAGAACCGAGAGTCAGGGGGTGAGAGAGAGAGAGAGAGGAACCTAACGCAAGGCAGGTACCTGAGGACGTAAGCGACCAACTGAGGGCGGCATAACATGCAGGTAATGAAGACAAGAGGCGCTGGGCCAGATCTGGGATACGTAGGGTGCGACACGAACTGCCACCGAAACAAACTGAGAGACATCAGTGCAGAGGAGCAAGAAGGTACAAGTGTGAGGTTGAAAACACAGTGCCGAGTGACTGAGAAAACACCGGACGCTGAGGCTAAGAAGGAGCCTAGATACTGAGAGAGAGAGAGAGAGAGAGAGAGAGAGAGAGAGAGAGAGAGAGAGAGAGAGAGAGAGAGAGAGAGAGAGAGAGAGAGAGAGAGAGAGACGAAATTCACTCTGATAAGCGCGCGCTGCAACTGAGGGCTGAAAACTAGTAATGGGTAGAAAACTGAGATAAAAAGAAGCCAAGGGACCCACAACTGAGAGAAGCCAGCAAGAGCGCAGAGGGTCAAGAAAACCAAGTACTGAGAAATGACTAAAACATACGCGGACTGAGAGCTGAGACAAGAGACCAAGTGAGCTGAGAGGTGCTAGAAAAAAAAGCACATCACAGAATTAAGACAGGCTGAGAGATAGAGAATAAGCGACCGAAGAGTTGGCAGGAGAGTGGAGGCAAGCTAGGAGCCAGACCTGAGAGCCCTAGAAGCCAGAGCTGGGATATCCCCAGGAGCCAAACCTGTGATCCCCCCCCCCCCCCCTGGCCATGTTAACATCCAGCGCCTTAACGAGCGTGACATCCGTTTACTGGGGACGACAACTGGCCCGGGGATGGAGGGCCTAAGCGGTCGTTAATTTGCCTTGATTTACATCGTTTACAGCCTGGACGACAATGGCCGGACCGGGAGACGGGAGGGGTGGCAAGGGAGGAGTTCGGGGAAGAGGAGGACAGAGGGAGGGAGGAAGGGTGGAATCCTATGCGCAGGAGGCGACTCCTGCAGCGGCGGTAAGGGAAATGGAGGAGGGTGGGTCGGTCGGTTGACGCGGTCCGGAAGAAAAGGTCGAGAGCGTCAGGGCGACAGGGAAGGGGAAACGAACAGAGGGAAATATATGTGAGAATCATAGTGTCGCGTGTTGTCGTGGAGGGACCTCACACTGAGAGGGCTGAGGGCTTGGTGGCAAGCCTTTCCGGTAAGGTCGGCGATGCTGCGGAGGGATGAGTTACGTCGCGAGGCCCACATACAGGCAGAGCACCCCAGGGGTCTGGGATGATCCTCAGTGAAAATGACACCACAGCCCGGACACAAAGCCTGCAGTATTCTAGAATAACCATTATCAAAGCTTAGGCACTTCACAGATCCAGGCTATCTCGAAGGTCCTGGCTGGCTGCTTCTTGGGTATCTGGCGTCACGGGGAATGAGGAGCTGTTACCTCGAGAGGCGATGCCAACTGTTCTTCACAGTGTACTGGGTTGTCCTCCGGGGGATGGTGTCTGCCCCCAGCCTGGGCTACGTTTGTATGGCGAGGATTGCAGTCATAAAACCAATGAACCGTTTCGTAAACAGGCCAGATAGAAGAGGTTGCGCAGTAACTCATAAACAAAAAGATAAATATGAGAAACAGACTCACGGACATAAAGACAGACAAACACAAAGGCAGACAGACGTGAACGAAGCCCAACAAACAGACACACGTCTGTGGAAGTGACTAGATGCTGAGAGAAAGTGACTAGAGGTATACCAATGTATCTATACAGACAATAACCTAAATATAACCAGAAGCCAGAGCCTGATCACAGTAAGTACTTCCCAGACGGATGGACAGACACAACGGGTGACGGAGACACCACAAGGTGAAGGTAACATGAGAAGAACGAACCAGTGAATGAGATCTGCGCTCCGAGTCCCTCACAGGGTGACACATGATCTTCAGGAAGAACCAGAGTTTTCATCTCGAAATGATTTATAAGAAATAAAATGGTTGTTGATACAGCAGGCACAGTGGAATTAGTGATAAACCACTGCTGGACTGTTAGCCCGTAAATCGCACGGAAGCAGCAGTTACAGACTAAACACACACACACACAAAACATATCGAGACTCCAACTAGAGAAGATATCATTAACATCGTCTTATACAAAAGGTTCTGTAGGATTTTTCAGAGCGGAATGAGTGAGTACAGAGGATGAAGAACACCAGACTACAGACAGATACAATAATGCATAACATATCCTGGTGATGATCCTGGAGGGAGAAAAGGACCGGGATGTACCACAAGGTCATTGCCTCATGATCAACAAGAACATCTCTAGGACGTGATACGGCACGAAGGGTCCTGAGACGACCATGTCACACACACACACACACACACACACACACACACACACACACACACACACACACATGTTCAGACTTGGTAATGATGTCGTCCTCTCGAGCACGGCGGGACGACAGAGATGTGTATGTGCCTGAACGACAGATGGTCCGACTGGATGGCATCTCGAGGCTGACATGTGTCCGAAAGCAAAAAACACTGATCATGGGCAATAGACAGAGACAACCTCCACAATAACAAAAGACAGAAATGTAATTATACCTCTCTCTCTCTCTCTCTCTCTCTCTCTCTCTCTCTCTCTCTCTCTCTCTCTCTCTCTCTCTCTCTCTCTCTCTCTCTCTCTCTGAGAAATCTTTATTATCCTGACACTCGATTAAAAGGATCTTGGCTCGGTGGTCCTGAAGACCGCTCCTGTTCCACAAGTCATCGAGAGAGGTCCTTTGCAGGTGCCGCCGGCCGGGACCTGCCGAAGACGTACACTGACACCCGGACCCTGGTCCAGGAGGCGCGTCACAGATAACCCAGGCTGAAGCCGAGAGAGAGAGAGAGAGAGAGAGAGAGAGAGAGAGAGAGAGAGAGAGAGAGAGAGAGAGAGAGAGAGAGAACGATAAGGCACAGGGTAAACTCCAACACGTCAACTGACGGCGACCTCGAAGTAATCTTAGTAGAATCAGGATACAACTCTCAGCATTCGTTTCTCGCGAAATTTATGCCCAGTCTAGTTTTAATTGGTTTTGTATTGTAATATAGATATGCTACTGTGATACCCTTGACTACACACACACACACACACACACACCTCTGGTACGTCCAACAACTCCTCTCAAAACACCGAAGAGTTAACCGTTTCAACAAAAGAAACTTATTTTCTTCTTCGTCTTCGTCGTCGTCGTCTTCTTCCTCTGGGTATTGCTAGCGGAGCCGACACGACTCCGGGGTGACAGACAAACCTCCCTGAGTGGTGTGAGAGAGAGAGAGAGAGAGAGAGAGAGAGAGAGAGAGAGAGAGAGAGAGAGAGAGAGAGAGAGAGAGAGAGAGAGAGAGAGAAGGGTAGAGATCTCTTGTGTCCTGATGGACGACGAGTAATGCAAGTCAACACTTGTGAGACGAGAACACACACGTTTATCTGTATATTTATATACAGAAGCAGAGCCTCTTTCTCCTCTCCTCTTCCTCCTCCTCCTCCTCCTACTCCTACTCTCCTCCCTCCTCCTTCTCCTCTTCCTCTTCCTCAGCAGGTACACCATAAGTCTGTCCTAGTTCATGCATACGTGCAGAGCGTCTCCACCTACGAGGATCACACTCACTCCGTGGATGGGAGGGGGAGGGAGGGAGAACCGGGCTGTAGAAACGACAGAGGAAAGAGACGGGAAGGAGGGAAGGAAGGAGGGAAGGAGGGAGGGAGGGAACTGTACAGCTGATATTACACGAGAGAAACAATGAATATCTGAGAGAGAGAGAGAGAGAGAGAGAGAGAGAGAGAGAGAGAGAGAGAGAGAGAGAGAGAGAGAGAGAGAGAGAGAGAGAGAAAGGAGCGAAGGGCTTCGAGATCTAAAGCCCACAAACCAAAAAACATTTCAAGCATCACAACTCAACTGAGCCAGAAGACAGAAACACACACACACACACACACAGACACACAGACACACACACACACACAAACACACACACACACACACACACACACACACACACACACACATACACACACATACACACACACACACACACACACACACACACACACACACAACCAATAAACCCAGGCAACTGAAGTCTTTTCAAAGGCCTCGAGAGCTGATGCCTGAGATAAGTACCTACACTCGCTCCTCACACTCAGCCAAAAGCTCACACTAGTGCACAATGCACTCGCCAGCTGGCGCGGCACAAAGGGTGTTGCTTCTGAGTGTAGTGATACGACAGGCTTGATTTGTGGAGATGGGTGTAGTCGCTTCCATTTGCCGCTCTGTGTGTGTGTGTCAGAGCCGTCCATATCATTTATGCTAATTCATAATGTACTCTTTTTTTTTTCTTTTCCCTGGAGGGTTGGCACGTCACATGATATGTCGGAGAATGTTTGTTTTTATGCATGGGTTGTGCGGGTACTTGTGTTTGTGTGTTTACGTATGTGTGTGTGTGTGTGTGTGTGTGTGTGTGTGTGTGTGTGTGTGTGTGTGTGTGTGTGTGTGTAACAGGGGTGTCTGCATTTACCACGTTCAGGTTAATCCATTTATCCACCAGTCTTGTACTATATGGGTGCACTTTTTCCACATCTTTTAAACAACTTTCTTGCTTAATTTCATGCTATGTCCTCTGGTTCCTCTATCCCTACACCTCTCTATGGACTGTTTACTATCCATGTAATCAATCCGTTTCAAAAACTTAGAGGTTGTGATCAGGTCACCCCTCACTCGTCTCTCTTCCATAGTGGACTGATATAAGGCTTCTAGCCTTTCTCTGTTTGTGTTTATATGTGTGTGAGTGTGTTGGAGTGCGTGTATGTACCTATCTATTCATATGTGTAAGTACATTATGTATCATTTGTGTATATCTATTTATATACATGTGTGCATAAGTGCGTGTTTAGATGCATATCAGCGTATGTTTGTACTTTCTATGAGACGTGATCTATGGTGTGACACTGTATGGACATCTTGCTATACATGTGCCTTCTGTGACACATGTATTGCCATATGTATGTGAGGTGACACTGTATGGACATCTTGCTATACATGTGCCTTCTGTGACACTGTATTGCCATATGTATGTGAGGTGACACTGTATGGACATCTTGCTATACATGTGCCTTCTGTGACACATGTATCGCCATATGTATGTGAGGTGACACTGTATGGACATCTTGCTATACATGTGCCCTCTGTGACACATGTGTTGCCATACGTATGTGAGGATAGCTTATCTCTAGATGATATGTGGCTGCGACCAGCAAGCTACGGCCGTGAAAAGAACCGTTACTTTTGTGTCCTTAACTTCACAAAGACGTGAACGCCACCAGTACAGGAGCAAAACACCATAATTCTGACACTTCCTTACGTCCACACACACACACACACACATTTTACGTTCACCACCGCAACACCCAAACACCAACTTCCAGAAATGAACTGAAACCAGAAATATAATCCGCGAGGGAACTCGATCACGCAGCAAGCGTGTAAGCCAAAACCAACATCAATTTCCGTGTCCAAACTCCGTCGGAACAAGCGTCAAGTTGCCCCCCCCCCCCCCCCCTTTCCACAGTAGGAGAGAGAGAGAGAGAGAGAGAGAGAGAGAGAGAGAGAGAGAGAGAGAGAGAGAGAGAGAGAGAGAGAGAGAGAGAGAGAGAGAGAGAGAGAGAGAGAGAGAGACGCATAAGTCTAGGTTCCCACCAACTAGCCACCGACGGAGGCCGGGGCTACCCACCAAGTTGCCATTCAGCACTCTATGGGCCGGGAAGATACCTAAATGACAATTGCTTCTCAGCTCCACCGCCGCGGTGGGTTGCCATCGTCCCCGATGAATGAGGAGGGAGGAGGAGCAGCGCACACAGCGCGCGGACGATCACCCTCACAGGCCACAAGGTGAGGAGGAGCAGGAGGAAGAGGAGGAGGGTGGTCCTCTCCTCTCCTCACCTCTCCTACTCCAACAAGTCTGTTGGGTCTGGGAGGAAAGTGCATGACGGGGTACTGATGCTTGGGAGAGGGACGCTCGAGCTAAGGTGAGGCAGTGGAGGCGTCACTACCCCTCCATGTATGGCAACACCAGTGGGAGGGGCGGGGCACGGAGCCACAACCGACCACCGTGCAGAATCACTGAACAATTGAAACAGAGACAGAAAGGGAAATATCGGGGAATGTACGGTCGGCTGGAGAATGGGCCAGGGAGGGAGGCATGTGACTAGTGGGATGGGTAGGGACAGAGGAGGCTGGAGCTGGGATGGGATGAGAGGGAGACATGGGAGGGAAGGGAGAGAGCCAGTCTGTTCACGCTGAAAAATGAAAAATTCTACCGTAAACGATGCGCACTACACTGCTTTTGTTGTGTTACATATGATATGTGGTCTAACCCGCCCCCTCCCCATACATATATATATATATATATATATATATATATATATATATATATATATATATATATATATATATATACCATACATATTCGCCATCTCCCGCGTTAGCCAGGTAGCGTTAAGAACTGAGCCTCATAGGAAAAGTCCTCACTTAGGGACGTGGAACAGACACAGAAGCAGCAGCAACAGAAACTGCAACAGGAACGAGGAACAGATACAGAGGAAGCAGCAGCAGCAAGAGCTGTATGGAGTGGGGGGGTTAAGAGATACAGAGGAAGGGACATATTAGGCCTGTGTTCACACACACACACACTAACTAGGGTGTTGGCTCGAGGGCAGCTGACATACGTCTCTCTACAACTACGTCTGCAATTAAGGATATACATTTCCACGTGGACTGGGTGTATAAGACAGAGCTACGCTTGCTATATGTACGTACCTATGTACATGTATGTGAACAAACGTTCTGTGAAAATGGATGTACGAAAACAATGTTTCTACCTTTCGTCAGACTGAAAATAAGCAGTATATTTGGAAAAACAAAGTCACATTTCTTAATGATTTAGCATTCGCACAGCAACTGAACTTTTCACACTCTGAGCACCTCGTTAAGACTGTTGAATGCCATGATACCGACTTCGAGCAAGGGGGAACGACCCTTGAGCACGAAGGTACATGACCTGACCCTTATGTAAGGCTCAGATCAAAGGTCGTGGCATCGTACCGTGCTCAAGTGTCGTACCGTCGTGCTCAAGGGTCACCGCTTGTGCCGTCATGGCCCGAGGAGTTTTACAAAAAGAAAAAAAAAAAAAGCTCTTACAAAGCGGACCCCCGTGTTCGGTCACGGCGTCCGGCGTACCAGCGTCAAGCGTTAAAACTGTCATAAGTCGAGAATTGTTCAATGAGGTGTGAGTGTGGGAGGGGTCTGTGTTGGCGGCGGCGGTAGGCCGGTTCATCCATCACCTTATCTCGACCCTCAGCCTCCCGCGCAGGGGTCGACCACCCTAAACCCAACTCTCTCTCTCTCTCTCTCTCTCTCTCTCTCTCTCTCTCTCTCTCTCTCTCTCTCTCTCTCTCTCTCTCTACCTCTGAGGTCACACACTGCCCCCCACTCGCCGCCAAGTCAATGCACGCACGCAGAAAGCCAGCCTTCAATGTGGGGTTCCACTAGTCAACGAGGCCCAAGCGAGGATTGCAGTTCTGCCAAAAAATTCTCTCTCGATAAGTCTTGGAGAGCTAGAGAACACCCGTCTCCTGCCGGATTCACTTGGAGACTCTTTAAAGTCTCGCTAAACCCAGGAGACTCCAAAGATGACGGTTCCTACGAAGGACTCCTTCTGCAGGTCCTGGAGATTCGCAGGACGTCCCGGGGTGAAGGATGTTCTCCACCGGTCCTGAACATTCCGAAGGGAACTTAATGGCTCCCTGGACACTAATACGGTGCTCCTTCGTGCTTACAGCATCAGATCCTCGGGTATTACGGGAATAAACGTAAATAAGAATAAGCGTCCAAGCGCCAATTTGAGGAAACAGAATTTTTTATCTATTTATCTAACCATTTACATGTGATCCATTATTCATCGAATATACATCATTTGCTTTTTGCGTCCCCAACAGAATATAGAAGTCCAGTAACGAACGATAAGAAAAAAAAAAGAGCAACGGTTCATACACTCACTGTTTCATATTAACACAAAGGTAGAAACTAACAGAGAAGCAACGGGAGAAGCAGTTCAGCGAAGTCCAAACGGCTTTGGCGAATTCTTGGCTAGTCTTTACATCTCCGAGATTCTCGACTAAGCCACCAAAGCTCCTGTCGTAAAATGTCCTCACCTTGGATAATAAAAGCCGGGTGGGTGGGTGGGTGGGTGGAGGATGATACTGGATGATGCAATGAGACGTTTGTGTTGCCAGATTGCTTCCCACAGCCAGAGTGTCCTTGTTTATCTTCCAGGAGACAGTGAGTAATGACTTACAGCATTAGTGGTGTTGACTTCTGGAAATCGCTTGGCTAGTCTCTTGCAACAGCCAGTGCAATCTTGCAAAATGACAGCAGACAAGTCTGCCAGCAATGCTGCAGTGTGACTAAACATCTGCCTGCTATGTTGCAATATGGCTGCATATCTGCCTGCTGTGTTGCAGTGTAGCGCTGCACATGCCTGCATGCTATGTTGCAATATGACTGCATATCTGCACATGTTTGCCTGCTATGCTGCGATACGACTACACGTCTACATGTTATGTCGCAACATAACAGCGCCTATGTCTACCAGCTGTTTCAGGAGATAGATCAAGGCATATCTCCATTACGTTCCCTAATGGCGTTCTGTGAAAGAGAGGGTCATACACCACTCAATATCATAATGATAAAACACAACCTCACCGTATGACAACAAGTCCGTGCGAATTCCACAGTCAAGGGAGCTACAGGGGCAGCGCTGTGCTGCTGTAGGACGTACGATAACAAGAAACGGTCGCTAGCGATCAGGATCGAAGTGGATACAATGATCGCCCTTTGATCGAGTCCCTTAGACAGGCGAGTCCTTTCGGGGCCGAAGAAGAAACCCGTCACAAGAGGACCATACCTGTGGTGTAAGGCCAGAGAGAGAGACTAGCGAACTGTCACCCGGCGATGCATGAACCACAAACCCTCGTTGTACGGTATAAACAAACCCTCCAAGTGTGTCTTAAAAGCCTTGTTTCGTGCCACCCAAACCTGACCACGTAACCCCCTTGCGTGGCAACCCCAAGACGCCAAGGTACAAGATGCTCATGTAATTGGTGCGGCAGAAATTACGTCCCAAAACGATGTCATTCTGATGAAATTGCACCGACTCTCCTCCAGGCGGCCTGCCGAACATGACAGTGATGAGGAGGAAGCACGAGGGATTAATATCCGGAGAGAGAGAGAGAGAGAGAGAGAGAGAGAGAGAGAGAGAGAGAGAGAGAGAGAGAGAGAGAGAGAGGTGGTGTCGTCCCCACTTCACCCCACAAACGTCAGACAACGAATATAGATACATCAGTCTGGTCACACACACACACACACACCTACACACACAGACACAGACACAGACACAGACACACACACACACAAACACACACACACACACAACACACACACACACAAACACACACACACACACATACACACACACACACACACACACACACACACACACACACACACACACAGAACCATCGGTCAAGACATCTAGAAATACAATCAACGATTTCCCGTTGAAGGCGACGCATGACCCTATGATCCTCTCAAAAGACAGCGGGTATAAACACCCAACCAGCAGACCCCCTTACTAAGGTAGGTGGTGGTTCCTGACGACGGATGATTCCCGCACTGTCTGACCGTCTGGCTACGGTGTCCAGCTGCCGGACCAGCCTCGGCCACGGCAGCTGGAACAAGGAGCAGCTGACAGCTCTCCCAGGTGGCACAAGGGAGGGCAAGGTCTGCTCTTACGCGAGGGTAATGTGACGTCTTCGGTCAAAAACTTACTGTGATATGCACTGTTCGTATGCCCTTTGTTCGTATATATATATATATATATATATATATATATATATATATATATATATATATATATATATATTTCAATCAATGCCGTCCATCCGTGGAATTCTTGTACCCTAAGATGAACGCACAATGCATGCAAGATAATCTCATATTTACGAATCAATGGAAAGCATCGAAGAATCCGGCACGGCTCACTGCCCCTGAAAAGACCCGACTGGTCCGGCCTTAAAACCTTTACAGATTCAATGAAATACAACGCCATAAAAAGGACGCCCTGGCTAGGGAGGGAGGGAGAGAGAGGGAGAGGGGTTGAGGAGGGGGGGGAGGAAAGCAATTGAATATTATCAACATTTAACTCATTACTTTCTGAGCCATAAAAGTCCTGCCCATTGTAACCCTCAGAGACTGTAAGACTCGGAAAACTCTCCTATGAACAATAGTGGCGTCTCCCTTATTATCCCCTATCGCATTGACCGACCCAATTCGCCGGCCGCGCCAAGAGAATGATATAAAGCTATGATTACACACACACACACACACACACACACACACACACACACACACACACGGGGGGTTTCTGACGCCGGTTATCTGGAGAGAAGGTATACCCTGCGAGGGAAGAACGTAACACACCATTCCAGTCCAATGGAAGCACTTGCTTCGGAGGGGACGAACGAGCACGTCTCGCTTCCCGGGTCGGCGGCATTCGCTTGCACTGCATTGTCCTGGGTTCGCATCCCGCTCCTCACCTCTCGAACTCGGCGAGTGAAGACGAGGAAGGGGAAAAAAAAACTAAATTACTGTCGACATGTTCAGACCTTAGGATTGGGGAGGAGTCGGGAGGTTAAGTAAACGGAATCACGTCTGAGAATCATAAGTCAAACTTGGTCACGCTGGGAGGCGAGGGGGTTTCAATATCTTCAGCAAATGGTCGGATTAAATCTTTCACGGATCCCAGATCGTCCTCTTTTTTACCCAATCCCCTCGGATAACGACCTCTGATTTGCAGTTTGCCTGACCTTAATTTTCAATCAATTCCGGATGAACGAGGAGTGACTGATTGATAAATGAAGACGTCATTACCGAGCGTGCATAAACGCCTGCGGTCGCCGCTCGGCATAACGAACCGTGCACTGTACTTTTGGCCTTTCGCTAAATCCGTCGAACTAATCCGGAAAATTCGGGAAGGGGGGAATTATCCACCCCAACCGCGATGTATATTTTTACTGGGGGGAGAGCAAGAAGTCTCTGGTGGTATCTGGGGCCACCATCTCTCTCGTGCCCACCTTTCGTCGGGTCGCCTCTGGGCTAATGGCAAAATAACAGCGGACCATCTAGCCTGCCCTGGTTGCTACTACCCCTCCTCCTCCACCCTCCCCCACCTGCCAAGCTGGACAGATGGTTGATGGGAACGAAGATGGTATCATCATCATGGACACCCCGAGTCCTGGCCGGACCTGCCGCGCTCAGCGGTCGCCCGAGTCCCAACGGTCATCATCACTTATCCATCGCCGACATGACCGACTTCTGCCCGTTGGCCAAAGACACGACGATCGTGTCAGGGCGTCTGTCTCCTTCGTAATAAGTTACAACGTTAATCCTTTGTGCAGCAACCCAGACCAGACTTTAACCTTCAACTCCTGAGACAAACCGCTGGCGAAGTTCAAGGAATCAGTTCCTTCGGGCATCAGGCTACGGAGCCGAGCACCACCTCCCAGAGCCTGCGGATCTCTCGAAGGCCTCCTGGGCTGTGGTGGAGGTCGTGCACCACAGAACACACACACACAGCAAGGGCTCAGATGGAAATACCACGGAAGCAGCACAACTCTGGTCATGCAATATGCCAAAGACTATTAATCCTACATGCTACCAGCGACTTCATTTCGTATTATTTCATTACTAGCGAGTTTTACCATTCATAGATGCATGATGCATGAATGAGGATCAACGATAATCCTTGTTTCAGCATGAGCTTCCGTGAGATAGTGGTTAGCGTCGCTAGCAATCAATCTGCGGGCTGGAGTACAACGCCCGGGCCGGGCAGGCGGCTCACAGTCAACCCAGCTGTTCGCCCTCTCCTTTGTTAGTTGGTCGATCGATGAGTGCAGGCGGAAGCAGGTGAAGGTAAACAGCACATATGCTTGGCCGTGATATACGTGTCTATACAGCCCTCCTCAGAGAGCTGAAATATAAAAAAGCTCACTCCTAACCCTGGGTTCTGAGGGCACCAAGGGCGCCTTCAGATACGGCGTTGGTCACTGAAGAAGGTGTCTGCAGACAGGTGAATGGTGACATCCATCAGCCCAGGGGGTGGAGGGGGTGAAGCAGGAACAATGGCAAGGTTAAACGAGCGTGAACATCGCTAACCAACCCCTGCTCGGCCAAGCAACCCTGAGAAACACTGGTGTCCCTAAAACTCCACCAGCAACCCCTGAGAAGGGGACCAGCAACTCCTGAGAAGGGGACCAGCAACCCCTGAGAAGGGGACCAGCAACCCCTGAGAAGGGGACCAGCAACCCCTGAGAAGGGGACCAGCAACCCCTGAGAAGGACCAGCAACCCCTGAGAAGGGGACCAGCAACCCCTGAGAAGGGGACCAGCAACCCCTGAGAAGGGGACCAGCAACCCCTGAGAAGAGGACCAGCAACCCCTGAGAAGGGGACCAGCAACCCCTGAGAAGGGGACCAGCAACCCCTGAGAAGGACCAGCAACCCCTGAGAAGGGGACCAGCAACCCCTGAGAAGGGGACCAGCAACCCCTGAGAAGGGGACCAGCAACCCCTGAGAAGGACCAGCAACCCCTGAGAATGACCAGCAACTCCTGAGAAGGACCAGCAACCCCTGAGAAGAGGACCAGCAATCCCTGAGAAAGGACTACTGCCTGCCCCTGAAAAGATTTCATCCTCACTCACCACCAAAGAGACTATCTAGACACTGTCGTTTAACATATTTGCATGGAACAGACTTGACGTGCATCACACACACACACACACACACACACACACACACACACACACACACACACACACACACGAGTAAAGAGATAGTCGGTAGGAAAGGACACGGCCTTACCCAGCACCAGCGACGGCGCCCTATCAAGGATCATCCATCATGGGAAGGTCAAGGCTATACGGCACAAGTTGAGGGAGGAGGTAGGATGAGTGCGTTATACATATCATCCATAACGAGCAGCTTTCGATGGCTGCCGGCACACGGTAATGCCCTCATATAACAACCATCTGGCAGTATATAACGAAATTCGCCATCAGCTGGGTTTCAAATGTCTTCTTTTTTCCCTATATTCTGTTTCCTTCCATGTTGTAAATCTGATAGAGCGAGAGAACGGATGTAAGTAATTTACAGGTCATTTCAGGTTAATCAGATCTTGTTCGCCCGCGCTCCCTTCCTTTACCAACCGTAGGTTTAATTTTCCACTTAAGTGTAAATCCTGAAGTGACAGTGATCTTGGAAGGCGGTGGGGAGCGACGAGGGACGGGAACCACCTCTGGAACACAGCCCTGGAAACCCATCCCTGGAAACCCATCCCTGGAAATCCATCTCTGGAAACCCATCCCTGGAACCCATCCCTGGAAATTCATCCCTGGAAATCCATCTCTGGAAATTCATCTCTGGAACCCATCCCTGGAAACCCAACCCTGGAAATCCATCCCTGGAAACCCATCCTGGAAACCCATCCCTGGAAACCCATCCCTGGAAATCCATCCCTGGAAATCCATCTCTGGAAATTCATCTCTGGAACCCATCCCTGGAAACCCAACCCTGGAAATCCATCCCTGGAAACCCATCCCTGGAAACCCATCTCTGGAAATCCATCTCTGGAAATCCATCCCTGGAAATCCATTCCTGGAAACCCATCCCTGGAAATCCATCTCTGAAAACCCATCACTGGAATCCATCCCTGGAAATCCATCCCTGGAAATCCATCTCTGGAAATTCATCTCTGGAGCCCATCCCTGGAAACCCAACCCTGGAAATCCATCCCTGGAAACCCATCCCTGGAAACCCATCTCTGGAAATCCATCTCTGGAAATCCATCCCTGGAACCCATCCCTGGAAACCTAGACCTGGAACCCATCCCTGGAAACCCAGACCTGGAACCCATCCCTGGAACCCATCCCCAGAGGATCACTATTTGGCGAAGAAGGACTGGCAAGGCCTCACCAAAGCCCCACAATGTGTGAGCTCACAAAGCTGATCACAGACCGTGACCTGGGTTCTCCTCGCGACACGGACGTGAGAACACACCACAAGCACAGCTTCGTCAGGCTCTTACCGGCGCCCTTGGAGCTGCAGGTGGCCCCTCCTAATTTGACCAAAATTACATTAAAATTTACCCAAAAGAAGATTAAAACATCATTGAAATTCCGAGGCATGTACAGGGTGGCTGTTCTTCTACATATTACTAAACCTGCGATGATGATTCAAGCCTTCGTTTTTGTGTGATGAATCTCACTGATTAGAAAAGGATTAGGTTAAAATGCTGATTGCAAAAACGATCTCGAGGCGCGACTCTTCAAGGTCGTCTTAACGACACATGCATCCTCGTCTACACACACACACACACACACACACACACACACACAGGGCTGGTCACCTCCAACCTGACCCTGACGAATGACACGGTGACAAGACCTCAGATGACCCCCACGTGGGGGCTTGGGAGGAAGTCGTACACCACACGCATCACTGCCGGTGACACCGCTTGACCTAACAGCTCCCGTGCAGCCCACAGACTAAACCACCCACTTCTTCCCTCCTCCAAATGTCCCAAATAACTACTATTTCACGTCCAGGGGGTAAACTGGTATTAAACTTTCGAGGTTTTGGGGATTTCTGCTTCAACGAAATTGGTGGTTTAGACTCAACAGGTCGCGACGGACTGCAGGTAGAGGAGCAGTGGGTCCTGGTTGGTATACGGACCTCCCTTAGTGATTATAGGAGTGGTATGGTCCTACAGGGGCGGTGGGGTCGTGGGGTGATGGCAGTCGTGCTTGTGGTGAGGAGACTCGGAGTGGTATGAGGTTGGCGATGGCTGAGGGGTAACAGTGGTGGTGGTAATGTAATGATGGTGAAGAGCGGTGTTGGTGGTGGTGATGATGGCGACTGGAAGGAGGTGGTGGTAGGGATAATGTTGGCAGTGGTGGTGATGATGAAAGAACGGGTGATAGTAATAGCGGTGATGGTGAACCTAGTGGTGATGGTGTAAGTAATATAGTGATGGTGATGGGAGCGTAGATGTCTTGGAGGAAAATATATGAGTAATGTCGGTGATCAATGTCATTATCTTTGTGACATATATGGTACATAAACCATCCTCAGGATCATTTCTGACACAAAGTCTTTCGTCAGATACCATCGCTGCGTCTCTGATTCGTTGAGTGAATAACAATCTTGCATCGGCAGAACCACACAGAGCAACAGGGAGAACCTGTCTCAATGAATTACTGGCGAGAACCGGAACTTTGGACCCCCATGGAATGACACAATCTTTTTCTCTATCAACTTCTCTATCTCTACTCATAATTAATCTATCTATCTATGTCTCTATCCATTTGTCTATCATCAACTATTCTTCCATTTCCACGGAGTCTATCGTAAGAATGCACCTTTTGTTGGTGAGGCGCCAGACTACCCAAATCTCCAGGTTCACAGTGGCCAACTAATTCCCATGTAATTGCAAACGCACCTGACCAACACATCCAAGCAACACACCTGACCAGCAACGCTCCGCCTCGCGGACACGCCGCCACGTCCGCGCCTTGCCCTTCAGGTTCGGCCAACTCTCGCGTTTTGTATTCCGCTAATCAGCCGTGGGTTGGCTGCCAGGACCTCGTTAGCGGCGGCGTCCAGTTTGGTCCCGGTAGCCATTACCGTGGGTTGCTACGGCCGTCTGAGAATGGGGTAAATGCAGGAGTCCTGGGGTACCACAGGAGCACTTGACTACCATCCCTCCCTCTCACCTCCCTGCAGCTGACCTTGAACGTCTACCTACTCTGGTGTTTCCACTCGTGGTGGATGTTTTCCCATAACAGACCGGAAAAAATATTCAGTTTACTTCTGTGTTTTCCCTCGAATAAAGTGTCCCGATTTGAGTTGGGATCCTGGAAAATACTGGGTTTCCTCTTCCCTCGAAAACTAGCTTTTTTCTTCAGGTACTTCAAGAGGGCCTAACAGCCAGCCCGTTAAAGTCTGTGGCTTCAACCATCTTTCGAACATCGACATTCAAACATTCAAAAATAAAATTACAAGAAGTTTCATGTTTATGATATCAATACTTTTGACTATTACAAAAAGTTTCATGTTTACAATATCAATACTTTTGACTAACAAAATGCGTAACTATATAATAAATTCTACGTGAACATATACATAGTTACACAAAATTACAACAGACGCGTGATCTTATGAATGCTGAAAAAAAAACATGGAAAAGGAAACACATGATTCTGAGCGCTCTCGTGTATCAATACACGAAAGCGCTCAGAATCTCGTGTTTCCCTCATGGATTTTTTTTCAGCATTTACACTTACGTATTTAGAATCTATGAAGCACGCAGCTACAATCTCTGTGTGGAATTTCACCATCATTTTCAGCTAATCGTCACCATCATCAGGTATCAGTGAACCTGACCACCTCTCACTATCTTCTCATCAGCGTTATCATTCACTCTCACCTTCCTTCACCTTCATCATCATCATCACTCTATATCTCCACAATCATCATCACATTCCCACGCTATCATTATCATCCACGAACATCTCTCCAATCTCACTATCACCTTTTCTGGCCTCAGGTTCATCACCATCAACCCATTCAATAATCCTCACTTTCTCCCCACAATCAACACCATCCACCATGCACCTTAACCCACCATCACCATCATCATCAGCCTTATACTGATCCTAACCCAGCCTCACCATCACCAACCACGTTTCACCCTCACCAAACACCAACATCTCACCCCCCACCCCTCCTCCATCTTCCATCCACTCCACCAATTTCAACATAAGGCGCGAGAATCACCATTCCCCTTCCCCCACGCCATCACTTCTAGCCCACCCCACCAGCACAATACATCACGCCCGCCTCTCCCGCCTCAGACGAGAGGGTCCTGGGCTCCAAGGAGAAGCGGGCGAAGCGAAAATGAACTTGATGTTTGACGGGAACGCTATGGAAGAGGATGAGATGAAGACGATGACGCTGGTGGTGGCGGCGGCTCCCAACCCCCCTTAGCATCGTCCACAGACGTATGTCTTACAACGCTGAACGTAACACTGTTCGCAACTGAACGCAGGACAACGGTATGATTGATGATTACTGGAAGTATCTATCGAGGAAACGTTGGACAATACAATTCATGTATGATGGAAATATTCATCGTTTGGATTGGCCGGGATCAAGACAAAAATCGTTTGGAATCATGATTCCTTAAGGGACACAACTCGAAAAGACCCGGTGAAGGACTAAGGCACATATATGTACCTACGGTCTTAAGAAACATATGTACCTACGGTCTTGCGATGAATAACAGTACTTAATGTGGTCTGCAAAGGAGAGAGAGAGAGAGAGAGAGAGAGAGAGAGAGAGAGAGAGAGAGAGAGAGAGAGAGAGAGAGAGAGAGACAGACAGACAGACAGACAGACAGACAGACAGACAGACAGACAGACAGACAGACGGACAGACAGAATGTTTTCTAGATAAAACTCCCCTGGACAGAGACAACACCAGAATTCGCTTTTGCCGGAAATCAAGAGAAGTCCTGTGTGTTACACTGGAGAAAAAAAATAACGTTCTGAAGTCGTGTTTCCTGGGAATGACATCGTCTGATGTAGAACCTGGGTAGAAAGAGAAACGAAAGACACGCCGACCCCCGAAAGAGGAACAGAGAATATTTGTTTGTGTGGACGTGGCAAACGAAGACGAAGAAAACAGCATTGACAATATTCCTACAGTTACTCATGAGTGTGACCACTCCAAGAAAATAAGCAACGAAACGAAATTTTCGAAGCAAAATTCCCGCTCTTACTTGTGGTTTGGTTAATGAGGAATAATGAGCGCGATGCACGGAGGGTTTTGGGTGGACAAAAGGAGGCCGAGGGTGTTGGTGTCTCACGTGCAGACGGATTAGGGAGTCAACCTTCCACAGATAGGAGGAAACAGCTTCGAACAGTACCCGAAAACAGACCGAACCTGCCGCACTTGAAGCAGTGAACGGACAAAGACTGATGTTGCATATATTCATAAGGCACATCTCTAAGGACCGAGTGGTACGGGAGATAAGACATTTAATGAGGTTAAGATGGAGTAATTGTTGTAAATGTGGGAATGATACGAAAAGAAAAAAACAGGGTACTGGTTGGGGGGGGGGGGGAAGGGTTTTGTGGAGGAAAAAGAACGAACCAGCGTCACTTGCCAATGAATCATGAACTCTGAACACAAGTCTCAAACCCACCAGAGGAAAGGGAAGGATGAGGTTTGCATGTGTGAGAACTGTTTCTTCTTTTTCTTCTTCAAGAATCTGAAATGGAGGTACTGGACGCAGGTACGACATGATGTGATAATGAAAACTAATGGTGATCTATTGTAGAACAATCACATATATGCCGTCCAAACGCGTTGTGACCGAACGCTAAGGGGACGGGGACCATATGGTGACAAACAGACAGAGTTGAGGGAAACCGGACCATTACATGACCAAATATACAGTGACGGAACATATGGTGAACGACTGTATTGTTATCGACATATCTGCCGAGGATTTGCTATGGAGCGACCAAACCTGCAGGCATGGCTGTGTGTGCCGGGGAGACAGACCTTCATAAGGTTAAGGGGATAAAAACTGACAGATAACTCAACCAAAAGACATTAGTCTAATATATATACAAATGGTGATATATGCTGGTTATATAATAAGGACGCATCTACCTATATAATTCACCATGCTTTTATATGTACAAGGAGTATGCTTTTATAAGTATAGCGTAGCATGTATTTCTATGCAGATTATTATATACTTAAATTACTTTGATAAAACATATTAAAGCATACGTTTATAACGTGCTATATTCATATAAGTACACTGTGGTATAATTTCATAAGCATAGCGTAGTATATTTTTATAAGTACTGTGTAGTACACTTTCATAAGTACGGTTTAGTATACATCTATAAGTACAGTGTAGTATACTTTTATAAATACGGTTCAGTATACTTTCATAAGTACAGTGTAGCATACTTTTATAAGTACAGTGTAGTATACTTTTATAAACAATATTTACAAAAGGTTTCTTCCCAGCGTAACCCGAGATTTATGCCTTCACTTGTGATCCAACACTCCTCCTCCTGGTGGAGCCTCCTGGTGGAGCCTCCTGGTGGAGCCTCCTGGTGGAGCCTGCTGATGGAGCCTCCTGGAGACCGTCGCATGTCGCTGATCATCACTCGCCAATGAGCAGTCGTTTCCGAGTGATCTGCTCAGGGTGGGAGTCAGCCACTGCGATCCTTCAGGAGCGACATGCCAATACCGGCAGTGTGGGACGCTGTCCTCACAGGCACGCGTGCACAAGAACACCCACATTCATACATATATATATACTATCAAACTAATACGTACATACACCCAGAAACAAGCATACATACATACATACACACGTAATCGAAGAGACTTGGAACACGTACCCATAAACATATACACACATGCATTCAAGCATACATACATATACGTACTCACATACATACACAGAAGCACAACAACAAACAGACATGCTCTTACATACATTCACACACTCATGCACCCAGACACACACACACACACACACACACACACACACACACACACACTACCCGAGCCGCCACACATCGCACACAATCAAATCATCGAGATACCATCGACTGAAGAATCAGATTTAGGGTCCTGGGCGCGTCTCCTGGCCTGCAATGTTGTTGTGATCTCAAGCCATAACTTGGCCGAGGTTGATACGGGTGTCATGATTGACCTCGCGAGTGGAGAAGGTTCATGAGTGGTGCGAGGTGAGGTCTCAACAGCACTTGCCCAGATAGTGTTGTCTATGAGGTGAGGTTAGGTTTACAGACCTGGGGAATTATGAGGTGTCATGGGGGTTTTATCTATGGGGTGACAGTGTAACTAACTCATGGCAGAGAATTATGGCTGGATCGTGGGATTCCTTTCGACGGTACGTGTTAGAAGTGTGTGGTGTGCTCGTGGTTCACAAGTATTTTGTGGGTCTAAAACACGGCACAAGTTGAAGCTGTGGGCGACGGAGGCTTTAGGCAAAACATGATTCCGTGCACTTCTGTGAGTGGCAAGAGGCTTCAGACTCGTCCAATGTTAAAGGGTGGTAGGTAGGTGTGAAAAAGACGAGTGAAGACATGGGTACACAGTTATGACTTCCCACCACCTTCTGCTTCCCAGACATGACCTTTCTGCTGCGCAACACGCATGCTGCTGGACAACAGGAAGAGTGCGTTATGGCCACATAATACACGGTAATTACTGCTGTGTGTTGAGTTATTCTCAAAGGGATAGTCGACAAGAAAAGGAATCTGAAAATACAATTTTGAAATCTATTTCAGCAATTCGCTGATGCTTCGAGATATGGCGAGACGTGGAGCAGATAAGCAGGCCGTTACACCACTGCCATAAACTGCACTTAATGTAATCCACATCTACTTTTTTTTTAAGTAAATCCATCAAATAAGTGATTTCTCTCACTAAAAGTATCCTTAATAAACACAGAACTTCCATTAGAAAGGTAAGAAAAAAATGTAGATGTAAAGATATTTCTTAATCTTCTCGCGACACACGAGAAGGAACGAGACTGGGGACTGGAGCAATGTGCGAGTGTATCCTGGACTAACTGGCTGTGTATCTGTCTCGCCCAGCCTTATGGAGGTGACAGCCAACGTCACGCAACCTCAGCTAGATCGATCGTCTGGCCAAAGTTAACTGCTGCTAATAAGCTATGCAGAGCGAGTGCTAATGGGCGGTTTAACCTCTTACTTAAAAGTGGTCGGTGGACGTCCGCGCGAGACACGTCTGGAATACAACGTGTTAAGAAAATGTTAGATGTTGATGTTCTCTACAACAGCACCAACAGTTCACGAGTGTTCTTATCAGGATGTTATCAAATCTACGTAATTATATCAAAGTTACAGTGATGGTATCTCTATAAATTCGTTACTGCAAAACAGGATTATCAGATCGGACATCTAGTGCCATCCCCGAACGCTTAACATACAAAGTCACTTCGCCTGGCCTTCTGTTGGGTCAGGAGGCGTTGCTGCAGCACTTCGGGGTATTAACGAACCATTACAATTCATCAACTGACCTAACAGTCTTCTTCCATTAACCTCAAGCTCTCTTTGGAACTCCCTGTTACTCCCCAGCGATTTCATTATACCATCTAGTGTGCAGAACTACCTCACTTCGACGGAGAAGTTCACATCCATCACATCTCCCTCGCCCTTAAAATGGCTTCGCCTCCTACTCGCCGTTGTAGTGCAACGCGTCGCTTCGTTGTGGCATAACTCAGAGCGAACGTGCGGACCAGGCCGGTGTGTGTGGGTCAACAGCTCCAGTGATTCACGAGCTGACCACCGCCAGCAGGAGCAGCCCGGCCCACGACCAGCCCTGGAGGACCGCCGAGCACACAGGGGAACACTGATATCAACGTCCGTGGACGAGGCCCAGGGAGGAACGTGGAAGTTTCCCTGAAGCTTAATAACAATTACCCTCCTTGTAGTTCCATTAAGGTCTGACCTTGATGTGGACTTGTGTCCATGGCTGGAGCTTTCTAATTTTCTTCAAGCAATAGGAAAGCTCGGCAAAAGTTCATGGTTAACCCACATCATCACCTGTTTCTAATTACGTAACTTTTCAGATTACATTCTGAAAATTACATCAGATACAGACGAATTTCATCACACACAGGGTTCTTCATATGGCATGAATAAGACATCAAGACAAGAAATTCCAGAAACACGACGAATTCATTAATAATTTAAGACACTATACTGTATTAATAGTACTGAGTGAGAGACATTATACGAAAACGTAGGGAGGAAAACTACTGATCATTAATTTCACTTGGAAAGTATTATTCCGTGAATAATTATTGAACTTCATGAGAGAACTCATAAATAATCAGAGCCGATGAACATCTTATACATGTCTACGCCATGACATGAATACAATTTACATTTTCTATGTATACTGGTATATGTTATGCATACTAACAGGTTATAATCTCTTTATAGACATCGTACTTCAATGTAAACCTTTAAGTACCTGCTAACGTCTACAAGGAAATCTTTGTCATTGTCTCTGGATGAGCTGGTGCGAAGCTATCCAACAGTCAGCCTAGACAACCAATACTTAACCCAACAGTTAACCCGCTAGTCATCCGGTAATCACCCATCAATCATCCTACAGTCATCCAACACAACCAATTTCCATCCCATGACCTTGAGCAGCCGCCCTCCCTACAGGAATGTCGCCTGTCAGACGCCTGACGAGGGGCATCTAAAGGTTCGAAAACACACACATCTCTTCACGAAGCCTCGACACGGCGGAGGTGGGTTCATCAAGGCTTCACCAACACGCGAAGCTTCGTCCAAGGGTTCAACACCACATATGTCCTCGTGAAGCCTCGACACGACGGCGTGGGTTCATCAAGGCTTAACCATCATATGAAGCCTCGACTCGTGATCTCATTCTAATACTTCACACTTAGCAATTTACGTGTAACCCTCCTGCCTAAATATGATTCACACATTCAACATTCCTCCCTGCACAATCAACATTCGCCGACACATCGTCTACGAAACGTCCAAACGACTCTGAGGGAAGCGAATCAGATCATCCGTAGAACAGTAGACCAAAAAAACTGGAACCGTAAACGATGGATCATAATCATTTTTTACGATACGACGGATTTTCTCGCCCTCCTCCCTCACCACAAGCTTCCTGCTTGGCATAGAACATTAATCCCCCGCCGAATGTCCAATCCCTATCTCCCAATCGTCAGACCCCATCCAATGCTCCCAATCCCCCGGACTCATGGGATTCTCTTCGTCCCTCACCCTCCCTCCCTCACTCCCTCTCTCTCTCTCTCTCCCCCCACCAAACAGACACTTTCCTACCCACACATCCCCAACAAATTCCCAGACGACTTCCACCAGCGACAGCCCAGCCGATCAATCACAACCATTAGCAGATTTAATCAAGAGACTCGCCCGGCTAATGTATCACTTGGAACTTGTCTAGCCATTGATAGGCCTACAGGCCCTGCCTGGCACATTTTACTGGTTCTCACTGCTGGTCACTGCTAAAGATCGTGGGTGCTGGTCACTGCTGGAGGTCGTGGATGCTGGTCACTGCCGTGGCTGTGGTGGCTAATCACTGTTGCTGACTTTCAAAACCCTGTTACCTTCACTTGGCTCTCGTGTGTGACTATTATGGTGTACGTTACAAGGAGAGTTTTACACTCGTATTGCCCCGTCTCTTAATCTTGTAAACACGTACCATATCTTTACTCCTATGTGTTTATACAAAGACACATACACACCCCATTCCAAGCCAGGTGTGTGTGTGTGTGTGTGTGTGTGTGTGTGTGTGTGTGTGTGTGTGTGTGTGTGTGTGTGTGTGTGTTCTACTTTTCGCTAAACGCCGATATTTTTCATTTTGATATCATGCAGCAGACAAGCCTCAACATCTACCTTAAAACAAAACTTATCAGCGCTCATGTAAAGCACACACACACACACACACACACTCACACACACACACACACACACACACACACACACACACACACAGACACACACATACACACACACAGACACACACACACACACACACACACACACACACACACACACACACATACACCTCGCCCCATGTCTCCCCTCACTTGGATCAGTAATCATCAGCTGAGAAATGAAGGAACCAAATGACGGGTGTAACGAGCAGACTGTAGGGTGACTCCTGATGACCTGACCCTATTATGCTCTTCATCCCCTGTGTGGGGGGGAGGTGGGGCCAGCTGTGTGAGTGGGGAGAAGGTGCGGCCAGCTGTGTGAGTGGGGGGGAGGTGTGGGCAGCTGTAAGGGTAGGGAGGAGGTGTGGCCAGCTGTGTGGGTAGGGGGGAGGTGTGGTCAGCTGTGTGAGTGGGGAGAAGGTGTGGCCAGCTGTGTGGGTAGGGGGGAATTATGATCAGCTGTGTCGGTAGGGGAAGGTGTGGGCAGCTGTGTGGGTTAGGGGGTAGGTGTGGGCAAGAGTGTGGGCAGGGGGGAAATGTGGTCAGCTGTGTGGGTAGGGGGAAGGTGTGATGAGGAGGGTGAAGGTGTGTGATGAGGAATGGTGTAGGGGCAGAGATGAGAGAGAGAAAGAGATGGAGAAGATTAGTAAGACTGAAACAGTCTGACGTGTGAGTGGAGACACATGAAATCACAGCGATAACAACTCAGCCCCGGGAAAATAAGAGGCAATACAACAAACACATGAGTGAACAGATGGTCGAGTCTCCCCACTTGGTCGATGGGTGGACGGGTTAATGCATGGAGTGGGAAGGGAGAAATGCATCTCCCGAGATACCATCCATCAAGAGAGCTGTTTGCAACGTTCCTTTTCGATGACAAATTTCAGCTCGGAAACAAACCACGTCTCAAGACGGCTTCACCGTCGGGAATGTCTGAGTTCTTCCATACACTTCGAGAGCCGAGGGAGAGAAGCAGTGGTGGACTTCGACTCCGGCCAAGACGCACACGACGCCACTTCTCTACACACCCTCATCAAGAAGGTCCTGGGAAATGTATTGCGTGTCCCTTGATAAACACGTGGATCTGATCATTAACGGAGTATAGGGTCTCCCTATTCTACCAAGCTCTTCAGCCTCTTGAACAGTCTTAGGTACGGCCTAAGACTGCGAAAGATATGATAATTTAAAAGCGTTTGAACGCTAGATCAAATCAGACCTAGTTCGAATTAAAAAAAAAACGTAAATTAACTAGCTTTAACTAGCTAGTCAATCACAAGGCAAGTAAACAACAAGACCGTAAATAACTGTCTGGAATCAGCCAATCAAAACACTTTTTGAGAAAAAAAAAAAAAACTGTCCATCATTAAACATGAAAATAATGCACAATCCTCCAAGGCTAAGGCACCTCAATGATCTGACCTACCGGAAGGAAGGTACAACACATCTGGCGATAGACAAACAGCGGCAACGCCGTGTAAAAGGGAAGGAAAAAAAAATACGATATTTCACTATCTGGTAACTGCGGCACGTTAGGAATTTCAATCTAGAGTCGACCGTCTTGGTGGTGCAGCCGTGCGGCTATGTTGATTGTTCCTGCCAACCTCACTGCTGAGGAGGGGACGCAATGGTAAACGAAGACATTTCCATCAGCAGGCTCACTGTCATGGGCTGATGAGATAATCAGCAGTATAATGAGATGTTATTAAAGGCAAACACGCTACCAGATTAACAACAACGCTACGTGAGAGTAGCAATCCTCGTAACTAGATGTGCTAGGAACCAGGAAACGCGCGGGGTAATGAAAAAAAATTCCATACATAAAAAAAAAGTGGAATGAGATGACCTAAATTAATTTCAATGAGTCACTTCATAAAAACGATATCAAAGTCAATATATCGAACAATTTTTTTTTTTAATAGCTAAGCCAACGCTATTGGGCAAAACAATGTTAAGCCCTCGGCTGTAGATACAGTTGGGGGAAAAAAAGTACATAATTAACCTGGCTCGATGAATGGCTAAACTATGTTGTACTGCGGGGAAACACGTTGTACTGTGGTCATTAGTGATATATTTTAATGAATTAGCGCAGTCAACACGCTCATATGTACATGTGTGGTATAACATTTTCTGTTTGTTTTTTTGCAGGATTAGTGTGCGTGTGTATTTACGGTTGCTTGCATTTGTGTGTTATACGCTTGCGTATGTTTGAATACGTTACTAAACATCAATAACTTGTCATTAAATCGTTCCTTTGAACGCATTTGCATATTCCACTTCGCGTACCGGACATTCAGACTTATGTATTACAATACCAGACATTCAGACATATGTATTAGAGGCATACTATACCTTCATCTATTGACGAGTCTACACATATATGAAAGACAGAGAGAGGGACTGGTACATATATCCCCAACAATAAATACTTCTAACCACCAACCCTAAATATAATATCAGAGGACGAACAAAAATTTCAGATAATTAATGTCGAGAGAAATCATTTCCTGCAACTTACTAGTGGAGCAAGGCGAATGAAAAGTCATTGACACTGTGCATTATATGCAATTCATCTGCGAACGACAGGATCAAAAACAGACACGAAATTACGCCTCATTCTATGTATACGAATACTACGAACAGGATTTGATAACGATCTTACTTTGTCTTCAGAGCCTTCAAACGGAACAAACAATCATATACCATAATAAAATTGCACTAAAGACAATAAGTGTAGAAAATTACGTAAAAAATTAGAGTATAATAAACCTAAACAGTAATAAACGAAGATACTCTTAAAAGCTAATGAAAATATTTCATAATGAAATTCTCAATGAAATAGTTGAAAATGCATTCTTGATTGAAAGACAATCATATCAAAGACTCGTTCCAGTATCGTAAGATAATTTCAACTCTAAAAACAACCTCCGGTGAACCGAATAAAGTCGTTATCATTGACCGATTTTATGAATAAAAAGGATGATAAATACACATCCATAAAAGCTGACCCACTCACCACGTTGTGTGTGGCTTAACTACAAAGGTGCCAAGATTTCGACTGCTTTCTAAAACAAAACTAATCGTAAAAAAGCAGAACATGAGGGATCATTCTACCTTAAAAAAAAACATACACCGTGAACTTTGAAGCTAGTTAGAAGGAATAAAGATTCACGAAATTAAATGAAAAAATAGAATAAAACTTACCTCCACTTAAAAATCGCCAACTTACCACTTAAAGATCGCCAACTTACCACTTAAAGACCGCCAACTTACCACATAAAGATCGCCAACTACCATCCACTTAAAGATCGCCAATAACCTTCTAAATCAATATGTGATAATCATGTATCGGGCAATACACAACGCAGTTCTATTCATTTGAAGTAACAGATAATAAATGAACGATACAGTTGTTTTTGCTTGTTCATAAGGTGAAAGAGTAAAGTCTGTTCCTGGGATGTGGTGAAAACATTTGACGAAAGGCGAGCACTGCTTCCCTCGCTCTCCCTAGCATAATACGAACAGTTGGTATCACTGAGCAGTGACTCCACTGCACACGTCACTGAATATCTAATGATAAAGGTCAAAAAGATTCTGATATTTCTTATCCTTTTTCCGTGTATACATCTACAAGCCTCAAATTGAGTAAAATCAGTTTTTAGTTTTTTTTATACGACCAAATTTACTTCAATTGTATGACATCGGCCAGAGAATTAGTCGAACAGCCATCCCAACCAAAAAACAATCAACTGCATTGTAGTCAAGCTTGTTAACTGCCAAAATGTAATCCAGGCAAGCCTTTCATTATGTATCAACAGACATGAATAAACACAGGATATAAAACCAGGAACGTACCTTAAGTCTTTCACCGTGCACATACACACAGACGAAATATATATATTATTTAAGCTACTTTAAGGGCCGTATTCATGCAAGCACCTACGGAGCCCTAATTAAGTTCAGCTCCTTTCCCTTTTAATCTTTTCTCTCACTGGGAGATGGTCCCTGGTGAGGGATGTTTTGCCCGTATAATGTCGGTCACATTAGAAAAAAAAAATAAGACGGATAATGGCCATTAACACGGTCGCATCGCCGTAGTACTTGACTGCATCTACTTCCAGAGAGATATTACGAAAACTCGTGAGAGAAACACTTTTACAAGAATATTGCTCGTGGAGAGATTCGGGGTTTGTTTACTTACCGTACCCGTCTGTCTGAGGGATTCGTCTCGCCTGCCGCATTGAAGGAAACACTAGTCACATTCGTTAGGTACGTTCGAGTGATGTTATACATCTTATACATTTATTTCCTTATGTAATCTAGTACGGAGAGAGCCGAAAAGTATGCAGCAGTCTTGTGTAAATACTAGAATGTACCATAAGAATGTGACGTGTGGTGTTTCGTTCAATGTGGTGAGAGCCGAAAAGTGAGCTTATATACTATATAAAGTATATACACTACATAATTACTACTTACTTTTCGGCTCTCTTCATTCAATATATGTTTCTAAATTAAATACTCAATTACATAAATGTTTAAAATGTATAGCATTACTAGAACTATGACTATATGACGGCCGTTTCCTGTCGTTAAATATGGCAGGCAAGGCGACTCCGTCAGGCAGACGAGCACAACAAGTAAATATACCGTGAATCCCACCACATCAAGCAATATCGTTATGAAAATAGTTCACTAAAACGATTTGATACATCTATATAAGTGTTTAATCGAGAAATACATACACTGAATGGAGACCGCCGATAGGTGTGTAGTTATTTACTTAATATAGTGTATTTACTGCCTTTATGCTCTCTCCACTCCAGAAATGTTTCTAAATCAAAGACTCATATGAATATATAAAACGCATAAAATCACAAAAACGCACTTAAAAGGACATGAAAGTGGTGTTTCTTTTCGGTAAACAAGGCACGTGAAACGAGTCTCCCAGGCAAACTTGCAGAGGGTGTATCCAAACTCCGAATCCCGGCACTACAAGCAATACTCTTGTAAAAATATTTCTAACTAACAATATTTCGCACGTCATACCTTTCTAGAAGTAGAAAACAATACAGTCCAGTGGTTTTGAAGCAAGAATGGTCGGTAGGTTGGCTGGTTGTTTGGGCTTTAAGCCAAACAACTGACTAGAGTCATTAAGGCCGTCAACGTAAGTTACATCCACCAACCGAAAGATGTTTAACACCTTCATGGGCTAAAGATAAAATTGTCTTCAATTTTTAAGACCACATACACTTATGCATGTGGTCCATGCAAGAATAAAGTTTCAACTAAAGTTCAACTGTTTATATTTGTGAATTTTAACGAGTATTTTCCTTCACAAGGCCTCGGCGTCAGTTCCGGCCTCCCTCGACGAGGCTGTGGGCTCCATCGTTCCAGTATTCCGTGACAACGTCAAACAACCATCACCGTCGCCTTGCCATCGCATTATTACGACTCAATACGGCGAAGCTACGGTATTATTGGCCATAATCCGTCGAATCATATCTATACTAACTTATATAACATGCAAAATACCTTCCTACATACCTTGAATGGTTGTTGCTAGTTGCTGTATAGGTGGCGGAGTGAGTGTGAAACAAGCAAGGCTTGACGAGTGGTGCTTCCCTGGCTACATGATTTTCTGTGATATTTTCACCTTTAACACACAACACTTAATGAACAATCGGTCTAAGCATTCAGGCACTAATTCGGAAACACTGTAGTACACAATAGACTGTATCAAGTACGTATAATCGAAGATACAGCTACATAAAGTAGCGAGAAAGTAAGCCACACTTCACTCAACGCCGTCTCAGGGAGAAGTAAATAAATACAAGGAGGGTATACTAAAGAAGGCAAAAACAATGTGAAGTTGCCATCACTTTTAGTGTAATGTCAGGAGACGCGTGTGCAGCACCATCTCATAAGTCGTCTATTGATAAGTGAGCTTTAGTGTGAGGATTTTGATCATTTTGAGTTTGTGTCATAATCAGTTGATAGTAATTTGATATATTATTGTTCCAATTGATTTACAGTGTTGTTGTATGCAGGTATTTTGTTATGGATAGTATGCCCACTACATCCCAGGTTTTCTGAATGTTCATATTCGTTTCGTTGTTATAGGTTCTTGCTGAACTTTTTTTTTATTTATCTTTCTTTTGCTATACTGAAGCTTTTGACCTCTCGAAAAGTAGTCACTTTGCAACACACACACACACACACACACACACACACACACACACACACACTACATTCGAACGTCCACACACACACGTACGCAAGCACCCACCCATGCGCGCGCGTGCGTACATACACACACACACACACACACACATCACACACACACTTCTGTTTACACGACAAACATCTCTCAATATCAAAATTTTTATACAGAACTTTCTCTAGTTATCACTGCTGATGTAAACGATCTTTACTATACTGAAACTTTTGACCTCTCGAACAGTAATAACTTTGCACATACACACACACACACACACACACACACACACACACACACACACTTCTGTTTACAGGACAAACATCTCTCAATATAACAATTTATATACAGAACTTTCTTTAGTTATCACAACTTATGTAAACAATCTTATGTACAGACATTTAATTTACTGTAAACGGATTACTTGCAGTGCACGAATGACATGAAAATAAAATAACCAGAGAGAGAAGTAATCATATGAAAGAAGAATATTTATAGCAGCATATATTACATAAGCTTACCTACTTTAAGCCAAATATGATCAACAATCTAACTTGAATCGGTAGACAGCACTGCAAGTTAATTTAGTATGTACATGGATCAGTCATCCCTTTGGTAAATACGGAATTGCATGGAGACACGTTTCATGATTCTTTTCTTCGGTTGTTTCGACTTTCCTGTTAAACATGATCACTGCTCTCACCTGTACCATCGTATACCTCCTGGGATAAGGCTCTGGGAATATGAATATCCGAGTTTACTTTTATTTTTACATTAGTTACCCCCCATAAGTTCTCTTCGAACCGTCACACCGTTGTAACACACATAAAATCGTAACAATTGCAGGTGAAAAATTCCGAAGGAAACTTCGCCAAGCCTTGAGTGACGTAACCACAGATAGCTTACTTTTTTGAACGC
Organism: Panulirus ornatus; assembly: GCF_036320965.1. Lineage (NCBI taxonomy): Eukaryota > Metazoa > Arthropoda > Malacostraca > Decapoda > Palinuridae > Panulirus > Panulirus ornatus. The sequence goes on from NC_092235.1 coordinate 66,450,606, forward strand.
CAAATGTTACTTTCTGCGTATAGTTAATTGTGTTACTTGTGCTTTCTCAAACTAAAGATTTCATTTACCTAGAATACTTAGATACGTTAGATAAAAGGTATACTACCCCTTGAACAATATCGAAATATGAGCCAGACGTAAATATGAAACAATGAGGCGAGAAACTGACTCAAAACAAACCAACTTGGTGAAACAGTAGCTGTATAAGGACTCGTATGAACCTGTGGATCTCTCCTACCGGAAGAACAAACGCGCCAGTGTTATTAGATCATCCTCATACGAACATATGCCAGAAAATATCAACCTGGCTCTTGATATGGAGAGGTCGTTTGTTCTTTATCGGGTAATTGGTGTTGGCGCAAGACGGGTGAGTTTCACAAAAGAGCAACTGTTCGAATCCCGGGTCAGATCATTTGGTACTTCGAAACCCCAGTTGCCTCTTGGGTTTTGTTTACGTTACAGCTCGTGCAAGTACACAGCTGGGAGTTTGTTTTGTGATTCTAGTGGAAAACTTGTAAGCTTACAAAGACCATTAGACTAGCATTCACCCAGCAATTTCTTTGGCTGTTTACGCAGAGAAAACCTTCCACATCTGCTGAGATCAAGCTAGGTTGCTGAATTAATTATTGTTTGGTCGCGGTTTGAGCTGGTGACTTACATTCCACGTCATCAGTGGCTTCTTGAGTTCACGTATCTATGAAGTTAGCAGGAAACCTTTTAAAGATAATCCATATGTAAAATCCGTAGTGATGTTATACAGACCTTAATAAGCATGTAGATGTTTGGATTTTGTTTAGTCATTATTCATAGCTTCAGCAATACGGTTAGATAATTATATGACTAGTAATTTTGTAAACCTGAGGTTTACATAACAACAACAAATAATGTCCATATTAATCCTATAAACAGACTTCCTCGTGCATCATAGCCTCGTAACTACCACAAAATGTATTCTAGGGTTTATATATACACATATACAATACGCTCCCCCTTCTTACTCCTCCCTGCATGGGTCGCCCTATGGTTGTGTAGGTTGACAGCCTGGACAAGAGAGGGAGTGAGGGAGGCCAAATCCTCCCTCCTCCTCCCACCCCCGGTACAACAATACACGATAAATATCAACCGTCAAAACACGGAGCTAAAACGGTTAGAAATGGAGAATTATCCTGGCGTGACTTTTTTCCCCCTTTTTTTTTTTTTTAGTGTTTCTGCTGTATCTTGTTGGTTTACGTGGATAACTGGTTTTATGTTGGTTGGTAATGCTCACTTGTGGTTTGCCATAACTTGCGCTCTGTTGCTGGTTGGTAAGTGGTTGGAACGTAAGTGTATCGGTGAGTGGTTGTTATGTAGTTCCATATAATACGTAAGTGCTTTGATACATCCGCCAATGTTGTTTGAATAAGCTGAGATGTGGTCAATCGTAATTTTACATTTGTTTATATATATATATATATATATATATATATATATATATATATATATATATATATATATATATATATATATACTTCCCACGTATTCCCTGCGTGTCGTAGAAGGCGACTAAAAGGGAAGGGAGCGGGGGCTGGAAATCCTCCCCTCTCTTTTTTTTCTTTTTTTTTCTTTTTTTTTAAAGGAAGGAACAGAGAAGGGGGCTGGATGAGGATATTTCCTCAGAGGCCCAGTCCTCTGTTCTTAACGCTACCTCGCTGACGCGGGAAATGGCGAATAGTATGAAAGAAAGAATATATATATATATATATATATATATGGTAGAGGATGTGTGGATCAGGTGTTTGCTTTGAAGAATGTATGTGAGAAATACTTAGAAAAGCAAATGGATTTGTATGTAGCATTTATGGATCTGGAGAAGGCATATGATAGAGTTGATAGAGATGCTCTGTGGAAGGTATTAAGAATATATGGTGTGGGAGGCAAGTTGTTAGAAGCAGTGAAAAGTTTTTATCGAGGATGTAAGGCATGTGTACGTGTAGGAAGAGAGGAAAGTGATTGGTTCTCAGTGAATGTAGGTTTGCGGCAGGGGTGTGTGATGTCTCCATGGTTGTTTAATTTGTTTATGGATGGGGTTGTTAGGGAGGTAAATGCAAGAGTCCTGGAAAGAGGGGCAAGTATGAAGTCTGTTGGGGATGAGAGAGCTTGGGAAGTGAGTCAGTTGTTGTTCGCTGATGATACAGCGCTGGCGGCTGATTCATGTGAGAAACTGCAGAAGCTGGTGACTGAGTTTGGTAAAGTGTGTGGAAGAAGAAAGTTAAGAGTAAATGTGAATAAGAGCAAGGTTATTAGGTACAGTAGGGTTGAGGGTCAAGTCAATTGGGAGGTGAGTTTGAATGGAGAAAAACTGGAGGAAGTGAAGTGTTTTAGATATCTGGGAGTGGATCTGTCAGCGGATGGAACCATGGAAGCGGAAGTGGATCATAGGGTGGGGGAGGGGGCGAAAATCTTGGGAGCCTTGAAGAATGTGTGGAAGTCGAGAACATTATCTCGGAAAGCAAAAATGGGTATGTTTGAAGGAATAGTGGTTCCAACAATGTTGTATGGTTGCGAGGCGTGGGCTATGGATAGAGTTGTGCGCAGGAGGATGGATGTGCTGGAAATGAGATGTTTGAGGACAATGTGTGGTGTGAGGTGGTTTGATCGAGTAAGTAACGTAAGGGTAAGAGAGATGTGTGGAAATAAAAAGAGCGTGGTTGAGAGAGCAGAAGAGGGTGTTTTGAAATGGTTTGGGCACATGGAGAGAATGAGTGAGGAAAGATTGACCAAGAGGATATATGTGTCGGAGGTGGAGGGAACGAGGAGAAGAGGGAGACCAAATTGGAGGTGGAAAGATGGAGTGAAAAAGATTTTGTGTGATCGGGGCCTGAACATGCAGGAGGGTGTAAGGAGGGCAAGGAATAGAGTGAATTGGAGCGATGTGGTATACAGGGGTTGACGTGCTGTCAGTGGAGTGAATCAAGGCATGTGAAGCGTCTGGGGTGGACCATGGAAAGCTGTGTAGGTATGTATATTTGCGTGTGTGGACATGTGTATGTACATGTGTATGGGGGGGGGGGGGTTGGGCCATTTCTTTCGTCTGTTTCCTTGCGCTACCTCGCAAACGCGGGAGACAGCGACAAAATATAAAAAAAAAAAAAAAAAAAAAATATATATATATATATATATATATATATATATATATATATATATATATATATATATATATATATATATATATATATATGTGTGTGTGTGTGTGTGTGTGTGTGTGTGTGTGTGTGTGTGTTTCGAGTACAGCAGATTACAAAATCCACCTAAATGAATTTCTGGCGGAAGCAATGCTATGAATATCTATATTGCTTTCGATTCTTCCCCCTGGCGTGAGTTCACCTTGTGGAGTCTTGGCCAGGAGCGCTCGCGGGGATAGATACCTTTATTGGATATCTATATTCAAATTAAACTCATATACCAAACAAGTATCCAATTGTGAATAAGCTCGGCGTCCCATTGGCAGCTGTGGAAGGGGCTCCGATATTTGCAATCCTCGTGTGAAAATAAAGAGCATAGCCAGTTCTCTTCGTCTCGTATTGAGTATTGAGGTATTCTAACTTTTAGATTGTCTTCTTTTCTATATACATGTGACCGTACGATGTTTACAAGTGTTTATGCATGGGCCTGGCCTGATGTAGATAGATCATAGATATACTTGTAATCAGCCTCCGATGTGATAGTCCCCCTAAACTCTGTTACGAGTGAGAAGATAGACAGAATAGAAGTACATATGTCAAAAAAGGGGGAAAATTGCTTCATTCATTGATGAAAATGGGAAGGGGTAGTCAGAATATACACATAATGAAGGGACAATGAGGTGGGGCGGCCGGGTGAGGAGGGGGTCTTCCCTGTGTGAAGCTAGGCTAGACCACGAGCGCGACGCTGTTTGTGCTCCCGCGTCACACGTAAGAATAGCCGGAGAGACAAATGTCACGTAAAGGATCGTAAATGTCCACACGATGATGAGGTGCGGTTGGGAAAAGGATAGTGCCTAACCCGCGAGCATCGTGGGATAGTACCTACCCCATGAGCGTCGTAGGATAGTACCTAACCAGCGAGTGTCGTGTGACAGTACCTAACCCGCCAATGTCGTGGTATAGTACCTAACCCGCCAGTGTCGTGGGATAGTACCTAACCCATGAGTGTCGTGGGATAGTACCTAACCCGCGAGTGTCGTGGGATAGTACCTAACCCGCGAGTGTCGTGGAATAGTACCTAACCCGCGAGTGTCGTGGGATAGTACCTAACCCGCGAGTGTCGTGGTATAGTGCCTAACCCGCGAGTGTCGTGGGATAGTACCTAACCCGCGAGTGTCGTGGTATAGTGCCTAACCCGCGAGTGTCGTGGGATAGTACCTAACCCGCGAGTGTCGTGGGATAGTACCTAACCCGCGAGTGTCGTGGGATAGTACCTAACCCGCGAGCGTCGTGGGATAATACCTACCCACGAACTATCTACCAGAAGCTGGGAGAGAGCGTAGTGCTCCAGAGAGTAAGATGGAAGGTGAAGAGATGTGGGGGGAAAATGAGGCCCATAGAATAAAAAAGAAAGAAGGATAAGCGACATGGGACTGAAGATAGGTAGGAAGTTAGAGGTAGAGAGGAGGTGAGAGGTGAGGAAGAAGTCGAATGTAGAATAGTAGAAAGAAGACTTAAATGAACGTAAAAGTAAAACAAAAAAGAAACTTTTTTACAAGCCAGATGTTACGAGAGAGTTCTAGTGGTAAGCAGATCAAATATTTACAATCTTAGAAACACATTTTACTACATCCAGTCATCTACAACTTTACGAAATTAGAACTTCCCATTTTCATATGTAGAATATATTTACTAGTGAAAGCCTTATTCAGTAAGGGAAAGATCGGGACTTAATCTCAGGTGGTATTCTTGGTCGTGTCTCCAGCCGTGAGGGTAAATTATACTTCCAAATCTGTCCTGAACATTTATCCTTCCCTGTCCTGCTCTTGTCTTTATCAGATATTTTATCTTAACATCGCACCCCAGGTATGGAGGGATGGACAGTGCGGGGATATATATATATATATATATATATATATATATATATATATATATATATATATATATATATATATATATATATATAGAGAGAGAGAGAGAGAGAGAGAGAGAGAGAGAGAGAGAGAGAGAGAGAGTGTTACTGGACTCCTCTTGCTCCAAGTAAAAAGTCACGTTAAAGAACTTCTCACTCCAAAGGAGTTCACATTTTCCTGTTACTTTACGTTGCGCAGCTTTATATGTACATATCCCTTCGTTTGACGATCCTCTCCCACATTCACGGAGTCCTTTTCCCATGATGCTCACTGTCCCGTAATGCTTCTGTTCCTGTCCTACATTGTTCGATCACCATTCCCATGACGCCTTTGTCCACTGATCCACAACGTTCCTGTCTCACACTACCATCTCTGGTTATGACTTTTTAACCTTATTCATCCTCTATGGTAATTTCTTTGACATAAAAGGGTTATATTAATTAACATCTGATGGAAATTATTAACATATTGACAGGCCTTTGTACCTGTTAATGTACAAGATCTGCTTTATATGTGGATGTTTATTTTATATGGCTTTGATTATATCATTAGGCACAGGATTCTCTTAAAGTGATGCCTGAATAAGAAGGATTGTTATAATATAAGTAGTAGTAGTAGTAGTAGTAGTAGTAGTAGTAGTAGTAGTAGTAGTAGTAATAACAGTGGTAGTAGTAGTAGTAGTAGTAGTAGTAACAGTACGGCACAGTGACAGACTCTCTTATTGAAAGAAGGATATAAGATACAGATATATTACCGTCTCTTTATCTTATTTAACTGCTAGGCTATGATCGCCCCTAATAGGGAAATGACTATTCGAATATGTGACAAATCATGGAGCTAGGTAAAGCCAATGATGAACATGAAGAGAAAATGATAGTGATGCAAGAAACCTACCCTAAAAGTGATCACGGTAATTTGAGCAGGTTCTAATTTTGATAAATTCTTGGGTGTGATCCTCCTTGATATTGATAGATGAAGATAACTGCGTCATGAAATTTAACACTTACCAGTTCTTTCTCGTGAACATGAAAAACTCTACAAAACCAGCGCCAGAGAAGCACAAGGATGAAATAATGAAAATTCCGATAGTTACTTAAGGTTACCCCTCAAATACGCGAGGCGATATCTATTTTCTATGAAAGCATTTCGTATATCAGAAAACGTTGTAGGCATATTTTTAACATGACCTACAATAAACTCTGAAAGTACACGTACAAAGATAACAAAAATTCTGGAGCAAACAAAAATACATACTAGCGAAACATAATGATCTTCAGTTTGATATGCCATTGAACATAATTTTAGCCCGAGAAAAATAGAAAAGATTTAAAAGCTCATTTATACCAAAAAAGAAACTCATTTGAGTTTGGGAGTTTTGTTGTTACTTCTAGTAGTTTTCAACGTAATATTGGCTTTATTTCTTAATGATTCGCTGGACATTCCTAGTTTCTTCCGAACTAAGAGTCATTGATTTCATCTCACAAAACCTGAAGGAGTGAAAGATCTTTGAAGTGGTTAAGAGTAACCTGGCTGTTTAACCCACGAAGTATGTTGTCAATGTTTGTCGACTCTTACATTTCCTCTCCTATTAAGTCCTTTCCAGTGCTAGACATGTTTTTCGGGATTTTCATGACTTGTCTACTCTTCACTTCCCTCAGAGTGAGCACTCTCTGACACTTAGCAGGTTCATACAGTCTTGTAAAAGAATATCGTTATTAAGTGATGAATGTTCCCATGGTTGTTATTTTATTAACTAGGCTTTCAATTCCTTTAACACTAGAACTCCACCCTTGAGGCATGACGGTACGACCCTTGGCTATACTGGCATGGTTTTAATCTGACCCTGAGGCTTAGACACTAACCTTTAGGGGGAAAGGCTAAAGCTTAATCCATCATACCCAAGGGTCGTATCATTGTGCTCAGGGGTCGTGCCAAACAGTCCAATGATACATTCTGATTCATCCAACACACAGGATATCTTGTGTATAATTCTTAAACAATCATCTCCATGAACATGACAGTAAGTTCAGTTTCGTAACTACTTGTGATTAGCTAACTAAATGTAGTTTTCAAGCCAGGAGTGCACTGAGTATGTGTTAGCATTCTCAGTCTTCGTTCTGAAGTACTTTGCTGTATTGTCAAAGTCATGGACAAATCGAGACAGAACCTGAAACAGCTTGTGTAAACCTAGTGACCCAGACCATTACATGGACAAGTACCATTACAACGTGAGATGATGGGAGTAGCCTAAACAAATATTCAGATCGTAAAGTGCATACATTTTTTTTTTTTTTATTAATGGGAATGTCACATTACAAAAGACATCCATATTGATGTAGTCATGAAGAATATTCTATAATGCTTCCCTCGGCCGAAATAGAAATTGATTATGAAGCAAATAATAATGGAACGTTTTAAACATGTAATTGTAAAGATCAATTACAGGACTGAATGGACCCAGACAATATTTCGAACCCAGTTCTCTCTCTCTCTCTCTCTCTCTCTCTCTCTCTCTCTCTCTCTCTCTCTCTCTCTCTCTCTCTCTCTCTCTCTCTCTCTCTCCAGTGAATTTTGAAAGCAAATATCTTTCTTAAAAAAAATATGACACAAAATGCTGATGATTTGTCAGAATGTTTCGCAGTCCAAACAAATTCAGTTTTACAACAGGAACGTAGCATAATGAAAGGTTTCTACATTAATAGCAATATTATGGATTATTCTATAGTACCTCCTTGGGCCTACGAAATGCGGATGATCTACGTACATGCAAATAACCAAGAAATGATTTCCATGTGTAATGATTTTAAAACTTAATTGCAAGATTTATTGGCCCCAGAATCATACCTTAACATGAAAATACCACCTGATGGGAGTTTTTAAGCAAATTTATTCAAAAATGAAAATATCTCGACTTCTTTCCCCATTTTTTTAGATAAATAGTTATCAGGTCTGAAAATTTCCTTAAACTATTACCTGAAGTTTCTTTTAAACTATTTGCCTGCAATTTTTTGTCATTTTTCTTAAATAAATGGATGTCCTTTAAAATTTCCATAAAACTGCTATTTTGCATGCTAGATAAGATCCTAGGTTTGAAATGCTATTTGGGGGCTCCTGTTGAGGTTAATCATGCATTAGAATTGTTAAATGTTTAGAATATTTGATGGTTATTCACTTCATGATTATTTGCTATATGTCGGCACAAGAATGTCTCATAGTTATATTTTACATATAGTTATATTCTTCATATAGTTATATTCTTCATTTAGTCATATTCTTCATATAGTTATGTTCTTCATATAGTTATGTTCTTCATATAGTCATGTTCTTCATATAGTTATGTTCTTCATATAGTTATATTCTTCATATAGTCATGTTCTTCATATAGTTATGTTCTTCATATAGTTATATTCTTCATACAGTCATGTTCATCATATAGTTATATTCTTTATACAGTCATGTATGTTCTTCATATAGTTATGTTCTTCATATAGTTATATTCTTCATACAGTCATGTATGTTTCCATATAGCTATATTCTTCATAGTCATGTTCTTCATATTGTTATGTTCTTCGTATGCTGAATATGCTTCAAAACTTCACAATAGCTGGAATTTCTCATGCTGAATAAATGCTTTGTGGTTGACATATTGTTAACTGCTGTTAATTCCTCTAATCAAACTTGGAAATGAATGAATGAATGTGTAGAATGTTTCATTAATTTTCATTTCATCATTTTTCATTTCGGCACAAGTACACGTTTTGCTATATTCTGAATTATATCATTATAGAGAATATAATTCTAAGATTCCTTCCTTGTGCCGACTTATAGCTAATAATCAGGAATCGAATAATCCTGAATTATCTTAAACATGTAATGATTTCAGGGCTTATTTTTCGACTTTAATGGCCCTGTAGCAACATTTTCATCTCAATTTTTCTTTTATTCAGTACGAACAATACGACGAATGACGTTTTTAAAAACCAAATTTCTCGAAGAAAGATGGATGAAAAGCTAAGGTAAATTCCCCACGGTATTCTGAGAGAAACACGTTCAACGTAGTAGATACGTCAATAAGATCTTTGTTATCACTTATTCCATCGAGAGATAAGCGAGAGCGGGTGACTGCAGTGAGGATTACGTGAGGCGGTGAGCAGTGAGGGAACAGCTGACGGTGTGGAGGGACAGTGATATACTATAGATGGAAGGCAGGGTGAGAACGGTGTACAGGAATGAGAGTGTTGGAGAGGAAGTTAAGAGTGTTTTGGGAGTGGTAGATGGACTGAGGAGCGTGTGTGGCGGATACACAGGTGAAGGGTTGGGAGGAGGTGGTGGTTGTGTGTGTGTGTGTGGGGGGGGGGGGGAATGTTGGGCAGGGGGGGGAGGGGGAGCAGGGAACGCGCAGTGTGGGGACCCGCTGCTGGGTGACTTGACGTTCCAGTATACATCCAGCGTCCTGGTGGTGTACACGTACGCTTCTCTTCCATCTTAAAACTTCTCTGTAAATGTCGCTTCGCATGGGAACTTTACCAGTTCAGTTTACTCCACTGAGAACCCTGGAATAAGATAGAAGGAAGGCACAACATCAACCACGAGACACAGGCCGGAGAGCACAGAAAAATCGAGGCGAGAAAGCGGACTAGAGGTGAGTGTTGAAGCAACTAGTTAATGGCAGTCAGAGAAGTGGAACAGACAACCGCATCACAGGGCTCGAAATCATCTTCAGACACAATGTTTTGTAGGTTAAGGTAGAGGTGATAGGAGCATTAAACCATAGGAGCATTAAACCATATTTACGACTAGAATGGACGCTGGGGTTGGTAACGATGTAGCCTAAGGGATGAGTGAGGTGGTGGATGTGGTAAAGCTGCTGGCTGGGAAGGAGGTCCCCTGGTCACACAGGGGGGGAGTGTAAACAGGTACTCCTCTTGGAGGTTGGGCTCGGAAACTCCTTCTCACCTGAGGTTTCATTTCTCATATCAGCTCATGAGGCAAGAACTGTATCACAGCGAGGGAAAGAAGCATAAAACACCTGGCCTCTGGAACATGAAAAGTCCGGATTTTCTGTGAGGTCGGACGAGAAATAGATAGTTGCGCAACACTGTTGCTTTCGTGAAGCCTGATTGGATGCTACAGCCAAATCACGAGGCTCGTCGCCAAGGTAGATAGAGTACGCCTCATGCCTTGTTGTATGTCGACTACGTCTGTCGTTAGTAGAAAGCTGCCAGGAGGAAGATGCAAAGCGAGGCCACAGCTGGGAGAACAGGGCGAGTGAAGGTCATGAGACTGAAGCTGTGGAGAGATAACAACGTGAATGATAATGATAAAGAATAGACGGAGAAGCTGTAAGATAAGACACGAGGAAGGGTGAAAACACAGTGGAGTAAGAGGGAGGTAAATATGACAGAAGGAAAGATAAGAAGGAGTGGAGGCTGTAGCGTAAGTTTAGGTTAAGGCTGAATTGTGATGGCGGGGACGAATGAGGTCAGTCTGAGGGATACGTTTTTATGTGCATTTGTAAATATATAGTGGATATACATCCACTTACTATATATATACATGTACGCAAGACAAACAAAGTACACACGTATAGATGGAAGGGTGGGGGGAGTAAAGTATATTGCATTATGAATGAGACAAGTCATTGTGGTGATCAACACAGATCGATGGACGAATCAGAATACAATCCACTGGGTCTGCCCGTCTCAGGTGGCAATGGGTGGACCATATCAAGTTACAAGGGATGGATCAGCACGTCTCTCCCGCCCACAACACCCGCCAGCCATCCCTGAGGTACGCCAGGCTTGTATGAGAGCCCCGCATGATGGAACCAAGGCCACAGTGTTGCACGAGAGGCTCAGTTGTCTTCGTAGGCCAGGGCACACCGCAGCCATCAGGGAACCGAAAGCCAACAATGCGAAGCATCAAGACTTGAACCACGTCTCACCCGGAGTCGAACGACTGAAGCAGATATGTCGTCACTACCGCCCTCGTTATGAGTCAGTGGTCGTCGTCACCAACCTTCCCTTCCATTCCATCCACCTCCCTTCCAGTGTCCTCTGACGTCATACACTGCCTGGCTGTGACCTCTGTGAGCTTTCCTCTCTGACAAAAAGAAACTTAGGACAGTAAACAGCGATCCATCTCCGTCTTTCTCTCACTCCCAAATCTTAACCCGAAATCGAAAATCAGAAAAGACAGACCTTTCCCAACGAGTTCAGTATAATGGCGGGTCATAGATATGGCTTATCCAGGAAGGATGAACCATTAGCGGAACTTGATGTTATCAGCTGGCGAGTCAAAACTGATATCACCTGGATCTTGGCACTATGAAACTTAAGTCGCTAGTAAGCTGAAGGCTTTACCTTCCCAGTCATCTCCTCATATCATGAAGACACTATTTTCCTACTATCCATATCGTCTGGGTAAATTTACTTATGAGTGTGGTATGAATGAGCCAACACTGTCTTCACTCATACTGTGAGTAAATTCGTACATTGTGATCTTGTGATTGAGTAAATTTATTCATTCTTGTGTTTAAGGGACTACACTTTATCGTGTTATTGGTAACTTTTACATTCCCTCAGTTTGTTATTGAAACTGTATATTTTATCAGTTGTGATATGAGTAAGTTTACTCTTTGTTTACGTATTTTTTTTTTTTTTTTTTTTTATACTTTGTCGCTGTCTCCCGCGTTTGCGAGGTAGCGCAAGGAAACAGACGAAAGAAATGGCCCAACCCTCCCCATACACATGTACATACACACGTCCACACACGCAAATATACATACCTACACAGCTTTCCATGGTTTACCCCGGACGCTTCACATGCCTTGATTCAATCCACTGACAGCACGTCAACCCTTGTATACCACATCGCTCCAATTCACTCTATTCCTTGCCCTCCTTTCACCCTCCTGCATGTTCAGGCCCCGATCACACAAAATCCTTTTCACTCCATCTTTCCACCTCCAATTTGGTCTCCCTCTTCTCCTCGTTCCCTCCACCTCCGACACATATATCCTCTTGGTCAATCTTTCCTCACTCATTCTCTCCATGTGCCCAAACCATTTCAAAACACCCTCTTCTGCTCTCTCAACCACGCTCTTTTTATTTCCACACATCTCTCTTACCCTTACGTTACTTACTCGATCAAACCACCTCACACCACACATTGTCCTCAAACATCTCATTTCCAGCACATCCATCCTCCTGCGCACAACTCTATCCATAGCCCACGCCTCGCAGCCATACAACATTGTTGGAACTACTATTCCTTCAAACATACCCATTTTTGCTTTCCGGGATAATGTTCTCGACTTCCACACATTTTTCAAGGCTCCCAAAATTTTCGCCCCCTCCCCCACCCTATGATCCACTTCCGCTTCCATGGTTCCATCCGCTGACAGATCCACTCCCAGATATCTAAAACACTTCACTTCCTCCAGTTTTTCTCCATTCAAACTCACCTCCCAATTGACTTGACCCTCAACCCTACTGTACCTAATAACCTTGCTCTTATTCACATTTACTCTTAACTTTCTTCTTCCACACACTTTACCAAACTCCGTCACCAGCTTCTGCAGTTTCTCACATGAATCCGCCACCAGCGCTGTATCATCAGCGAACAACAACTGACTCACTTCCCAAGCTCTCTCATCCCCAACAGACCTCATACTTGCCCCTCTTTCCAAGACTCTTGCATTTACCTCCCTAACAACCCCATCCATAAACAAATTAAACAACCATGGAGACATCACACACCCCTGCCGCAAACCTACATTCACTGAGAACCAATCACTTTCCTCTCTTCCTACACGTACACATGCCTTACATCCTCGATAAAAACTTTTCACTGCTTCCAACAACTTGCCTCCCACACCATATATTCTTAATACCTTCCACAGAGCATCTCTATCAACTCTATCATATGCCTTCTCCAGATCCATAAATGCTACATACAAATCCATTTGCTTTTCTAAGTATTTCTCACATACATTCTTCAAAGCAAACACCTGATCCACACATCCTCTACCACTTCTGAAACCACACTGCTCTTCCCCAATCTGATGCTCTGTACATGCCTTCACCCTCTCAATCAATACCCTCCCATATAATTTACCAGGAATACTCAACAAACTTATACCTCTGTAATTTGAGCACTCACTCTTATCCCCTTTGCCTTTGTACAATGGCACTATGCACGCATTCCGCCAATCCTCAGGCACCTCACCATGAGTCATACATACATTAAATAACCTTACCAACCAGTCAACAATACAGTCACCCCCTTTTTTAATAAATTCCACTGCAATACCATCCAAACCTGCTGCCTTGCCGGCTTTCATCTTCCGCAAAGCTTTTACTACCTCTTCTCTGTTTACCAAATCATTTTCCCTAACCCTCTCACTTTGCACACCACCTCGACCCAAACACCCTATATCTGCCACTCTGTCATCAGACACATTCAACAAACCTTCAAAATACTCATTCCATCTCCTTCTCACATCACCACTACTTGTTATCACCTCCCCATTTACGCCCTTCACTGAAGTTCCCATTTGCTCCCTTGTCTTACGCACCCTATTTACCTCCTTCCAGAACATCTTTTTATTCTCCCTAAAATTTACTGATAGTCTCTCACCCCAACTCTCATTTGCCCTTTTTTTCACCTCTTGCACCTTTCTCTTGACCTCCTGTTTACGTATATGAATATGTTTTCATATGTTTATAGATAATATCTTCCTTGTTTTCCTGAGACGTGGGTAAACTCCTCACCTTGTTTGCCTTTGGCATGTGCGTATTGCCTCCTACTTACGCACATAATGGGTAAGCCATCCTCTGCTTGCGTGTGATGAAAGCGAAATTCCCATTTTTTGCAAGTCAACCAATCTTCATTTTCATCCATCGACCTAACTGTCCAAAAATGCATTTCTACTTCGCTGCTTGGATGAAGGTAATTACCTTTACCAATGTTAGATCAAATTACTTTTGTGATGATTACTGACGTTGCTGGTGTAATTTTGCTCCCTAATGCTCTGACTTCAAGGGAATTTGACCAAATTAGGGGACGGGGAGTATGTGTGTGCGTGTGTGTGTGTGTGTGTGTGTGTGTGTGTGTGCGTGTGTGTGCGTGTGTGTGTGTGTTCAAAATGAGGTCAGGAACATGGACAATCGAAGGTAAAAAGTATGTTCAAAGGTTGGGTACAATGTTTACACTTTAAGGTGGAGGATCGTCTCCATAATGATGTTATGTGTTCATGGTAAGGTGGATGAGTCAAAGACGATGTGAGCTAGTGTTCATGGTGAGGTGGGGTGAGTCCAAGATGATGAGAGATGTGCTCATGGGGGATATGACCCCTTGAGTTCGACCTAACGACTCTTGAGTACGACAGCACGACCTCTGACGACAACGGTGAGACCCTGAAGACGAGTGTACGACCCTTGCGTATGATGGCGTAACATTTGCCCTAATTCATTAGGGTCAGGCCCAAGGACATCCATCATACAAAAAAATAAAGGTCGTACTTTCATGTTCAAGGGTCGTACCGTCGTGTTCAAAGATCGTTCCGTTGTGCTCGAGGTGGTACCGTCATAGTTAAGGGTTGCACGGTCGTGCTCAAGGGTCGTACCGTCGTGTTAAGGGTCGTACGATCGTGTTCAAGGGTCGCACCGTCATGTTCAAGGGTCGTACCGTCGTGTTCAAGGAACGTACCGTCGTGTTCAAGGGTCGTACCGTCGTGATCGAGGGTAGTACACGTCAGTCGGTGAAGACTATATATACGTCCAGTGTGAGGAACACTATGACCAAACAGGATATGGGTGTGCCCGAGACTGGAGGGGAAAACCATTCTTTGTCATAGTAAACTTTTCTCCTCCGGCTGAAGGAATGTCGTATACTCCACACACGTCAGCTCAGGTGTGTGTGTGTGTGTGTCTGTGTGTGTGTAAATCACTGTCTTGCTTACCTCATCACGTATGGACCATCACGCCTTAGTGCCTTGTTTACAGGTTATGTCTTTACGATATCTGAATATTATCTATCAGTGTCATGTTATCAGACCTTTTTATCAGTTTCATGGAAGTGATAACATTACTCCGTCTGGCAAATAAATTGAGTTTGACTGCCAGGAAGTTCCAACAATTTGACAGTACTCAGACTTGTTCTCTGATAATCCATGTTCAAGCTTTTAAAAGATAAGTAGGTAAAAACAGATCTTAACAAAATGACTGTCTTAGAGCTGTTTTATCATTGTGATTTAATGTAGAAACTAATCTTATTCTATACTACAAAAAAGGATGAACCAATAGTTCTCTAGCGTATTTCCATCATGGCATCCGGCTCCCCACACCCAGTGTTGCGCAGTTGAGGTGTGTTAGGGTGGGCCGCGCAGCGGGGCGGGGCGTGGCTTGTACGCTTTGAACCTGTGCTGTAGCCAGTTACTGTATATATATATATCTTTAAACATTTTTTGGTCATTGATAACCCTTAACGAAAATTCTTAGGGTGGCATCATGGAACTGATTGATGTATACATGGACCAAAGAGATTGAAATTTCGTTAGATGAAGGTTATAGTAAAGGAATCCAAGATTAATCGAAAGCAATAAGGTTTTGTACAAGGAAAATATTGCTGATTCTGATGACGAAGTCGTTGCTGTATAGGGTGTATGTGACTCACTGTACTACTAACGCAATCCAACCTTCGCTGTGAAGGATGGCAACAATGTTTTATGAAGAAAAAAACTCTGTTGCTAAATGTAACATAATCGGCAATTGAAGTGTACACCTTAATCATGATGTCCATTTGTTTAACCTGAGCACAACGGTACGACCCTTGAGCACAATGGTACGACCCTTGAGCACAATGGTACGACCCTTGAGCACGATGGTACGACCCTTCAGCATGATGGTATGACCCTTGAGCACGCCGGTATGACCCTTGATCAAAACGCTACGACCCTTGAACACGACGATGCGACCCTTGGGTATGATGACATAGCCTTTGACCTGACCCTATGGGTCACGCGTTCCTACTGACTCGTACCGACGTGTTCATTGGCTTTTCCATCGTGTTTTGGGCGTGTTCCGTCGTGTTCTACGGGGTACGTCAGTGGGTGGCATGTTGACCTACGTGACTGTAGGGTACATTGGGGTATGGTAGGAATTCAATAGGGTACAGAAGGGTACAGTGGATCATGAGAGACAGACGATAAGCCAGGATATAGGTAGGTTTCAGTGCGATGAGGGCAGGTACACCAGAACATGGTAAGAGTGTACCACGATCAGGTAGGTACTATAGGCCAAGCAATGGTACAGCACGGTAGAATGGGGAATGTTGGTTAAGGTGCAACAGGGTACGTACGGCAGGGTACAGCGAGCTCAGCAGTGGTATGGGGAAGTATGATATGGTAACACCATCATCAAATCCTACCACTTTTGTGTCCTTTATTCTTCGTAAGTGTTGTGTATACTGCAGATGGCACATAGATGATCAGACACATGAAATGTTTTGGCGTCAGAGAACTTTAACAGTCGCCCTGGAGTTAAGCTGCTGCGGATGGCTAGTAAGGAAACTTACGGAAGATATGAAAATCTCTCGGTACATTCCGGGGCTGAAGCACTACTGTGGACCACATAAGTGCATAGCCATGAAGGTGGCGGGTAAAGTGGGTGACTCAAAGGGTCATGTGATCGTTAACAGACCCTACCCTTCCTCTGGGAGTCCCAGTTGATAACACGATTAGCAGATGATTGATTAGATTAAAGATCATACGATATCGAATTTCTTACAGACGGGCACGACGCGCCATCACTGAAGTTCAGTGAAGCGAATCTTGAATGATATTAAGAGATTTCGTAAACATTTCGTGTTGTTTGACACGACACTTTTCGTGTCGGTGTGGAAGGGAAGGGGAGCTATGACCTTTCTGAAACATATATTCTCGATACATTACAGGCAAGTTTCCGTCTTAGAAAACAAATCTGAAATTCATCAAATATAAACCATTCTTACATCTAGCTTCATTGTTAATTTTCTATATGTTACGGTGTTTTCCATATATGAAAATATATGAACTCATATGTAGATGAAATTTAGTAAGTCCGAGATTTAACGTAGGAATTCTGTACTACGAATATCAATTGAGGATCGCATTTGAAGGTCTGTCTAAAATCTGTCTGACTCGGAAACAAATGTATTGACGGAAAACAAGAAAAATTCTCTGGTTTGGTCACCGTTCTTACCACAGTCTTCGGGACGTTAAAAGACTCAAGAAAGACGCAGTTTAAGGTGATAAAGGAAGATTTCACAACACAGCATATAGTACATACTATCTGTTTCAGGAGACGTGAGGACTGTGGATTATATTTTGAAAACTATGATGATATGTGCAGTCATGGTCGCAGGAATAGTACCAGTAGCTTACAAAAAACAGTCTGGTGGATCACAACAGCTCTGGTCTGAGTACGAAGCGTACAAAAACGGTCAGATGGATCACAACAGTTATGGTCTGAGTCTCACCAACAACAGGGAGCAGGCAGGACCCGACGACGCTACAGGTGATTCAACCGAGTAAACAGGATTTCCGATACATTACTCTTGCAGGAAGTGTGGCATTTGGTCAGGTGAGGACGTGCATAACCCCCTGAAATGTTACCACATCTGGAGGTTCAGAGAAACATGGTATTTACCTGGAATTTCCAACACGAAACCTACCGAAAGGAAGAACGAATGTGAGGGAAAGAATGCGTTAGTAAGACTGGGAGGAACGGAACGAAGACTCGCGTCGGGGGAATATAGTAGTTGACTCAGAACTACGCCAGTTACTGAAGACTGGAAATGATTCCCTTTAACTTTCGTCCCTTGCTTCTTTATAAGTTAACGACTAAGTCGCTATGGTGTGTATGTCTGGAATTACCACTGCAGATGTATGTTGTTGGATCTGATGACTACTGACTGCCTGATAGATACGTGTATGTCAAATATACTAACAGGAAAATGATGAGGAGGAGCACAGAGAACGAGTGTGTGTGTTGTGATCCACGAATGGTGTGACAGAAGCGGGAGTGGAGGACACCATGTGTGTGTGTGTGTGTGTGTGTGTGTATATATATATATATATATATATATATATATATATATATATATATATATATATATATATATATATATATATATATATATATATATTTTTTTTTTTTTTCATACTATTCGCCATTTCCCGCGATAGCGAGGTAGCGTTAAGAACAGAGGACTGGGCCTTTGAGGGAATATCCTCACCTGGCCCCCTTCTCTGTTCCTTCTTTTGGAAAATTAAAAAAAAAAACGAGAGGGGAGGATTTCCAGCCCCCCGCTCCCTTCCCTTTTAGTCGCCTTCTACGACACGCAGGGAATACGTGGGAAGTATTCTTTCTCCCCTATCCCCAGGGATATATATATATATATATATATATATATATATATATATATATATATATATATATATATATATATATATATATATATATATATATTGTCTGCTGAATATATTAGTGAAGGTAAGCATATGATATTGGTAGCTAACGCTGTTAGCGTAAGACCCGAGTCATGGCTAGTGAGTGCTTCGTCCCTGTACCCCCTGAGTAACTTATCATTGCCTCCTTCCCTCTGTCTCCTTCTACCGCAGGCGCAAGCATGATGGCCACGGCACCTCTCCTGCTGGCGGCGCTGGTCCTCATGGCTGGGGGCGCCTTAGCCAACATCGCGAAAGAGAACACCACCGTAAGTACACGAAGAATTCCTGTTCCTAATGTCTGTTCAGTCATGTCCTCCATGGGTCCAGGTCCAGGTAGCTGGAGGAAAATCTATGAATATCTTGACTGTAGACAGGAAGGACGGGTCTGGAAACTAGAGGAGACTGGAAGGGTTCCTGTAAGAGCTAGTCTGGAAGTATGAAGGAAATTGGGATGTAGGCAAAGTGGAAATACAGGTGGGCTTGTACACCTACCTGAAACCATGTTAACCCATGAATTATTATGATTATCGTTATGATCATTATCATTATCATTATTATTATTACTATTATTATTATTATTATTATTGTTGTTATTATTATCATTTTTATTATCATTATTATCATCAATATTATTATTATTATTATTATTATTATTATTATTATTATTATTATTAAAAGGGCAAATGAGAGTTGGGGTGAGAGAGTATCATTAAATTTTAGGGAGAATAAAAAGATGTTCTGGAAGGAGGTAAATAAAGTGCGTAAGACAAGGGAGCAAATGGGAACTTCAGTGAAGGGCGCAAATGGGGAGGTGATAACAAGTAGTGGTCATGTGAGAAGGAGATGGAGTGAGTATTTTGAAGGTTTGTTGAATGTGTTTGATGATAGAGTGGTAGATATAGGGTGTTTTGGTCGAGGTGGTGTGCAGAGTGAGAGGGTTAGGGAAAATAATTTGATAAACAGAGAAGAGGTAGTAAAAGCTTTGCGGAAGATGAAAGCCGGCAAGGCAGCAGGTTTGGATGGTATTGCAGTGGAATTTATTAAAAAAGGGGGTGACTGTATTGTTGACTGGTTGGTAAGGTTATTTAATGTATGTATGACTCACGGTGAGGTGCCTGAGGATTGGCGGAGTGCGTGCATAGTGCCATTGTACAAAGGCAAAGGGGATATGAGTGAGTGCTCAAATTACAGAGGTATAAGTTTGTTGAGTATTCCTGGTAAATTATATGGGAGGGTATTGATTGAGAGGGTGAAGGCATGTACAGAGCATCAGACTGGGGAAGAGCAGTGTGGTTTCAGAAGTGGTAGAGGATGTGTGGATCAGGTGTTTGCTTTGAAGAATGTATGTGAGAAATACTTAGAAAAGCAAATGGATTTGTATGTAGCATTTATGGATCTGGAGAAGGCATATGATAGAGTTGATAGAGATGCTCTGTGGAAGGTATTAAGAATATATGGTGTGGGAGGAAAGTTGAAAGGTGAAAAGTTTTTATCGAGGATGTAAGGCATGTGTACGTGTAGGAAGAGAGGAAAGTGATTGGTTCTCAGTGAATGTAGGTTTGCGGCAGGGGTGTGTGATGTCTCCATGGTTGTTTAATTTGTTTATGGATGGGGTTGTTAGGGAGGTGAATGCAAGAGTTTTGGAAAGAGGGGCAAGTATGAAGTCTGTTGGAGATGAGAGAGCTTGGGAAGTGAGTCAGTTGTTGTTCGCTGATGATACAGCGCTGGTGGCTGATTCATGTGAGAAACTGCAGAAACTGGTGACTGAGTTTGGTAAAGTGTGTGAAAGAAGAAAGTTAAGAGTAAATGTGAATAAGAGCAAGGTTATTAGGTACAGTAGGGTTGAGGGTCAAGTCAATTGGGAGGTGAGTTTGAATGGAGAAAAACTGGAGGAAGTGAAGTGTTTTAGATATCTGGGAGTGGATCTGGCAGCGGATGGAACCATGGAAGCGGAAGTGGATCATAGGGTGGGGGAGGGGGCGAAAATTCTGGGAGCCTTGAAGAATGTGTGGAAGTCGAGAACATTATCTCGGAAAGCAAAAATGGGTATGTTTGAAGGAATAGTGGTTCCAACAATGTTGTATGGTTGCGAGGCGTGGGCTATGGATAGAGTTGTGCGCAGGAGGATGGATGTGCTGGAAATGAGATGTTTGAGGACAATGTGTGGTGTGAGGTGGTTTGATCGAGTAAGTAACGTAAGGGTAAGAGAGATGTGTGGAAATAAAAAGAGCATGGTTGAGAGAGCAGAAGAGGGTGTTTTGAAATGGTTTGGGCACATGGAGAGAATGAGTGAGGAAAGATTGACCAAGAGGATATATGTGTCGAAGGTGGAGGGAACGAGGAGAAGAGGGAGACCAAATTGGAGGTGGAAAGATGGCGTGAAAAAGATTTTGTGTGATCGGGGCCTGAACATGCAGGAGGGTGAAAGGAGGGCAAGGAATAGAGTGAATTGGAGCGATGTGGTATACCGGGGTTGACGTGATGTCAGTGGATTGAATCGGGGCATGTGAAGCGTCTGGGGTAAACCATGGAAAGCTGTGTAGGTATGTATATTTTGCGTGTGTGGACGTATGTATATACATGTGTATGGGGGTGGGTTGGGCCATTTCTTTCGTCTGTTTCCTTGCGCTACCTCGCAAACGCGGGAGACAGCGACAAAGCAAAAAAAAAAAAAAAAAAAATTATTATTATTATTATTATTATTATTATTATTATTATTATTATTATTATTATTACTATTATAATCATTATTATTATTATCATTATTATTATTATTATTATTATTATTATTATTATTATTATTATCATTATCATTATTATTAGTATTAGTAGTAGTAGTAGTAGTAGTTGTAGTAGTGGTAGTAGTAGTATCATTATCATCATCATCATCATCATCATCATCATCATCATCATAATTATTACGCATGACCTGGTTCTCCACAGTTCGAGTTGCCCTGCCCTGGAGAAGGTGACCTGGCGTACTTCCTGCTCCATGGTCGAGGTCATGTCATGCCCGTTTTCTACGAGAGTGAAGACATCGCCGTCTACGATAATGGAAGCATCATTTTCCAGGCTAGTTACCCGCTCTGTGTGTTGTCAGTCTTTGTTTCTTTGTCCTGAAATCAAAACCCAAGAGCCGACCTGATATTATAGTTTGAACTTTTCTTTATTGTACTATTTGTTTGAATGATTATTATACGTTGTTAGACTCTGCTATGCAAGTTTTATTGTCAGAGTATTCTACCGTCGCTAAGTAAATTCTTTATCAATTTATTTCATCAGTTATTCGTTCTCTTTTTTTATCAGTCTCATCATTTTTATCCTCTGCAGCATCATGAAGGAACCAGTAGTGTCCTTCTTTCCCTAATCAGTAATACATTTTCCAATAAATCTTTCGCAAGTCACAACCCAACATATACGACAGACGTCGTCGTAGACCTATTTACACCACTGTCTGCTCTCTTGTTGTGGGGAAACCTGAGTTCTCTAAGCAAGACGTGTGATGTGACTTGTCAGAGTTTGGGAGGAAGGGAAGAATTCTGTTGACTACTGAGAGGTATTAAGATGGCTCATCTGCACAGAAAGTAGTCGTGGTGGTGTTGTAATTAACGTTGCTGATATACAGTTAACTAGCTTGGGTTCGATCCCCAGTGCGGTTGGAACGGTGCACAGTTAACCTTACTGTTCATCCTTTCTCTAACAAATTAGATAAATCAATGTATATAGTTTAGATTACCATGTCGCCTGGAGTTCCCAGCCACTAGGAAGGTATCCACAGTGGGACTGTAAGGAATAGATACAGCCTGTGTTACTGAGACAAAAAAAAAATAACTAAGCATGTCTTATGTCATGATACTTTTTTTCCTGCAGTCTATCAGGGTGGAGGACGAGGGGACGCACTTGTGTGTACGGCAGCACAACACCTCGTACTACGCTCATCCAGTCTCCATCCGGGTCCGACCTCTCCCGCCGACGAACATGTGGGAATACACCTACAAGGTGAGACGCATAGCCCGTTTGCCATACATTCCTCACCTTCCAGAAAACGTAATAATGATTCTACCTAAATATGAGCTGTCGTGGCACCATGATGAAGCTGGAATAATCTTGCGAGAGCTTCTGCTGTCAGTGAGAAGACTGATGTCGATCGTGAGCAAGTTTCAATCAAGCCCTCCATGTGCCCAAGGCTCTCCTCGCTTGACAGCTTTGCTGCATGAGTCTCCCTAGGGAGTCTGGTAATCATCGACCACGGACGCATTCCCTCGCCCTCACAACGAAGCTCACATTATGCCCAACTCAGAATCATCAACATTCTGATAATGCTTCTTTTTTTTTAATGTTTATTTCTAGGCATGTGGAGCTTCCAGTGGAGTTTTTATCTATATAAATTCTGGTTGGCGTTTTGGTATTCGTTGTTGACAAATCACAGATATTTACAACATTTGAAGAGGTTGTTCTATTAAAGAATGGCTTTAATTTTCCCTCAACAACAGACAGGAAAGCCCTATTAATATACATATACTCATTTCCCATAATATTCCTTCATGAGTAACGTTTTCTTTCCTACAAATATAAAGAAGTATTTTCTCAAAAAAGAAAGATAACTACAATCGCACCTTACAAATAGAAAGTAATTTTACCCAAACTTTTCCACAGTCGCAGTTCGTGACGGGCCTGATAGCCTCCCTGGTGATCGCCTCCATCTTCGCCCTGTCTTGCGTCGTCTACAAGAAGCAGTGGAAAAGATCGACGCATGATAAGAGTAAGTGGACTTGACTCTTTCTTTCGAGTGTACCTCACGCTACGTCAGGGCTTGAAGGAAGTATTATGGAAGGCAGGAGGTAGAGGGCGCTCTGGCTGAAATAGTCGTAGATTGGTTGTTTCATTTCTTAATACACTTTCAGGTTACATAGATCGGTACCTTCTTCGCTGTTAACCAGTTGAATCACACAAGTTTATGCAACTACCTTCATATTTATTCCTTTGATCAAACATCATACATGTAAGAACTTAATTTTGCCTATTGGACAAAGATCAATGATTCATGGACCGTGATTAATCACTTCCTTTAACTGGACACTGAGTAATTTAGAAACCATATTCATAATGAGACCTTGATTATTCACTGATATCGAATGATACGATGTAACTCCAGCAATTATCAACATCATATCACAGTTTATAACCCAAGGTCGCCTTGGCTTTTGATTAAGATCAGGCACTTGTATGAGACTCATGTGATTAATATGATTATTCTGATCGTCGTTGATCGTTCCTTGCAGTTGTGGAGCCGATCGTCAATGCAGAGGGCTACGACAACCCCGTCATGAACACCCTGGAGGAGGGAGAAACCCCGAGTACCCATATGTAAACACCAGCTCCTCTGGTGCTGACGTCGAAGTTACGATGCTCATGTTGACGTCCAGGATTGGGTCAATGTTGTCTCCGTGCCTCCGAGCTGTTGATGTAGGTACCAGCAGTGGAAAAACGTACAGGATTATCATATATACATGAGTTTATATGGGACAGAGTTGTTTATCTGTGGCACAAGACTGTTGAAATGTTCATGACGAGTCGTAAACACGAGTATCTGATGTTGAATTTTTTGTACCAATATGTAAATATTGTAATTGGGATGTCAATATTGAAACCAGGATGTTCATTTAACATAGGAACCAAGGTATTGATAATTTTGAATCACACTGTTAATGCCAAAACTACAAAGTAAATCATAAAAGTCATATGTGAAATTTAAATGTATATATTTTCATGTTCTGAAGACACCGTTGTCTTTAAGGTATTGCATTATTACCGCTTGTTAACCATACAGTGATAATATCTGATGTTTCCAGTCATGTCATGTGATATGGGTAATGATGTAGTACTATATAGAATTTTGATATGATATAGCTACACTATGAGCCATTGTATAAAGTATAATATAACTAGATATAAGAAAGTGAAGCACATATATGAAAACAGTTACCAGTCATGACATGACTGTAATAAAGGTAGTGATATAATATATAAAATTTTGATATAATGAAGTTACATTAGAACCCATGTATAAAGTATAATGTAGTGTCTAGATGTATGAAAGTGAAGAATATATAAAAAAGAATAAAGTCCCACAGTCCTCTGTCCATTGGAACCCCAGTGAACTGCTGGACATCACGATACATAGCGACTGTATGTATATGTCTGGCAAATGACCAATACTGCATCAACGTCGCATAAATGCAGCTTCTGTGTCTCAACATGCACACAACTGTGTTCGAATGATAATACGCTACATCCAAGTGCCAGCACTCAGTACTATACACGAGCTGCATCCCTACTTTTTTGAAAATTTCTTTAAGAATTCCATCTTGTTTCATACTCATTCCTGTATACTGATATTCCAAGTTACAGAACACATCAGACGCTCATTCAACCTGATCTCTCTCTCTCTCTCTCTCTCTCTCTCTCTCTCTCTCTCTCTCTCTCTCTCTCTCTCTCTCTCTCTCTCTCTCTCTCTCTCTCTCTCTCTCTCTCTCTCTCCCTGCCACTAGGGCACCCGTCAAAAGTCCTCTGACAACAGCATCTTCATATCAGATAATGATGTGAAAACCCACAAAATCCCAAAACTTCTGGCTAACGAGATGCCATGTTCAAATATAATGTATGATACACGCATGATGTATACTGTAGGTTCGTTGTACCCTTATTATCTTTATATATCACGAAACCAAAATATAAATTCTAACGTTAAGGACGTAATATCAGTAACCTTTTCTGTGGAGGCTCCGACCAGTATGCTTATTACGGTCATTTTCTCGCAATCCCTTTGTAGGATTCCATTGTTTACGGCATTGAGTGAGTGAGATGTTATCATTGATGGCTGGTTGTTTATATGGGCTTTAGATATATAAACTGGCAGGGGCATAAAGACCGTCTTTATCAAATTATAACCAACACCCGATAAATATGTAACACCTTCTTTTGATGTCTGAGATTAATTCGCAGTCCACAGACACTTTCATGTATAGGTAGCTCTTGAAATCATTTAATGAGATGGACACTACGTTTTTATGTATTCTGAGCTTATCAACGAATACCTTATATATATGAGAGTTATAAGAGCGTCGTAACCACAGGTTACCTAAAGTTTAGTTGAATTAAGAATGAGTGTTATTAGGTACAGCCTGGAATAATCAATAGCTATTTATACACATTAATTCTCTCAGGTTATAATACCTGTATCTTCTTGGCCTGAGACCCTTTCAGAGAAGCAAGAAGATTCTCTATGTTTTTGTTGCTTATGAACGTCTGCATCATTTTCTATCTTGAGAAAAAGTTTAGAACCTTTTTTATGCTAATGCTTAAGAATTATTCTCGGCACGGGAAACCATCCATCGCTCAACCATAATTCATGAAACAAATTCAAACACTTGCACTGTGTGTTGAAAGGTGCTTGAAGGTCTTCTGTGATGCTAATCTTTTCCTCGAAAGTATCTGTCTTACACATGTTCACTGCCTGCTTTAGATGACCTTCATACAATATTCCTTCCGTGCACGTCAGAGCGATAATGGCGCTAATGCTTAAATATACGTATAGTCTTCTGTTGATGATGAGTGAATATTGATCAAATCCTGCTATTCAGTCTACATTATCTACCTTCAGTCATTTCTCTTCTTCTAAGTTACCCTGTTTCTTCATTCCTCTTTCTTTTTTTTTTTCTCATCGTCTCTCACTTATATTTTCCAATGTTGACATTATCCAGGAACCCAGGTCTACACCGATGACATCATCCAGGAACCCAGGTCTACACCGATGACATCATCCAGGAGCCCAGCTCTACGCTTCTGACATCATTAAGGAGCCCAATTATATTCAAAATCATGTGTTAGAATCGCTAGCTGTGATAAAAAAGTGTCTTTTGATAAGAGTATTATATCTACCCCTCGAGCTAAGGGAGCTAGAATAACTGCGTCTTAATCTCTTAAGCCTTCCCTTCAAAATTCTGACACTAAGAACATTCTTAGATAGCAGTCTGTCATATATAAACACAATTTGTGAAATATACCGTATAACTGTATTGTTTAAAACATTTATTCTGTGGCAAGTTTCTCTAAACACATCTCCGAAGATCATGATTTCCCCTGTGCTCTTGCATGATAACATTACGTTATACTTAAAAGTAAGACTGAAATAACGCGGGATATCTGAGTGTTCGACACATGCTATATATATCTTACTCAGATAACATTGAAACTTAATACAGTAGTGTCTGCTAAAATCTAGCGAACAGAATCGTTTTCTAAGAAAGATAATGTTCAAAGAAAATTTGAAGCGATGGCTCCTGGATATGTACACAAATGATAAAGCTACATATCCAAAGGAGTCGTCAAATGTTATGTACATTAACTTCAAACATATCAACTTTTTTGGACAAGATGTAGAGGAAACATTCTAGTTATCATACTGATGCTTTAATGATTCCGGAAATTTTTTTTGGATTTTCTTGATATTGGCATATAATTACTGCCAGGCAAATGTTAAACACTGATTACGTATATATATACTAAATCATTACGGTTTCCAAATTGACTTTTGTATCGGGCGTTAACTGCTATCGTCATCTATTTACTGTAACGATGAAAATTGTCCAGTTCATTCATTTCATTCAACCCACCACTAAACTGTGAATCAACTCATAAAGCGTTTCGATTATGGCTTTTCTCAACCTATCGAAGGCCTAAGAAATGTATCTTCTCAGTCACAAATATGGGAAAGGACTTAGTGAGATTTCTCATTTAACAATCAGCTTCTCGAAACCGAAAAAGGCTTCGAATATTTCCAAGAATTGCTACGTAAAGGTGATTCATTTTGCTCGGAACGGTTCACGAGACGTCCCGCGTGAACCTCTGACAGAGGCGAAGCCGAAGCCGACCAAAGTGTTATACGGTAGTTCTCAATTGGATCTTGCTGAGGTAAGTTAGCTTCGTTTACTTGATTTGTTCTTGTTTCGATAAATTTTGGATCATAAGAGTTAAGATCTGAACAGACTTTCTGAATTTATGCACAGTATATGACTGGACGATGAACGTAAATTCGAAGCTTTGCCAGGATTTCTGCTAAACTGTATGCTTGACTTGCCGATCGTGTTTGAGAATAGTGAATTGGTGAAGGAGGGCGCTTGAGACTATGGATAATCATAAAACAATTTTTCATTGGAAATTATTTTTGTTGACAGTTGCCAGACTTGTTCCAATATAATTATGCGATTGTGAGGCTGTAAGTTCAGAACATTATTTTTCATTATTGAGAACTTTTATTGTGTTGTAGATCCTTCAGGAATAATTAGAAGGTAGAAGTCGAGAATAGAGACGCCACTTTTATTATAAGTTTAGTATCTTAGTTTTTGTCTTATGGAATCGGTCAGAGCATAAGATAGTAACAAGAGTACAATATATTCAGACGATGATTCATTTTTTTTACAGAAGCAGATGAAACTGGTACTGCGGAAGAAGAGGAACAAACTAATCTAACAGAAGCAGAGACACAGACGCAGACACTCGCGCTTCTTCAACTCGACGATAACAAATCCACTTTCCAGGTAATAACTGAATTTTCAATTGCTCATTTTTTTCTTAACGTTGCCTGTTGTCTGCACGGTTGCTCAGTGTAATCTTAACATTTCCTATGTTTTTCGCTTTGAGTAATCTGTGCACACCTGAGGTGCTCCACTGTTAAGATTTAAAACCCACCACATGAGGAGGACTCGATGAATTCTGTATTTCGAACTAGGTAATTGTGATCTAGTTGGCCTTTTTAAGATTAGGATTTTCCTGGAGTTTACTTCTGCTCCAGGAAAACGGGGTTTCAGTTTGTGTATGTTAGGTTTAGTTTTAAGCTTGATTTTGGATGGTGTAGAGTATGTCATCCAGTACGAGTAGTAATGCATCTTACGTGTTATATAAGGAGTAAAGTAATGATGGCAGAAGGGTGATATTAAGGTATTACATACAAACTATCAACCCTTAAAAGAAACAGCAGCAGCATGATCTTGCCCTCCGTCTACCCAGCAATGAAATCTGCTCCCTCTCACTCGCCCTCACAAACACACACAAAACGTATTCGAGC
Organism: Panulirus ornatus; assembly: GCF_036320965.1. NCBI lineage: Eukaryota > Metazoa > Arthropoda > Malacostraca > Decapoda > Palinuridae > Panulirus > Panulirus ornatus. Next base: position 66,479,298 of record NC_092235.1, read on the forward strand.
AGGCATTATCCCTCAGCAGCAGGTAATACTTAACCTTTCCTGTTTCATTCTAGAGCTGGTGAGTCGCCTTAAGTCGTGCCAGACAACGTTGTGTAACATCAGGAACCAGCGCCAGGAGCAGCCACGAGCAAATGGTACATCTACGGATAATGACACAAGACTTTGTGCTGAATGCGGCAAGTTCTGAAATATATTGACGGTTTGTTTAGGTAAGTCTACCAATTGTACAGAGATGGGTGGATGGGGTCGTGCGATCCTCGCTGATTAGTTCGGTTGTCAGCCTATTGTATATAACTACCGAATTGAGCTACTACTGGCGTTGTAAGATCATTCTAAGGCCATACACATTCATACTGCATAGATGTTCTGTCATGTCGACGTAGGACCATCAAGCATGCAATAGGTTCGAATCCCGGCACGGCCGAGGTGCCCACGGTGGTGCACCTGGTGGTGCGTGTATGCAAATATACACGGTTAAGGTATGGTTCATGTATACAAGATGGGTGACGGAGCAACACGATCGTAGAACTCTCTCTCTCCGTAACCCAAACAGTAATCACACACACACACACACACACACACGCGCGCGCGCGTACGTAACCGCTCAGACTTAGCGGGTCCTGCTCGAAAAACATTCCTTTAAAATCCTTTCAGATTCCTGGGTTTTTATTCGAAGAGTTTCACTTTCAGTCCATCGACCTGCAGCAGGAGGCATGTGATCGCCTGTAGCCAGTTTCCCCTGTATGGCGGGCTTTGCTAGGACGCCCAGGGAAGGGAAGCAGATAACAATTTTGTGGTTACTTGGACGCCATAGAGCAACTGGTTCCCTTTCATTTGCCACAGCTGTGGGGCCCCACGTTCTATGGGTGGTTAGCTCGCGAGTACTTTTCCACGTTGGGGTTTGTGTTCGCTAATGGTACCGTACGTTGTCTGTTTTGTTCTTGATTACCTTTTCACGTACGAGACCGTGTTCGCCAGCATGTTTCACATTATAGATTGTGTTAACAGTAATTTTGCGCGTTCCAGATCGTGCTCGGTGACTCTTAACACGGTAGTGACTAGAAGCAGATGATCAAATCATACGTATATTCATACGAAAGGAAACCTGCATACACTCTTTACGACAAGAAATAGAAATTAAATGCCTGTGCGCTGGAGAACTACAAATCAAGAAACGGCGCACACGCTGCACGGAGAAACTCATAGGATTGGAATACTGTGGTCAGGGGAACTGTCAAAAATTATAACCAATAAATATTGAACGATATGTTAAATGATTGTCAAAGATTGAACCACCAGGCACGACACATCTGAAAATCGCATGAAACGGCAACACCAGAGAACATGACGTTGGTGTGGCATCACAGACGAACTGAACTGCTTACGTAAGATACATAAAAAATCAGGTGGTAAAACATAATTTTGGAAAACAGTATCTGGAATACATTTCTAAAACAGTCATTCAAGGTAGAGGAAATAATTGTTAGTCGAGGAAGATTCAAGCCACGGATCAAGAAAAATAAAGATGACAAAGAAATTGGTTCCTATATGGATGATAAAACTGACGAAGCACTGAACACAAGGCAGAATATGGTGGCCGAAGCACCACAGATGACTAGGATTCGGATTCGCTTCGAAACGGACGATCCCCGAACGTCAGTAATTCCGTCGTCAGCTGAAGGGAGAGTCGCACTTTCTCCACCACCTCCAGGCGCCGGGTGGAGTCTCCATCTGGATACTGAAAGGCGAGGAACACCTCTGGTGATAGCGGCTCAGACCCCATGAAATGACCTTGGGCATACACCCGAAACGAACGAAACCGATTCATTTGCTAATGAGCGAAAAACTTACAAAAACATTTACATGAAAAGTGAGTCATAGTATGTTTACGAAGAAACAATTATACAAGTACTGTGTCTTTCATCTGCTGTAATCTTTATCGGGATACGAAGTCCTATGTGTGTAGGGCTGGTAAGAACTTTAAACGTAACTTGGAATACAATTGCATTACGACCCTGGCTACCAGCACCTGATACTCAGGAGTAAAGAGCTCCCGAAGCAGCCACGTCTCTTGTGTTCTCTCTTTCCCGTCAGTCTGGTGTAATATCTACGTTAATATAACATCTTATCAACATTTACTATCTATCTTTCCTCAACTTGATTTCAGAGGCCGATTTGTGCGTCGCAGGTTTACAGTAATACTGTAGTGATACTACTGAGGATCTTCACAAATACTAGCACGTTCGCCGCATGCCCTATCCAGGGTTCAAATCCAACCTGTTGTGCATGTACATTTGTTCTTCCATTGACATGGTATATATATATATATATATATATATATATATATATATATATATATATATATATATATATATATTCCCTGGGGATAGGGATTCCCTGGGGATAGGGGAGAAAGAATACTTCCCACGTATTCCCTGCGTGTCGTAGAAGGCGACTAAAAGGGAAGGAAGCGGGAGGCTGGAAATCCTCCCCTCTCGTTTTTTTTTTTTTTTTTTTTTTTCTTCTTCCAAAAGAAGGAACAGAGAAGAGGGCCAGGTGAGGATATTCCCTCAAAGACCCAGTCCTCTGTTCTTAACGCTACCTCGCTATCGCGGGAAATGGCGAATAGTATGAAAGAAAGAAAGAAAAATATATATATATATATATATATATATATATATATATATATATATATATATATATATAGGTGCTCACTTTTCAAGTAGCACCTGGAGCTAATGGTCGAAAAGATTTGTCTGTAATATCCATGAACAAAGTCTTATGTCCCATTGCTGCGCCTGACGCTTGGATGCGTTCCAATAATCTCCACCAGAGAAAGAAAGTGAGAAAAGCTTACACATAAAACTCTGAACCAACTTGGCAACTTAATGCTTACCTCGCGGCCTCGCCGGGAACAAGCATATCATCCTCAGTACATCCAAACCACTTTTATGCGAAGAATCTTTGTGGATGTAATCACCTTTAACACGGCAATACATCGGATTAATGTCTTCAGAAGCATATTAGACCTTCTTGTTGCACATGGATACGCATCATTACATTATCAGACTATGAGGAAACGTCGACTGTGTAATATACAAAACTCTGAAGAATATAAATCTCTGACCACTACAAGAAGTTCATCTCTTGACCCACAGACATCTTTCTCTACAGTAACAGTGGGTATCCCACTGAACTATCGCAAAGTCAATTACTTTAATAACACATCTGAAGAACACGTATGACCCCTGTAAATTCATGATAGGTGTGGAGAACAAATTCTCTATAAATCCCATGGAGAAAGAGACGGCACTGAGCACATCTGCAGAGACTGCACTTGGCACACCTGTAGAACAAGTGGCACACTTACGAAATAAGTGGCACACCATTTTAGCTCATTACCCAGCTGGCGTACGGACCTGAGGAACTCTGTAGTGCTGTATCACTATACGGAAGGAGGGAGGATCATGTTGCCAGCACAGTAACTACATCAAACGACTTCCCAGAGAAAGTACACATGTCGGGGCGGCTTCCTGGTCGTCTGAAAACATTTACATCAACAAAACGTGACCCCCTCAGGACCTCTTCCCCATACCATACACGGCCATTATGTTTAAAACGAAAGAAACGACACATGAAGAGATCAACAGGGCTTTTTCCAGACTGTAATTATCATTTACAGGAAGACCTTGTGATTGTTCTACTCGTAGCATGTAAACGCTTCTTTCTCCCTGCGTTGAAATGACTGTGAGCTGTTTCTTGATGCTCGCAGACGAAAGCTTTCTCCATAATGATGATTGTAAGCTTCAGAATAAGGGAATAGGTCCCCCGCCCACGCGAAGGCTCCCCAAGAACGGCTCTGGAAAGTCGATGAAACGTGACACGTCTCCACGAACCTTTTAAACTAAAGGAACTGGCTATAAAGACCCTGAAAGGCTGTAGTAAAAGTCTGTTGCAGTCAGGCTCTACATCCGTCTACAAGAACGCTGCTGTTAGTTACCGGAATTGGAGTCAACAGTGAATTTTATTTCTATCTGGGTAAATTCCCACATGACATTCCTTTCCAAGGAAAAAAAAAAGAATATTGTATTGTTTCTTCCTCGTCGGTGTTTCCTTATCGTCGAGAGACCCGGATCCTCGTGTACTTTCAGCCTGTGAGAAAGCTGACGAATGACGTCGTAGCCACTGAGAGCTTCCCTAAAGCCGAACTGACCAATGAGAAAGCTTCTCCAGTGCTGTTCCAACCAATGCGAGAGCTTTTCCGACGCCATCGCAGCCAATGGGAGGGCTCCCTGACACCACTTTCCTGCGGTTGTTCGCTCGTGCGTGTGCAGAGATGACTCGAAACCAACAATCATTGTTTGTGATATAATAGTGTTTTTTAAGTTTGATCAATGCATTCCATTATGATGTCTGGCGGAACAGTCTTGGCTGAAGTAGTGAGTCAGTTGATTTTTCTAGCTTCATCTGGAGTGATGATGCAATCACTCATGCTAAATATTTATCTATACTTTCAACGTCAAATTTTTCCTGATAGTCGTTCTTTTTTTTCCCCATCTGTTTCTTGGGATGTTAACACTGTACACATTCTCTCAATATGCCACAATTTTTACTTATCGCTGTATCGCCTTATATCATTCTACTTATCTCAACACGTCTCATAAACACTTTCGTCCCTTCGTGTCTTGGTCTGCCGCCTCGTCCGATCGTTGGAGAGCAGGTGTGAGTGTTCAAGCCTCTGTGTGTGTGTGTGTGGGGCTCAGTGAGCGTCAGGTGGCCGGCATAACCTAGCTGAAGGTGCGGTCTTGTTCCCCACTAGCGGAGGAGAGGGAGCGAGACTATAGCCTCAGAGAGAGAGAGAGAGAGAGAGAGAGAGAGAGAGAAGCAGCGAACCACCGAACGAGGACCTCGTGTTTATAAAAGAACTCTCTCTCTCTCTCTCTCTCTCTCTCTCTCTCTCTCTCTCTCTCTCTCTCTCTCTCTCTCTCGCAGTTGTAAGTGCGTGAAAAAAAAAGATAATCCTCGGTGGTGGGTTTAAGCGTCCAGCTTGTGTCTGGCTTGTTTGATACAAAGGTGATTCTCATCCTGGTGTGGTAGTGGGGTGGGAAAACTAGTGAAAGCTTGTAGAAATATCCAGTTTCCGTTCATCTAATTGGGATGAAAGAGTCGGGGAAGGAAACACTCTCTCCATTCTACCTTCCTCCTCAAAGTGGGATGATTGCCCCGTGGCTCAGCTAACTACATACTCAACCACGAAAGAAAGAACGTTTTTTTTTTTTTCCAAGGGCCGAAGATGAATCCACTTGACAATTCACTCGAATCCGAAAAAAACGGAAAGGAAGAGAAAACTAAGAAAGTTCTCACAATGTAAAGCTTTATTTCCTGACATGGTAACGTGTCTTCATACCCATCATGAGGTCTTGTTGCTCTTGCCTTCTGAAACAGCAGGACAATAGAAGGAATTCACCAAATCTTGATCTTAACACATGTCGTCGAGCCTGATCTGAATGGACGACGGACTGAATATAAATATAGCAGGAACTATTTTAGAATTCCAGCGCAACTTTGGTCAGGATGATTTTCTGATAGACGTAGAGAGGGGCTTCTGCCTTTACTTGTGTCGGTGTAGTCTGTCATGAGGTCCGTGAGTTTGATCCGAGTGTGGGATGTCATATTGTACCCAGGAACATCGTGGGTCCCTTGTACAGTCAGCTCTGTATGTACCGCTATCAGTCCTGTCTGAATTGCTCTCTCAGTTTTGTCTAGTAGTGCAAACTACACGTGAGATTCTCACGGCTCTGCAGTGACCATCGCAAACTTTATATGTCCCTGTGTCAGTTATGTGTTCATCAGTCTTATTTCTCCACGCATCTATTGCTTTAGCATACGTTTTCCACCCATATCTGTATCATTATAATGCCTTCATATACCACTATCTTCTTGAATGTCCCGTCGTTAATTTTGTCTTAATCATCGCGTGCGCAAATGTCACTCTATGATTATTTACAATCCGTGTGTGTGCCGCAGCCAGGCCTGTAGACGTACCGTTGTCAGCCGTGTAAACTATTTTTTGCCACTGTATACATCATCATGAGTCCAGCACACACCACTGCCCCACATCCAGCTTCATAACAATACCAGATGTTGAAGTGTTGTGCATGGGGAGTTCCCCGGAGGACGGTGGAGAGAGAGAGAGAGAGAGAGAGAGAGAGAGAGAGAGAGAGAGAGAGAGAGAGAGACAGAGAGAGAGAGTCTAAACCCCAGAGCGCAGGGTGATGCCAACGAAGGGTGTCACGAAAGAGATAAGGCAACCTTCCCAGCGAGAGTTTCTCCCAGCTGAGGCCCAGGATGTCAACAAAAGGTTCCTTCTCTATTGATACTCTGGTCACAGCTCCTCGCCCACGTTCGCTAAACACCAGCAGCCAAGCCGCTGGTTAAAGCGTTTGGCGCCTCTCTCGAACACCTCACCAGAGATGTATCGAAACCCCTGACGATAAGGAGGAGGAAGAGGGGTGAGCAAATTTTATAAAAGGTTTATCACTAAAAGCAAAGCTTCGAAACCGTCAAACGATTCTTAATGACGAACGCTTACTGCCCCAGTACCGTACCACTGAAGTAAACTGAGAGGAAGTCAGTCAAGCAGGGCAGGTCTTCCCAACATGACTAACGGGATCGGATATGAAGAACTTGTCGTATCGAAGTGATTCGTGTCGGCGTCTGTTGCTGAAACCCGCCGACACACACGATTAGCAGCGGGCTTCTGGCGCTCGCTTTCCCACACACAGATGCTTAAGGCGGGACGAATGAAGACCTCTGCCCACACGTCCTGAAGGCTAAAGGGAACATTGGTCACATGTATAGCACTGAAGCATAGACGTTTCTTATACTCCGAAGTTCACACTAGTACCTCGGTCCTGGGCAACGCTAGCGACTGTAAAGACTAGGTATTTATGATATACGCGTCACGAGGCAAAATTGATCATCGTTTGAAACATAAATGATATTCTATGCGTTTACAGTAGCATTACCATGTAGCTCTGTAAAACATCCAATTAAAGATCTCAATAATCTAGCATGTGTATATCTCTTACTGATGAATTCTATGAGATTTTAGTCCAGGTTTCGAATCCTTGCCACGTATGTGAACCACTGAAGACAAGAGACAGTATTTCCCACAGCTTAACGGCCCGTGTGGGGAAAAAATCAAACACGTCTTTTTTTAATGCACGAGTAAATAAACTCGTTAAACTAAGTGTCTTCTAAAAGATAATCGAAAAACTCTTTCAGAATAGAAGGTCATGATCATGTGATATTTTCGTCACTCAAGAATTTAGCTCAGATGATGAGGGGCGTATCTTGGGAAAATGGCGCCTATGGCAAGCATTGAAATTGCGCCCCTGGATTAATCAAAAATGTACATACAGTGGACGTATATAAAAATATATACAGTGTAATTATAAACAGTTGAAGAGTTAGGCCAAACTTATATCTATATAATATCTTAAAGACAAAGTTAAAGACTTATTTGATCAAAATTGTAACGTAGAAGCGGTAATGCAACTGATAGTACCGAATATCACCATTATTGAAAAGTAGGCGAGTTTCTTGTTCTTTTATCTCGCAAAACCAAACCTTTGAAAAATGTCAATCAGGTAGCATATGTCAAAAAACAAACCTGTTGAGTGGCGTCCCCCGTCAGGAGGCGCCCAGGGCACCTGTCCTACCTGCCATGCCATAGATACGCCACTGTAAGTATTACCTTCAATTTTCGGTATTTTTCTCGGAATTTAAGGTTCCTTTAAAAACTTATAATAGGAAGTATTTTTCATGCTGAATACAGATCTGGTGTTAAGATAACGTTTCGTGTTCTTAATGATACCTAATTAAGCTGTTAAATGAAGTCAATTTCAAAATATTTCTGTTCCTTTGTATCTTATCTACTGAGTACGTATCGGTAAGTGAGAGCATTATATATATTTTTTTATGATCATTTCAAGCATAGAAGTGTTTAGATATCTTATCTTTCAATTTTGAAACAACAAATTTTTTTTGAGATAAAAAGATACCCTGAATTTTTGGCATTTTTCTCAGAAAAATAGATTTCCTTTCAAAACTCATTATGAGACGTATATTTTATGCTGAATACACATCTGGTGTTAGAAAATCGTTTAGTCGTCCATATGACATTCATTTAAGCTGTTAAATTAATTCAATTTTAGATATTTTCTGATTCTTTACATCGTATATATTGGGTTTGTATCGGTGACGGAGAGCACTATGAATTTTTTTATCATTATTCTTATTTCAAATATGGAAGTGTTTGAATATCTTATATTACAATTTTAATCCAAAGAGTTCTTTGAGCTAAGAATTTTTTTAGCATTTTTCGCATAAAAAATAGATTTCCTTAAAAAACTTATTACAAGAAGTAATTTTCATGCTAAATACAAATCTGGTGTTAGAACATCGTTTAGTTGTCTTTATGACAATTCATGACATTCATTTAAGCCGTTAAATGAATTCAATTTTAAATACTATATGATCCTTTGCATCGTATTTACACGGTATGTATCGGTGACAAAGAGCATTATGATATATTTTCCATAATTACTTCAAGAATAGAAGTGTTTGAATATCATCCATTTAAAAAAAAAAAAAGTTTTCTTTAGAAAAAAAAAACAATTTTTGGCCTTTTTTTTCAGAAAGATACATTTCCATTAAAAAGTTACTATAAGAAGTATTTTCCATGGTGAATACAAATAGACTCTTCAAACATCGTTTGCTCGTCTTTTGACATTCAATTAAGCTGTCAAATGAAGTCAATTTCAAAATGTTTTCTGCTCCTTTGCATCGTATTCACTCGTTATGTATCGCTAACTGAGAGCATTGATATATTTTACATAATTATTTCATGTATAGAAGTGTTTCAATGTTTCATCTTTCAATTTTGAAACTAAAGCTTCTCAGAGCTAAAAGAAAAAAAAAAAGAAAATACCCCGAAGCATTACCTTCAATTTTTGGGATTTTTCTCAAAAAGATTTGATTTCCGTTAAAAACTCATTATGAGAAGTATATCTTATGATAAACAGAAATTTGCTTTTAGAATATCGTTTCGTCGTCTTTATGACATTCATTTAAGCTGTTAAATTAATTCAATTTTAAAATTTATCTGATCCTTTGCATCGTATTAACTGGGTATGTATAGGTGACTAAGAGAATTGTAATATATTTTCCATAATTATTTTAAGTATAGAAGTTTTTGAATGTCTTCTCTTTCAAAATTAAAACAAAAAGTTTTTTGAGCTAAAAAATTGCCTGAACTATTACCTTCAATTTTTGACATTTTTCTCAAAATGATAGATTTCTATGAAAAACTCATAAAAGAAGTATTCTATATGCTAAAAACAAATCTGGTGTTAGAATATAGCTTACCTATCTTTACAATATTCATTTAAGCTGTTAAATGAATTCAATTTTTTTATATTTTCTGATCCTTTCCATTGTATTTACTGGGGATGTATCGTTGACTATAAGCAATATGATATGTTTTCTATGCTTATTTCATGAATAGAAGTGTTTGAGTATCTTATCTTCCAATTTAAAACAAAAAGTTTTTTGAGGCAAAAAATACCCTGAACTATTACCTTCAATTTTTGTCATTTTTCTCGGAAAAAATAGATTTCCTTTAAAAACTTACTATAAGAAGTATTTTTCATGCTGAATACAAATCTCATGTCAAAATATCGTTTAGTCGTCTTTATGACATTCAATTAAGCTGTTAAATGAATTCAATTTTCTTATATTTTCTGATCATTTCCATCGTATTTACTGAGGATATATCGGTGACTATAAGCAATATGATATGTTTTCTATGATTATTTCATGAATAGAAGTGTTTGAGTACCTTATCTTCCAATTTTAAAACAAAAAGTTTTTTGAGCTAAAAAATACCCTGAACTATTACCTGCAATTTTGGTCATTTTTCTCGGAAAAATAGATTTCCTTTAAAAACTTACTATAAGAAGTATTTAGCAAGCTGAATACAAATCTGATGTTAAGATATCGTTTAGTCGTCTTTATGATATTCAACTAAGCTGTTAAATGAATTCATTTTTTTTTTTTATTTTTTGGTCATTTCCATCGTATTTACTGGGGATGTATAGGTGACTATAAGCAATATGATATGTTTTCTATGCTTATTTCATGAATAGAAGTGTTTGAGTATCTTATCTTCCAATTCTAAAACAAAAAGTTTTTTGAGCTAAAAAATACCCTGAACTATTACCTGCAATTTTGTCATTTTTCTCGGAAAAATAGATTTCCTTTAAAAACTTACTATAAGAAGTATTTATCAGGCTGAATACAAATCTGATGTTAAAATATCGTTTAGTCGTCTTTATGGCATTCAACTAAGCTGTTAAATGAATTCTATTTTTTTATATTTTCTAATCATTTCCATCGTATTTACTGAGGATGTATCGGTGACTATAAGCAATACGATATGTTTTCTATGATTATTTCATGTATAGAAGTGTTTGAGTATCATATCTTCCAATTTTAAAACAAAAAGTTTTTTGAGCTAAAAAATACCCTGAACTATTACCTGCAATTTTTGTCATTTTTCTCGGAAAAATAGATTTCCTTTAAAAACTCACTGTAAGAAGTATTTTTCATGCTGAATACAAAAGTGATGTTAAAATATCGTTTAGTCGTCTTTATGACATTCAATTAAGCTGTTCAATGAATTCAATTTTTTATATTTTCTGATCATTTCCATCGTATTTACTGAGGATGTATCGGTGATTATAAGCAATATGATATGTTTTCTGTGATTATTTCATGAACAGAAGTATTTGAGTATCTTATCTTCAAATTTTAAAACAAAAAGTTTTTTGAGCTAGAAAATACCCCGAACTATTACCTACAATTTTTGTCATTTTTCTCGGAAAATAGATTTCCTTTAAAAACTTACTGTAAGAAGTATTTTTCGTGCTGAATACAAATCTGATGTTAAAATATCGTTTAGTCGCCTTTATCACTTTCAATTAAGCTGTTAAATGAATTCAATTTTTTTGTATTTTCTGATCATATCCATCGTATTTACTGGGGATATATCGGTGATTATAAGCAATATGATATGTTTTCTATGCCTATTTCATGAATAGAAGTGTTTCAGTATCGTATCTTCCAATTCTAAAACAAAAGTTTTTTGAGCTAAAAAATACCCTGAACTATAACCTTCAGTTTTTGTCATTTTCCTTGGAAAATTAGATTTCCCTTAAACACTTACTGTAAGAAGTATTTTTCATGCTGAATACAAATCTTATGTTAAAATATCGTTAGGTCGTTTTTATGACATTCAATTAAGCTGTTAAATGAATTCAATATTTTCTATATTTTCTGATCATTTCCATCGTATATACTGTGGTTCTATCGGTGACTATAAGCTATATGATATGTTTTCTATGATTATTTCATCATTAGAAGGGTTTGAGTATCTTATCTTCCAATTTTGAAACAAAAAGTTTTTTGACCTAAAAAATTCCCTGCAATTTTTGTCATTTTTCTCGGAAAAATAGATTTCCTTTAAAAACTTACTATAAGAAGTATTTATCATGCTGGATACAAATCTGAATTAGGATATCGTTTATTCGTCTTTATGACATTCAATGAAGCTGTTAAATGAATTCAATTTTTTTATATTTTCTTATCATTTCCATCGTATTTACTGGGGATGTATCGGTGACTATAAGCAATATGATATGTTTTCTATGATTATTTCATCTATCGAAGTGTTTGAGTATCTTATTTTCCAATTTTAAGACAAAAAGTTTTTTGAGCTAAAAAAAATACCATGAACTATTACCTCCAATTATTGTCATTTTATCGGAAAAATAGATTTCCTTTAAAAACTTACTGTAAGAAGTATTTTCATGCTGAATACAAATCTGATGTTAAAATATCGTTTAGTCGTCTTTATGACATTCAATTAAGTTGTTATATGAATTCAATTTTTTTATATTTTCTGATAATTTCCATTGTATTTACTTTGGATGTATCGGTGACTACAGGCAATATGATAAGTTTTCTATGATTATTTCATGAAGAGAAATGTTTGAGTATCTTATCTTCCAATTTTAAAACAAAAAGTTTTTTGTGCTAAAAAATACCCTGAACTATTACCTGCAATTTTTGTCATTTTTCCCAGAAAAATAGATTTCCTTTAAAAACTTACTATGAGAAGGATTTATCATGCTGAATCCAAATCTGATGTTAGAATATCGTTTAGTCGTCTTTATGACATTCAATTAAGCTGTTAAGTTAATTCAATTTTTTTTTATATATTCTGATCATTTCCATCGTATTTACTGTGGATGTCTCGGTGACTATAAGCAATATGATATGTTTTCAATGATTATTTCATGAATGGAAGTGTTTGAGTATCTTATCTTCCAATTTTAAAACAAAAACTTAATATAAGAAGTATTTTTCATGCTGAATACAAATCTTATGTTAAAACATCGTTTAGTAGTCTTTATCATATTCAGTTAAGCTGTTAAATGAATTGAATTTTTTATATTTTCTGATCATTTCCATCGTATTAACTGGGGATGTATCGTTGACTATAAGCAATATGATATGTTTTCTATACTTATTTCATGAATAGAAGTGTTTGAGTATCTTATCTTCCAATTTTAAAACAAAAAGTTTTTTGAGGCAAAAAATACCCTGAACTATTACCTTCAATTTTTGTCATTTTTCTCGGAAAATTAGATTTCCTTCAAAAACTTACTGTAAGAAGTATTTTTCATCCTGAATACAAATCTAATGTTAAACTATCGTTTAGTCGTCTTTATTACATTCAATTAAGCTGTTAAATGAATTCAATATTTTTTATGTTTTCTGATCATTTCCATCGTATTTACTGAGGATGTATCGGTGACTATAAGCAATATGATATGTTTTCTATGATTATTTCATGAATAGAAGTGTTTGAGTATCTTATCTTCCAATGTTAAAACAAAATGTTTTTTGAGCTAAAAAATACCCTGAACTATTACCTGCAATTTTTGTCATTTTTCTCGGAAAATTAGATTTCCTTTAAAAACTTACAATAAGAAGTATTTATCAGGCTGAATACAAATCTGATGTTACAATATCGTTTAGTCGTCTTTATGACATTCAATTAAGCTGTTAAATGAATTCAATTTTTTTATATTTTCTAGTCATTTCCATCGTATTTACTGGGGATGTATCGGTGACTATAAGCAATATGATATGTTTTCTATGATTATTTCATGAATAGAAGTGTTTGAGTATCTTATCTTCCAATTTTAAAACAAAAAGTTTTTTGAGCTAAAAAATACCCTGAATTTTTGTCATTTTTCTCGGAAAAATAGATTTCCTTTAAAAACTTACTGTAAGAAGTATTTTTCATGCTGAATACAAATCTGATGTTAAAATATCGTTTAGTCGTCTTTATGACATTCAATTAAGCTGTTAAATAAATTAAATTTTTTTGTATTTTCTGATCATTTCCATCGTATTTACTGGAGATGTATCGGTGATTATATGCAATATGATATTTTTTCTATACTTATTTCATGAATAGAAGTGTTTGTGTATCTTATCTTCCAATTCTAAAACGAAAAATCTTTTGAGCTAAAAAATACCCTGAACTATTACCTTCAATTTTTGTCATTTTCCTCGGATAATCAGATTTCCTTTAAAAACTTACTATAAGAAGTATTTATCATGCTGAATACAAATCTGATGTTAAAATATCGTTTAGTAGTCTTTATGACATTCAATTAAGCTGTTAAATGAATTCAATATTTTTTATATTTTCTGATCAATTCCATCGTATTTACTAGTGTTCCATCGGTGACTATAAGCTGTATGATATGTTTTCTATCATTATTTCATGATTAGAGGGGTTTGAGTATCTAATCTTCCAATTTTAAAACAAAAAGTTTTTTCAGCTAAAATATACCCTGCAATTTTTTTCATTTTTCTCGGAAAAATAAATTTCCTTTAAAAACTTACTATAAGAAGTATTTGTCATGCTGAATACAAATCTGATGTTAAAATATCGTTTAGTCGTCTTTATGACATTCAATTAAGCTGTTAAATGAATCCAATTTTTTTATTATATCTGATAATTTCCATCGTATTTACTGGGGATGTATCGGTAACTATAACTAATATGATATGTTTTCTATGATTATTTCATGTATAGAAGTGTTTGAGTATCCTATCTTCCAATTTTAAAACAAAAAGTTTTTTGAGCTATAAAATACCCTGAAGCTGTTATATGAGTTCAATTTTTTATATTTTCTGATCATTTCCATCGTATTTACTGAGGATGTATCGGTGACTATAAGCAATATGATATGTTTTCTATGATTATTTCATGAATAGAAGTGTTTGAGTATCTTATCTTCCAATTTTAAAACAAAAAGTTTTTTGAGCTAAAAAATACCCTGAATTGAATACGTTCAATTTTTGTCATTTTTCTCGGAAAAATATATTTCCTTTAAAAACTTACTGTAAGAAGTATTTTTCATGCTAAATACAAATCTGATGTTAAAATATCGTTTAGTCGTCTTTATGACATTCTACTAAGCTGTTAAATGAATTCAATTTTTTTATATTTTCTGATCATTTCCATCGTATTTACTGGGGATGTATCGGTGACTATAAGCAATATGATATGTTTTCTATGATTATTTCATGAATAGAAGTGTTTGAGTATCTTATCTTCCAATTTTAAACAAAAAGTTTTTTGAGCTAAAAATACCCTGAACTATTACCTGCAATTTTTGTCATTTTTCTCGGAAAAATAGATTTCCTTTAAAAACTTACTATAAGAAGTATTTATCATGCTGAATACAAATCTGATGTTAAAATATCGTTTAGTCGTCTTTATGACATTCAATTAAGCTGTTAAATGAATTCAATTTTTTTATATTTTCTGATCATTTCCATCGTATTTACTGGGGATGTATCGGTGACTATAAGCAATATGATATGTTTTCTATGATTATTTCATAATAGAAGTGTTTGAGTATCTTATCTTCCAATTTTAAAACAAAAAGTTTTTTGAGCTAAAAAATACCCTGAACTATTACCTGCAATTTTTGTCATTTTTCTCGGAAAAATAGATTTCCTTTAAAAACTTACTGTAAGAAGTATTTTTCATGCTGAATACAAATCTGATGTTAAAATATCGTTTAGTCGTCTTTATGACATTCAATTAAGCTGTTAAATGAATTCAATTTTTTTATATTTTCTGATCATTTCCATCGTATTTACTGGGGATGTATCGGTGACTATAAGCAATATGATATGTTTTCTATGATTATTTCATAATAGAAGTGTTTGAGTATCTTATCTTCCAATTTTAAAACAAAAAGTTTTTTGAGCTAAAAAATACCCTGAACTATTACCTGCAATTTTTGTCATTTTTCTCGGAAAAATAGATTTCCTTTAAAAACTTACTATAAGAAGTATTTTTCATGCTGAATACAAATCTGATGTTAAAATATCGTTTAGTCGTCTTTATGACATTCAATTAAGCTGTTAAATGAATTCAATTTTTTATATTTTCTGATCATTTCCATCGTATTTACTGGGATGTATCGGTGACTATAAGCAATATGATATGTTTTCTATGATTATTTCATGAATAGAAGTGTTTGAGTATCTTATCTTCCAATTTTAAAACAAAAAGTTTTTTGAGCTAAAAAATACCCTGAACTATTACCTGCAATTTTTGTCATTTTTCTCGGAAAAATAGATTTCCTTCCAAACTTACTGTAAGAAGTATTTTTCATGCTGAATACAAATCTGATGTTAAAATATCGTTTAGTCGTCTTTATGACATTCAATTAAGCTGTTAAATGAATTCAATTTTTTATATTTTCTGATCATTTCCATCGTATTTACTGGGGATGTATCGGTGACTATAAGCAATATGATATGTTTTCTATGATTATTTCATGAATAGAAGTGTTTGAGTATCTTATCTTCCAATTTTAAAACAAAAAGTTTTTTGAGCTAAAAAATACCCTGAACTATTACCTGCAATTTTTGTCATTTTTCTCGGAAAAATAGATTTCCTTTAAAAACTTACTGTAAGAAGTATTTTTCATGCTGAATACAAATCTGATGTTAAAATATCGTTTAGTCGTCTTTATGACATTCAATTAAGCTGTTAAATGAATTCAATTTTTTATATTTTCTGATCATTTCCATCGTATTTACTGGGGATGTATCGGTGACTATAAGCAATATGATATGTTTTCTATGATTATTTCATGTATAGAAGTGTTTGAGTATCTTATCTTCCAATTTTAAACAAAAAGTTTTTTGAGCTAAAAAATACCCTGAACTATTACCTGCAATTTTTGTCATTTTTTCGGAAAAATAGATTTCCTTAAAAAACTTACTATAAGAAGTATTTATCATGCTGAATACAAATCTGATGTTAAAATATCGTTTAGTCGTCTTTATGACATTCAATTAAGCTGTTAAATGAATTCAATTTTTTTATATTTTCTTATCATTTCCATCGCATTTACTGGGGATGTATCGGTGACTATAAGCAATATGATATGTTTTCTATGATTATTTCATGTATAGAAGTATTTGAGTATCTTATCTTCCAATTTTGAAACAAAAAGTTTTTTGAGCTAAAAAATACCCTGAACTATTACCTGCAATTATTGTCATTTTTCTCGGAAAAATAGATTTCCTTAAAAAACTTACTATAAGAAGTATTTATCATGCTGAATACAAATCTGATGTTAAAATATCGTTTAGTCGTCTTTATGACATTCAATTAAGCTGTTAAATGAATTCAATTTTATTATATTTTCTTATCATTTCCATCGCATTTACTGGGGATGTATCGGTGACTATATGCAATATGATATGTTTTCCATGAATATTTCATCTATCGAAGTGTTTCAGTATCTTATCTTCCAATTTTAAAACAAAAAGTTTTTTGAGCTAAAAAATACCCTGAACTATTACCTGCAATTATTGTCATTTTTCTCGGAAAAATATATTTCCTTTAAAAACTTACTGTACGAAGTATTTTTCATGCTGAATACAAATCTGATTTTAAAATATCGTTTAGTCGTCTTTATGACATTCAATCAAGCTGTTAAATGAATTCAATTTTTTTATATTTTCTGATCATTTCTATCGTATTTACTGAGGATATATCGGTGACTATAAGCAATATGATATCTTTTCTATGATTATTTCATAAATAGAAGTGTTTGAGTATCTTATCTTCCAATTTTAAAACAAAAAGTTTTTTGAGCTAAAAAATACCCTGAACTATTACCTGTAATTTTTGTCATTTTTCTCGAAAAATAGATTTCCTTTAAAAACTTACCATAAATAGTATTTTTCATGCTGAATACAAATCTTATGTTAAAATATCGTTTAGTCGTCTTTGTCACATTCAATTAAGCTGTTAATGTGTTTAATTTTTTATATTTTCTGATCATTTCCATCGTATTTACTGGGGATGTATCGTTGACTGTAAGCAATATGATATGTTTTCTATGCTTATTTCATGAATACAAGTGTTTGAGTATCTTATCTTCCAATTTTAGAACAAAAAGTTTTTTGAGCTAAAAAATACCCTGAACTATTACCTGCAATTTTTGTCATTTTTCTCGGAAAAATAGATTTCCTTAAAAAACTTACTATAAGAAGTATTTATCATGCTGAATACAAATCTGATGTTAAAATGTCGTTTAGTCGTCTTTATGACATTCAACTAAGCTGTTAAATGAATTCAATTTTCTTATATTTTCTGATCATTTCCATCGTATTTACTGGGGAGTTATCGGTGACTATAAGCAATATGATATGTTTTCTATGATGATTTCATATATAGAAGAGTTTGAGTATCTTATCTTCCAATTTTAAAACAAAAAGTTTTTTGAGCTAAAAAATACCCTGAACTATTACCTTCAATTTTTGTCATTTTTCTCGGAAAAATAAATTTCCTTTAAATCTTACTGTAAGAAGTATTTTTCATGCTGAATACAAATCTGATGTTAAAATATCGTTTTGTCGTCTCTATGACATTCAATTAAGATGATAAATGAATTCAATTTTTTTATATTTTCTGATCATTTCCATCGTATTTACTGAGGATGTATCGGTGACTATAAGCAATATGATATGTTTTCTATGATCATTTCATGAATAGGAGTGTTTGAGTATCTTATCTTACAATTTTAAAACAAAAAGTTTTTTGAGCTAAAAAATACCCTGAACTATTACCTGCAATTATTGTCATTTTCTCATAAAATTAGATTTCCTTTAAAAACATACTGTAAGAAGTACTTTTCATGCTGAATACAAATCTGATGTTAAAATATCCTTTAGTCGTCTTTATGACATTCAATTAAGGTGTTAAATGAATTCAATTTTTTTATATTTTCTTATCATTTCCATCGCATTTACTGGGGATGTATCGGTGACTATAAGCAGTATGATATGTTTTCTATGATTATTTCATGTATAGAAGTATTTGAGTATCTTATCTTCCAATTTTGAAACAAAAAGTTTTTTGAGCTAAAAAATACCCTGAACTATTACCTGCAATTATTGTCATTTTTCTCGGAAAAATAGATTTCCTTAAAAAACTTACTATAAGAAGTATCTATCATGCTGAATACAAATCTGATGTTAAAATATCGTTTAGTCGTCTTTATGACATTCAATTAAGCTGTTAAATGAATTCAATTTTTTTATATTTTCTTATCATTTCCATCGCATTTACTGGGGATGTATCGGTGACTATAAGCAATATGATATGTTTTCTATGATTATTTCATCTATAGAAGTGTTTGAGTATCTTATCTTCCAATTTTGAAACAAAAAGTTTTTTGAGCTAAAAAATACCCTGAACTATTACCTGCAATTATTGTCATTTTTCTCGGAAAAATAGATTTCCTTAAAAAACTTACTATAAGAAGTATTTATCATGCTGAATACAAATCTGATGTTAAAATATCGTTTAGTCGTCTTTATGACATTCAATTAAGCTGTTAAATTAATTCAATTTTCTTATATTTTCTTATCATTTCCATCGCATTTACTGGGGATGTATCGGTGACTATATGCAATATGATATGTTTTCCATGAATATTTCATCTATCGAAGTGTTTCAGTATCTTATCTTCCAATTTTAAAACAAAAAGTTTTTTGAGCTAAAAAATACCCTGAACTGTTACCTGCAATTATTGTCATTTTTCTCGGAAAAATATATTTCCTTTAAAAACTTACTGTACGAAGTATTTTTCATGCTGAATACAAATCTGATTTTAAAATATCGTTTAGTCGTCTTTAAGACATTCAATCAAGCTGTTAAATGAATTCAATTTTTTTATATTTTCTGATCATTTCTATCGTATTTACTGAGGATATATCGGTGACTATAAGCAATATGATATCTTTTCTATGATTATTTCATAAATAGAAGTGTTTGAGTATCTTATCTTCCAATTTTAAAACAAAAAGTTTTTTGAGCTAAAAAATACCCTGAACTATTACCTGTAATTTTTGTCATTTTTCTCGAAAAAATAGATTTCCTTTAAAAACTTACCATAAATAGTATTTTTCATGCTGAATACAAATCTTATGTTAAAATATCGTTTAGTCGTCTTTGTCACATTCAATTAAGCTGTTTAATGTGTTTAATTTTTTATATTTTCTAATCATTTCCATCGTATTTACTGGGGATGTATCGTTGACTGTAAGCAATATGATATGTTTTCTATGCTTATTTCATGAATACAAGTGTTTGAGTATCTTATCTTCCAATTTTAGAACAAAAAGTTTTTTGAGCTAAAAAATACCCTGAACTATTACCTGCAATTTTTGTCATTTTTCTCGGAAAAATAGATTTCCTTAAAAAAATTACTATAAGAAGTATTTATGATGCTGAATACAAATCTGATGTTAAAATGTCGTTTAGTCGTCTTTATGACATTCAACTAAGCTGTTAAATGAATTCAATTTTCTTATATTTTCTGATCATTTCCATCGTATTTACTGGGGAGTTATCGGTGACTATAAGCAATATGATATGTTTTCTATGGTGATTTCATATATAGAAGAGTTTGAGTATCTTATCTTCCAATTTTAAAACAAAAAGTTTTTTGAGCTAAAAAATACCCTGAACTATTACCTTCAATTTTTGTCATTTTTCTCGGAAAAATAAATTTCCTTTAAATCTTACTGTAAGAAGTATTTTTCATGCTGAATACAAATCTGATGTTAAAATATCGTTTTGTCGTCTCTATGACATTCAATTAAGATGATAAATGAATTCAATTTTTTTATATTTTCTGATCATTTCCATCGTATTTACTGAGGATGTATCGGTGACTATAAGCAATATGATATGTTTTCTATGATCATTTCATGAATAGGAGTGTTTGAGTATCTTATCTTACAATTTTAATACAAAAAGTTTTTTGAGCTAAAAAATACCCTGAACTATTACCTGCAATTTTTGTCATTTTCTCATAAAATTAGATTTCCTTTAAAAACATACTGTAAGAAGTACTTTTCATGCTGAATACAAATCTGATGTTAAAATATCCTTTAGTCGTCTTTATGACATTCAATTAAGGTGTTAAATGAATTCAATTTTTTTATATTTTCTTATCATTTCCATCGCATTTACTGGGGATGTATCGGTGACTATAAGCAGTATGATATGTTTTCTATGATTATTTCATGTATAGAAGTATTTGAGTATCTTATCTTCCAATTTTGAAACAAAAAGTTTTTTGAGCTAAAAAATACCCTGAACTATTACCTGCAATTATTGTCATTTTTCTCGGAAAAATAGATTTCCTTAAAAAACTTACTATAAGAAGTATCTATCATGCTGAATACAAATCTGATGTTAAAATATCGTTTAGTCGTCTTTATGACATTCAATTAAGCTGTTAAATGAATTCAATTTTTTTATATTTTCTTATCATTTCCATCGCATTTACTGGGGATGTATCGGTGACTATATGCAATATGATATGTTTTCCATGAATATTTCATCTATCGAAGTGTTTCAGTATCTTATCTTCCAATTTTGAAACAAAAAGTTTTTTGAGCTAAAAAATACCCTGAACTATTACCTGCAATTATTGTCATTTTTCTCGGAAAAATAGATTTCCTTAAAAAACTTACTATAAGAAGTATTTATCATGCTGAATACAAATCTGATGTTAAAATATCGTTTAGTCGTCTTTATGACATTCAATTAAGCTGTTAAATGAATTCAATTTTCTTATATTTTCTTATCATTTCCATCGCATTTACTGGGGATGTATCGGTGACTATATGCAATATGATATGTTTTCCATGAATATTTCATCTATCGAAGTGTTTCAGTATCTTATCTTCCAATTTTAAAACAAAAAGTTTTTTGAGCTAAAAAATACCCTGAACTGTTACCTGCAATTATTGTCATTTTTCTCGGAAAAATATATTTCCTTTAAAAACTTACTGTACGAAGTATTTTTCATGCTGAATACAAATCTGATTTTAAAATATCGTTTAGTCGTCTTTAAGACATTCAATCAAGCTGTTAAATGAATTCAATTTTTTTATATTTTCTGATCCATTCCATCGTATTTACTGAGGATATATCGCTGACTATAACCAATATGATATCTTTTCTATGATTATTTCATAAATAGAAGTGTTTGAGTATCTTATCTTCCAATTTTAAAACAAAAAGTTTTTTGAGCTAAAAAATACCCTGAACTATTACCTGTAATTTTTGTCATTTTTCTCGAAAAAATAGATTTCCTTTAAAAACTTACCATAAATAGTATTTTTCATGCTGAATACAAATCTTATGTTAAAATATCGTTTAGTCGTCTTTGTCACATTCAATTAAGCTGTTTAATGTGTTTAATTTTTTATATTTTCTGATCATTTCCATCGTATTTACTGGGGATGTATCGTTGACTGTAAGCAATATGATATGTTTTCTATGCTTATTTCATGAATACAAGTGTTTGAGTATCTTATCTTCCAATTTTAGAACAAAAAGTTTTTTGAGCTAAAAAATACCCTGAACTGTTACCTGCAATTTTTGTCATTTTTCTCGGAAAAATAGATTTCCTTAAAAAACTTACTAAGAAGTATTTATCATGCTGAATACAAATCTGATGTTAAAATGTCGTTTAGTCGTCTTTATGACATTCAACTAAGCTGTTAAATGAATTCAATTTTCTTATATTTTCTGATCATTTCCATCGTATTTACTGGGGAGTTATCGGTGACTATAAGCAATATGATATGTTTTCTATGATTATTTCATATATAGAAGAGTTTGAGTATCTTATCTTCCAATTTTAAAACAAAAAGTTTTTTGAGCTAAAAATACCCTGAACTATTACCTTCAATTTTTGTCATTTTTCTCGGAAAAATAAATTTCCTTTAAATCTTACTGTAAGAAGTATTTTTCATGCTGAATACAAATCTGAGATTAAAATATCGTTTTGTCGTCTCTATGACATTCAATTAAGATGATAAATGAATTCAATTTTTTTATATTTTCTGATCATTTCCATCGTATTTACTGAGGATGTATCGGTGACTATAAGCAATATGATATGTTTTCTATGATCATTTCATGAATAGGAGTGTTTGAGTATCTTATCTTACAATTTTAAAACAAAAAGTTTTTTGAGCTAAAAAATACCCTGAACTATTACCTGCAATTTTTGTCATTTTCTCATAAAAATAGATTTCCTTTAAAAACATACTGTAAGAAGTACTTTTCATGCTGAATACAAATCTGATGTTAAAATATCCTTTAGTCGTCTTTATGATATTCAATTAAGGTGTTAAATGAATTCAATTTTTTTATATTTTCTTATCATTTCCATCGCATTTACTGGGGATGTATCGGTGACTATAAGCAGTATGATATGTTTTCTATGATTATTTCATGTATAGAAGTATTTGAGTATCTTATCTTCCAATTTTGAAACAAAAAGTTTTTTGAGCTAAAAAATACCCTGAACTATTACCTGCAATTATTGTCATTTTTCTCGGAAAAATAGATTTCCTTAAAAAACTTACTATAAGAAGTATTTATCATGCTGAATACAAATCTGATGTTAAAATATCGTTTAGTCGTCTTTATGACATTCAATTAAGCTGTTAAATTAATTCAATTTTTTTATATTTTCTTATCATTTCCATCGCATTTACTGGGGATGTATCGGTGACTATATGCAATATGATATGTTTTCTATGAATACTTCATCTATCGAAGTGTTTCAGTATCTTATCTTCCAATTTTAAAACAAAAAGTTTTTTGAGCTAAAAAATACCCTGAACTATTACCTGCAATTATTGTCATTTTTCTCGGAAAAATATATTTCCTTTAAAAACTTACTGTACGAAGTATTTTTCATGCTGAATACAAATCTGATTTTAAAATATCGTTTAGTCGTCTTTATGACATTCAATCAAGCTGTTAAATGAATTCAATTTTTTTATATTTTCTGATCATTTCTATCGTATTTACTGAGGATATATCGGTGACTATAAGCAATATGATATCTTTTCTATGATTATTTCATAAATAGAAGTGTTTGAGTATCTTATCTTCCAATTTTAAAACAAAAGTTTTTTGAGCTAAAAAATACCCTGAACTATTACCTGTAATTTTTGTCATTTTTCTCGGAAAAATAGATTTCCTTTAAAAACCTACTATAAGAAGTATTTATCATTTTGAATACAAATCTGATGTTTAAATATCGTTTATTCGTCTTTATGACATTCAATTAAGCTGTTAAATGAATCCAATTTTTTATATTTTCTGATCATTTCCATCGTATTTCCTGATGATGTATCGGTGACTATAAGCAATATGATATGTTTTCTATGATTATTTCATGAATAGAAGTGTTTGAGTATCTTATCTTCCAATTCTAAAAGAAAAAGATTTTTGAGCTAAAAAATACCCTGCAATTTTTGTCATTTTTATCGGAAAAATAGATTTTCTTCCAAACTTACTGTAAGAAGTATTTATCATGTTGAATACAAATCTGATGTTAAAATATCGTTTAGTCGTCTTTATGACATTCAATTAAGATGTTAAATGAATTGAATTTTCTTATATTTTCTGATCATTTCCATCGTATTTACTGAGGATGTATCGGTGACTATAAGCAATATGATATGTTTTCTATGATCATTTCATGAATAGAAGTGTTTGAGTATCTTATCATTCAATTTTAAAACAAAAAGTTTTTTGAGATAAAAAATATCCTGAACTATTACCTGCAATTTTTGTCATTTTCTCATAAAAATAGATTTCCTTTAAAAACTTACTGTAAGAAATACTTTCCATTCTGAATACAAATCTGATGTTAAAATATCGTTTAGTCGTCTTTATGACATTCACTTAAGCTGTTAAATGAATTCAATTTTTTTGTATTTTCTGATCATTTTCATCGTATTTACTGGGGATGTATCGGGGACTATAAGCAATATGATATGTTTTCTATGATTATTTCATGAAGAGAAGTGTTTCAGTATCTTTTCTTCCAATTCTAAAACAAAAAGTTTTTTGAGCTAAAAAAATACCATGAACTATTTCCTGCAATATTTGTCATTTTTCTCGGAAAAATAGATTTCCTTTAAAAACTTACTATAAGAAGTACTTATCATGCTGAATACAAATCTGATGTTAAAATATCGTTTAGTCGTCTTTATGACATTCAATTGAGCCGTTAAATGAATTCAATATTTTTATATCATCTGATCATTTCCATCGTATTTACTGGGGATGTATCGGTGACTATAAGATATATGACATGTTTTCTATGATTATTTCATGATTAGAAGGGTTTGAGTATCTTATCCTCCAATTTTAAAACAAAAAGTTTTTTGACCTAAAAAATATCCTGAACTATTACCGGCAAATTTTGTCATTTTTCTCAGAAAAATAGATTTCCTTTAAAAACTTACTGTAAGAAGTATTCATCAGGCTGAATACAAATCTGATGTTAAAATATCGTTTAGTCGTCTTTATGACATTCAACTAAGCTGTTAAATGAATTCAATTCTTTTTATATATTCTGGTCATTTCCATCGTATTTACTGGGGATGTATCGGTGACTATATGCAATATGATATGTTTTCTATCCTTATTTCATGAATAAAAGTGTTTGAGTATCTTATCTTCCAATTTTAAAACAAAAAGTTTTTTGAGCTAAAATATACCCTGCAATTTTTGTCATTTTTCTCGGAAAAATAGATCGCCTTTAAAAACTTACTATAAGAAGTATTTATCATGCTGAATACAAATCTGATGTTAAAATATCCTTTAGTCGTCTTTATGACATTCAATTAAGCTGTTAAATGAATTCAATTTTTTTATATTATCTGATCATTTCCATCGTATTTACTGGGGATGTATCGGTGAATATAAGCAGTATGATATGTTTTCTATGATTATTTCATGTATAGAAGTATTTGAGTATCTTATCTTCCAATTTTGAAACAAAAAGTTTTTTGAGCTAAAAAATACCCTGCAATTATTGTCATTTTTCTCGGAAAAATAGATTTCCTTAAAAAACTTACTATAAGAAGTATTTATCATGCTGAATACAAATCTGATGTTAAAATATCGTTTAGTCGTCTTTATGACATTCAATTAAGCTGTTAAATGAATTCAATTTTCTTATATTTTCTGATCATTTCCATCGTATTTACTGGGGAGTTATCGGTGACTATAAGCAATATGATATGTTTTCTATGATTATTTCATGAATAGAAGTGTTTGAGTATCTTATCTTCCAATTCTAAAACAAAAAGTTTTTTGAGCTAAAAAATACCCTGCAATTTTTGTCATTTTTCTCGGAAAAATAGATTTCCTTTAAAAACTTACTGTAAGAAGTATTTATCATGCTGAATACAAATCTTATATTAAAATATCGTTGTCGTCTTTATGACATTCAATTAAGCTGTTAAATGAATCCAATTTTTTATATTTTCTGATCATTTCCATCGTATTTCCTGATGATGTATCGGTGACTATAAGCAATATGATATGTTTTCTATGATTATTTCATGAATAGAAGTGTTTGAGTATCTTATCTTCCAATTCTAAAAGAAAAAGATTTTTGAGCTAAAAAATACCCTGCAATTTTTGTCATTTTTATCGGAAAAATAGATTTCCTTCCAAACTTACTGTAAGAAGTATTTATCATGTTGAATACAAATCTGATGTTAAAATATCGTTTAGTCGTCTTTATGACATTCAATTAAGATGTTAAATGAATTGAATTTTCTTATATTTTCTGATCATTTCCATCGTATTTACTGAGGATGTATCGGTGACTATAAGCAATATGATATGTTTTCTATGATCATTTCATGAATAGAAGTGTTTGAGTATCTTATCTTACAATTTTAAAACAAAAAGTTTTTTGAGATAAAAAATATCCTGAACTATTACCTGCAATTTTTGTCATTTTCTCATAAAAATAGGTTTCCTTTAAAAACTTACTGTAAGAAATACTTTCCATTCTGAATACAAATCTGATGTTAAAATATCGTTTAGTCGTCTTTATGACATTCAATTAAGCTGTTAAATGAATTCAATTTTCTTATATTTTCTTATCATTTCCATCGCATTTACTGGGGATGTATCGGTGACTATATGCAATATGATATGTTTTCTATGAATATTTCATCTATCGAAGTGTTTCAGTATCTTATCTTCCAATTTTAAAACAAAAAGTTTTTTGAGCTAAAAAATACCCTGCAATCATTGTAATTTTTCTCGGAAAATATATTTCCTTTAAAAACTTACTGTACGAAGTATTTTTCATGCTGAATACAAATCTGATTTTAGAATATCGTTTAGTCGTCTTCATGACATTCAATCAAGCTGTTAAATGAATTCAATTTTTTCATATTTTCTGATCATTTCCATCGTATTTACTGAGGATATATCGGTGACTATAACCAATATGATATCTTTTCTATGATTATTTCATAAATAGAAGTGTTTGAGTATCTTATCTTCCAATTTTAAAACAAAAAGTTTTTTGAGCTAAAAAATACCCTGTAATTTTTGTCATTTTTCTCGAAAAAAATAGATTTCCTTTAAAAACTTACCATAAATAGTATTTTTCATGCTGAATACAAATCTTATGTTAAAATATCGTTTAGTCGTCTTTATCACATTCAAATAAGCTGTTAAATGTGTTTAATTTTTTATATTTTCTGATCATTTCCATCGTATTTACTGGGGAAGTATCGTTGACTGTAAGCAATATGATATGTTTTCTATGCTTATTTCATGAATACAAGTGTTTGAGTATCTTATCTTCCAATTTTAGAACAAAAAGTTTTTTGAGCCAAAAAATACCCTGAACTATTACCTGCAATTATTGTCATTTTTCTCGGAAAAATAGATTTCCTTAAAAAACTTACTATAAGAAGTATTTATCATGCTGAATACAAATCTGATGTTAAAATGTCGTTTAGTCGTCTTTATGACATTCAACTAAGCTGTTAAATGAATTCAATTTTCTTATATTTTCTGATCATTTCCATCGTATTTACTGGGGAGTTATCGGTGACTATAAGCAATATGATATGTTTTCTATGATTATTTCATATACAGAAGTGTTTGAGTATCTTATCTTCCAATTTTAAAACAAAAAGTTTTTTGAGCTAAAAAATACCCTGCAATTTTTGTCATTTTCTCATAAAAATAGATTTCCTTTAAAAACTTACTGTAAGAAGTACTTTTCATGCTGAATACAAATCTGATGTTAAAATATCGTTTAGTCGTCTTTATGACATTCAATTAAGGTGTTAAATGAATTCAATTTTCATATATTTTCTGATCATTTCCATCGTATTTACTGGGGATGTATCGGTGACTATAAGCAATATGATATGTTTTCTATGATTATTTCATGAATAGATGTGTTTGAGTATCTTATCTTCCAATTCTAAAACAAAAAGTTTTTTGAGCTAAAAAATACCCTGCAATTTTTGTCATTTTTCTCGGAAAAATAAATTTCCTTTAAAAACTTACTGTAAGAAGTATTTATCATGCTGAATACAAATCTTATATTAAAATATCGTTGTCGTCTTTATGACATTCAATTAAGCTGTTAAATGTATTCAATTTTTTATATTTTCTGATCATTTCCATCGTATTTACTGAGGATGTATCGTTGGGTATAAGCAATATATGTTTTCTATGCTTATTTCATGAATAGAAGTGTTTGAGTATCTTATCTTCCAATTTTAAAACAAAAAGTTTTATGAGCTAAAAAATACCCTGAACTATTACCTGCAATTTTTGTCATTTTTCTCGGAAAAGCACTATAAAGCACTCATTATATTTCACGCTGAATACAAATATGGTGTTAGAATATCATTTACTCGTCTGTAAGATATTCAATTAAGCTGTTAAATGACGTCAATTATAAGTATTTTCTGATCTTTTGCATCGTATTTACTGGGTATTTATCAGTGATTAAGAGCATTATGATATATTTTCCAAGAATATTTTATGAATAGAAGTGTTTGAATATCTTATATTGCAATATTAAAACAAAAAATTTTTTGAGCTAAACATTACACTGAACTGTTAACTTCAATTTTTGGCATTTTCTCAGAAAAATATATTTCCTTTAAAATCTCATCATGAGAAGTGTGGTGATGAGATATCGTTTAGTCGTCTTTATGATGTTCGATTAAGCTGTTAAATGAAGTCAATTATAAATATTTTCTGATCCTCTGCATAGGATTTACATGATATATATAGGTGACTAAGAGCATTATGATGTATTTTCCATGATTATTTCAAGTATAGAAGTGTTTGAATATCTTATGCTTCAGTTTTAAAACAAAAAGATGTCTGAGCTAAAAAATACCCTGAACTATTACCTTCAGTTTTTGGTATTTTTCTCAGAAAAAGCGATTTCATTTATAAACTTACTATTAGGAGTATTTTACACGGTGAAAACAAATATGCCATTGAACATCGTTTAGTCGTCTTTATAACATTCAACTAAGCTGTTAAATGAATTCAATTTCAAAATATTTTCTGCTCCTTTACATCGTATTTACTGGTTGTGTATCAATAACTGAGAGCATTATGACATATTTTCCATACTTAGTTCATGTTTAGAAGTGTTTGAATATTTCATCTTTCAATTTTGAAACAAAAACTTTTTGGGGCTAAAAAAAAAAATACCCTGAAGTATTACCTTCAATTTTTGGCATTTTTCTCAGAATAATATATTTCTATTAAAAACTCATTATTAGACGTATAATATAATATGCTGAATACAAATCTGGTGTTAGAATATCGTGTTTTGAATATCTAATCTTTCAATTTTGAAACAAAAATTTGGGGGGGCCAAGAAATACCCTTCAATTTTTTGTATTTTTCTCAGAAAAAAAGGTTTCCTTTAAAAACTCATTATAAGAAGTAATTTTCATGCTGAATACAAATATGGTGTTAAAATAACGTTTAGTTCTCTTAATGACATTTGATTAAGCTGTTAAATGAAGTCAATTTCAAAATATTTCTGCTCCATTGCATCGTATTTGATGAGTATGTATCAGTAAATGAGAGCATTATGATATATTTTTCATGATTACTTCAAGTGTAGAAGTGTTTTGATATCTAATCTTTCTGTTTTGAAACAAAAAGTATTTTGAGCTAAAAAATACCCCTAACTATTCAAGAGGCTTATCTAGGGGAAATACCGCCTATGACAAACACTGAAATTGCGCCCCTGGCTTGAGTATAAATGTACATACAGTGGATGCATGTGAAAATATATATAGTGTATTTATAATCTGTTGAAGAGTTAGGCCAAACTTAAGTTTATATAAACTCTTAAAGACTTAAAGTTAAAGACTTATTTGATCAAAATTGTAACGTAGAAGCGGTAATGCAACTGATAGTAGCAAAATATTATAGTTGAAAAGAAGGCGAGTTTCTTTTTTATCTCACAAAACCAAACCGTTAAACAAATGTCATTCGGGTAGCCTATCCCAAAAAATCAAACCTGTTGAGTGGTGCCCCACTTCAAGTGGCGCCCAGGGCACCTGTCCTACCTGCCATACCCTATATACGCCACTGCAGATGATCTGTTTCTTCTGAACACACATTTGACGCAGGGATGACTTGCATCCCATCGTGACGCGGAATCAATGATGCTAGACTTGGCGTTTCAGGGTTGCGGTGGAGATTCTAGCTTTCAAAACATACAGCATATGATAACCTATGAATTCATCAACACATGTTCATCACTACGTGCGTATACTTTCTCTGTGATCAATTCATGTTCGTGATCTGTGCTGGAAAGATTAACTCCATCTCTTGATCTCATTTCCCCGTTAATCCTCTAGTCTGGGAGAGATAATCTCCACGAGCCTTAATATATATTATCTATTGTTAGAGAACTCTATGATATGCAAAAAAAAAATAACGCATTTTCTGATTGTATGTCGGAAATTTTTTTGGAAAACCTCAACTTGGTCTTGTCAACAGATGTACGCAAGATCTGTTGCGTGGATCAGGTCTTGTCTCTTGTACCGTCATCACCATTATTCTGTACCTCCACAATCGTTAGGTCCCTTGTTAAACATAGTCACTACCGACTTGTCGTAACGGGATCGGTATTTCGACGCGTTGTACAGTTACGCCCTCTGCCACGTCCAGTGGATGACTCGCCAAGTTCACGGATTTTTTTTTTCTCTCTCTCTCTCTCTTTTTCCATGCGAGCAAGTTCTCTAATAGTCTTCATTTGTTTCGTCATTTTCTACTCGCTTTATGTTGCAATGCAACGTTTGATTAACGCAAAGACATGAGAGAGGTGGCTGGAACAGTGTGAAATAGAAGCAATATTGGTTTCAGGCTGGAACGGTATCTTGCAGGTTTGAGCCGACCTCAGCGCAACGCTGCCGGGGTTTGTGGTTTGTGGTGTTGATGGACGAGAGGTTGATAGGCTTTGGGAGTCCAGGTGGCTAGTCTGTAGGTCGAGGTGGCTAGGTTGTAACAGACCAGGTCCTGGCTGTAGAATTCTTCTTTGTTAGGCTGTCGGATTCCACGAAGCCAGGCTGTAGGAGTCCAAGCAGCTAGACTTTACGAGTCCAAGCAGCTAGGTAAGCTACGAGAGTCCATATGCCAGGCTGTTCATGAGAGCTCATGAACAGCAGTCCAAATGGCTTGTATGAATTTAAGTATCATAATGAGTCTTGAACTTCAAATAAGAACGGACCACACCGTTGGGTCGTGAGGTGGATCGTCTGCTTCCGGACAACTCTCTTGCCACTGCCTACCATACTCCTTCAGACACGACTCAATTTGTGGGCCTGTTCCCCCATACACGGTGAACCGTGAAATGATTTATATACTTCCAATGCACTTCGTTATACGTTGGTGTGGTAATAAGATTCATGACAAATTATCGTAACTTGAGAAAACTAGTGTTCGCTAACCGCCACTGCAGTTCACTGCCTGACACTGGAACTCACTGCTGGGTAAACTGTCTAGGAGAAAAAGAACAAGACTGTCATCTCCGACCTCATGCGTGTCACGCAACCAAATGGCCCTGGCTCACACTGGCAGGGAGACGAGAGAACCTCCCTGACCCACAATGACAGAGACGGGAGGACCTCCCTGACCCACTGACAGATTGACGGGAAGACCTCCCTGACCCACTGAGAGAGAGAGATGGGAGGACCCCCCTGACCCATACTGACAGAGAGACGGGAGGACTTCCGTCACGGTCCTGGTGTGAACTGGACCGCAGACTGAGCACTTTAAACACCCCAAGACGTTCACGAGTAAGTTTCAACCACAACGGAAGTTGAATCGAACAGTTTCTTTAAGGTTTGTTCCCAGTTGTGAACTTTATCTTGTAAATACTTGATAAAAATTTTGCCTCTCTCTCTCTCTCTCTCTCTCTCTCTCTCTCTCTCTCTCTCTCTCTCTCTCTCTCTCTCTCTCTCTCTCTACTCGTAGGTACTTCGTGACTCGTGAGAGGCTTCATGATCAGCATGTATACAGTGTTGTCGGTTTGTTCAGCTGGCATCTTGAGAAAGCTGGTGACGAGAGAGAGTAAGATGATACACGAGATAATGTCTCAATTGCTAGAATAGTAGGTCGGTCGTCTAGCTTAGGAAAGATATCAGCGGTCGAGTTTAAAAAGAAAGAAAACGGGAGATGTTCTCTAGGTCATTATATTAATGATTCCAACGATGAGAATTGTGTTGACTTATGTTGAGTTATCATTCACTCATTTGTCAGTCTGCCACATACGATTGTTTTGATGACAATCGTCTCCTCAGAAATCACTTTAGACTCGAATGCTTCCTACGAAAACGCAGAATAGTGGAAGCCATGAGTTTGATCTTAGAACGTACGTATGTAAGGATTACATATGTTCATCTTGACATTAAGACTTATGTGCATTTCTTACCAAGATGCATCATGCTTATGCAGGTGGAGCTGCAGGCATGCATGACGGAAGAAGGGATCATGACACTTTCCCCACATGGACACGAGCATTTACTCCTACAAAGTGGCTTACTTGGCTTACTTATCTGTACGGTGTGGAGGGTTGTGCCTCCTTCTCTACAGAAATTCCTGAGGAGCATATTAAGGCAGAGAGCTCTCGTACCTTGTGTTTTTTTGTTTGTTTTTTTTTTACTGGTTTGGTCATCCCCAGTGCTGAACTCCCTCCCTGTACTATACATAAGTCATCACACACACACACACACACACACACACACACACACACGCACATACTTCTCGACCCTATTCGTCCGCTGAAGATTAATAAGTCCATAACCGCTTGAGGTTTCAAGTTCAGGCCATCGTACGAAAAGTTCTTGTCGTTGCGGTCAGGGGTCGTAATGTCGTTCTCGAGAATCGCACCGTCGTCCTCAAGACGTGATTCTTCCTCCCTGTCGGCACGACGACGGAGCGACAAACTTCCTCCTCCTGCTGCGGGCGACGACGAGAGAAATCATAGAAAGTTGTCACCCCGCGCGCCATAGTTTGCCTTTCTAAATAAGACTCCTGGCTCCCCACTCTACACTTGTCTCACACTGTACGATCCTCGCCTGGAAGACCTTTGGCTTTTCCTCGTCATTTTACTGAAAGACAATCGGTCTCCATACGCAAAATATTATTCTAATTACTTCCGGCTACAATTAGAATTGGCTAATCTTAATTACATTTCTGTATGAGTAAACACGAAAGAGTGTAATTTTCGTGCTGTGTGTAGCGTCGAAACTTTTCATGTTTTGTCTTGGAATACCTACTGCTGGTGGAGGACTTTCTACCCTAGTTTCACAAGTATGTTACAGGAAGGAGGAGACTGTATGCTGAGATAGGCTATATGCTGACACAGGCTGTATGCTGACATAGACTGTATGGTGACATACTTATGATGATTGCATGATAGCACAGATCGTATGCTGACAAGATTGTATGATGACATATACTGTATGCTGACACAGGCCGTATGATGACGGACAATATGCTGACACACACACTGTGTGCTGAAAAGTCTGTAAGACTGTCAGAAGGAACTCAACAACAACAACAAAATACTGGCCAACATTACTTAGGATTTCTTCTCATTTTGTGTGCTTTGCTGTTGGACCAGACGAAGGGTTGCATGTAATAAATCACCTTGTAACAAATTCTGCAAACGCCATATGACAGAACACATGCTGCGTATTGCCGCACGCCACAGACTTCCATGATAATCTAGGATTTAGATTTAGATTATTACTTTTAATGGAATGTAACTTCATAGGTCTTCCGTCAGATATACTCTTTTGTCTTTTTTCTGAAAGGGTCGGACATGACACGGGCAAAACTGGCCTCGGGTTAAAGGAGGACAGAGGAAGAGAAACAATGAAGTAATTAATTGGTTTGTTCTGGTGTTCGTAAACCCTGACTCTTGCAGGAAGAAAGCTGATAGGAAGAGAGGAAAGTGAAAGAAGGATGAGAGCTCCAAAGCCTCGCTGCTCGGAGGAAGGAGTGGGTATCATAACGGTCAATCCTCGTGTGGTTGGCCTCCACACAAAAATTATGTTTATCATTAAGTCTGGTCCATTAGTGAGACACTGTAATGGGAGCCGTGGACGCCGACGGGAGCAACACGTCCTCAATAGTGTCACGCGTTGGTCTATATATAGACCGATGCACCAGGTCTGCCTCCTGCTTGAAGTGAACCGTGGGATGCTCGTGTTAACTCAGCACCGAGACGATCGTGATATGATTGAGTTGTTGTTACTGACATTCGAATAAGAAAAAAAGAGAAGAAATAACTTTCCCGTCAATTCTGCTCGACTTCGTGCAAGACTTGTGCATTTAAGATAGAAGTTCCTAAACAGATTTTGTTAGTAAAACTGAAGTTCCTGTGTTTTTTCTTTTTCACCAAGATCTAGAAATCCAAGAAGTCTAGATGGTTAATGATGACATTCGAGAGAGCAAACTAGACTTAGTTTGATGTTCCAACGTACGTCAGATGTCTACCTGTACGGTTCTTGAAAGACTCGGTAAAAGCTCTAGATACTGAGGGAAGCGTGGATGCCAGGAACCTATGTCGTTCCACTGGGTTATGTACAGATCTCGTACCCACTGTTATATATCCTGATCTTGTAGCATCATTTTAAGTGTTAGTGACATGTAGGTACGTGTGTATTCATGACTCTTTGGGTGTGTATAATAACGGGAAACGGAGGGTGTTATTTACCAAGCAGCACCACCGCATAACCTCTGCAACGAGAAGCTCCCTCTGTGCGGCAGGAGGCTGGAAGTGGCTCGTATTTCCTCGCTTCAGGTGTGAACGAGGCGAGTGAACCCATATCGATATACAGGAAGATACTTGAATCCTTCTGTTGTCGCAACAGTGTCGGTGAATACCATTTGCCATGTGTTTGTCACAACATCAGCGTAACAGGAACACCGGAGAGTTACCACTTAGAATAGATCGGTCTCATCAGCGTTGCAAAAGGGTGTCACTTATGAAGTGTCTTGTTTCAACGATATAAACAATGCCAAAGAAAGACGGTACTAATCACCCACACATTGGCTGCCAGTTTCTCAGTCCACAGATAGACAACCTCTCCATCTCACACACAACACTTACCTCACACGACTCGTTCTTCTTAACTATATCTTCCGACGGTGAGTGCTACGCGCTATCCCTGCCTTTTAGCAGCATCTCACAGTAAGCACACACCGTGTGCTACCCTCAGCTGTGTTTACCGATGACCAAGCAAACGTTCCCTCCCGGAGCACTTCTGGTGGAGTGCCTCAAGGTACCATTTTCCAGCCCCTCAGGAAACGCTGCTTCAGTTAGACTTTCGCTGTCACAGCAATACTTAGTGTTGGACTTCCTCCGTGGATCTCTCGTGTTGTGTAATGCCAGTCACCTTAACCGATAATTTCTAAAAAGAAATTCTTTCCCAGCAGCGAATCGTCTGTGATTGAAGAGCGGTTACGCCCGCGCATGCGCGACGATCCCGCGAGCGAACGAGCGAACACCATCGTTTACTTTCTGAAAGTCGTACCGCTGTGACTTCAGTCGAGTCCCACCCCGCTCAGACGACACACGTGAACCTCAGTGCTCCTATATAGACCAAGACCTTCCTCCTCCACCATGGTGAGTGCTGTCCTTCCACATCCCTACAAGAAATCTTACGTTTTTTCAGCTTTAAGTACTATCAGTGGCGGAACATCCCTTGCCTCATATGATGATCTCTTGACTATGAAGTAGAAATCTTTGAAGCCAAATTATTTCTCCGGAGGTACAGTATTCCTCATACACAAAATGTAGTGCATTCTCAAGTCATCAAAGTGCGGTTTGTAAGTGTTTCATCAAGTAGATTTAAGTACTGACCCGTGTGGGTGCGGGGACCAGGGGAGCAACGAACCCAGGACCATCAACTGTTACGCTGGACGGCAACACCCTCGCCAGCAGGAGGAAGATGACTCGTGGCCTTCACCGTGAAGTCTCTGGAGGCCAGTCGAGGTCACCCGTGTTTCAGATCCACTCGTTGCGTTCTGTAGTTTTAGATCAGATGATTATCACTGTGCTGACGACCCTCCCCTTCACGTACACGGCGACAACGTCCTTATTTTCCCGCCATAATCCCTATCAAAAGACATTCTCCGTCAGGAGTGTTCTCACGCATCGCCTTCCACGGATATAACTTTTTCTATGTGAAATGAATGCTTCTCGCCACATAGCTTGTTTCTGCCAGTGACTCAGTAACTTGGAGTTGATAATCCTTTGATAATACTAAGCCTGAAGGAGTGAGCATATCATTTTCTTCCTTAGATATCGTTCTAACGTAATTTTGACGTACGGATTTTCAAACGTTTGCTCTAAAAAAACATCGAAAAGAGATTTCTTTTTATCCCACGTTCAAGAAGAGAGAGAGAGAGAGAGAGAGAGAGAGAGAGAGAGAGAGAGAGAGAGAGCAGAGGGCTCAGCACATAGCCTTAGGGGTACCCATTTCCTTGGGGGGAATCTTACGCTTTCTACCACCTGCGAGTCTTCAATCATCCCCACCACCTCCTCACGCCCCACCTCTACCACCACCTTGCTGTTTCTTCCATGCTCCTGTTACTGCCTCTCTTCTACTGCGTCTACCACTGCTACTGTTACTGCCTCTATTCTACTGCGTCTACCACTGCTACTGTTACTGCCTCCCTTCTACTGCGTCTACCACTGCTACTGTTACTGCCTCTCTTCTACTGCGTCTACCACTGCTACTGTTACTGCCTCTCTTCTACTGCGTCTACCACTGCTATTGTGACTTGCCTTTCTTCTACTGCGTCTACCACTGCTACTGTTACTTCCTCTCTTCTACTGCGTCTACCACTGCTACTGTTACTGCCTCTCTTCTGCTGCGTCTACCACTGCTACTGCTACTTTCCCCTCTGCTAATATTGGTACTGCTATTGATTAACTCCCTCTTCTGTTACTGTTTATCATCTTTGCGTTACTGTTGATATTACTGTTACTTACCATATCCAGTGTTGCTGTTGCTGCTACTGAACTTCTCTTCCCTGCTACATCCTCTACTGCTGCTGATATTTGGTTCTGTTTTGTTGTATTGATACAGACATCTCCCTTACTCGTGTAACTATTACTCATTACTCAATATATATATATATATATATATATATATATATATATATATATATATATATATATATATATATATATATATATAGTTTATATAAGTGTATCTCGGCTTAAACTGGATACCCATATCATTAACTGTTTGATTGTGAACGAGAGACCACATTTGGACTTCGATATCCGGCTTCGCCGACCGTATCATCACGGAGGGTCTTCCTGTGTTCCTTCCTACACGCCTGAGCCAGTGTCTCGCGACGTCTAGTACAGCCAAAGAAACCCGTTATGGATGGCTGGAGATGTTAGATACAACACTGTAGGTGTTGGCAATCACGTGTCAAATGGTAATTCATCGTACAGGACTATGTACACTTAGAAGAGATATCAGGATAAGAAATACGTCACGATAGCAGGTCCTTCGGTGCCCGGTATGATAGCAGGTCCTTCGGTGCCCGGTATGATAGCAGGTCTTCCTGTGACCAACATGATAGCAGGTACTCTAGCGTCTATCGTAACGAAAGACACTCGGGGTCGTCCCCATGACAGCGGATCCCACTGGAGACAGGAAACTCTCGCTGTTTCAACAGTTCATTGATCCTCAGGAAAGCCCACTGTTACATGGAGGAATGTGTGAGAAACTCAAGGAGTAGCGCGCTCGTCCCACACGTCGTGCAGACCCCCAACACGTCACGCTGACCCTTAATACGTCATGCTGACCCACACGCACACACACGTCATACAGGCCCCTATATGTTATGCATGTGTCCCACACGTCATTCTGATCCCTACACGTCATGCTGACCTCCTACACGTCATGCTGACCTCCTACACGTCATGCTGACCTCCTACACGTCATCTTCGTCCCCCAAGATTTCACCCACACCTGCATGAATAATGAAATGAAATGAGCTTGGACTCTCTCTCTCTCTTTCTCTCTCTCTCTCTCTCTCTCTCTCTCTCTCTCTCTCTCTCTCTCTCTCTCTCTCTCTCTCTCTGCCCATCTCGGCAGCTTCCCTCCAGATCAGCCGAGCGTGGAGGAAGGAGCCATCACTGAGGTGTGTTATGATGGAGCCCAGCTCTCCAGACGCTGAGATGTAGGTCACTAGTGCACAGCTCACTGCTTACCCCTCCCACCAAGGGAGGGGTTCCACCCCTGCCCCACTACCCCCATACCTTACCCAGGAGGGGTACAACATCTGCTCCGCTACCCCCATACTTTACCCAGGAAGGGGTACAACTCCTGCCCCACTACCCCCATACCTTACCCAGGAAGGGGTACAACACCTGCCCCACTACCCCCATACCTTACCCAGGAAGAGGTACAACACCTGCCCCACTACCCCCATACCTTACCCAGGAAGGGGTACAATTCCTGCCCCACTACCTACATACATTACCCAGTAAGGGGTACAACACCTGCCCCACTACCCCCATACCTTACCCAGGAAGGGGTACAACACCTGCCCCACTACCTACATACATTACCCAGTAAGGGGTACAACTCCTGCCCCACTACCCCCATACTTTACCCAGGAAGAGGTACAACACCTGCCCCACTACCTACATACATTACCCAGTAAGGGGTACAATTCCTGCCCCACTACCCCCATACCTCACCCAGGAAGGGGTACAACACCTGCCCTACTACCCCCATACTGGAGGGGTACAGTTGAATGACTTAATATTTTCCTGCTATTCTCTAATTGCAAAATTTTGCTGTTTAAAGAGACGCTATGAGACTTCCGCGGTTCCATTTGCTGCCTCATCCTCTCCATAAAATCTAAAACCTTTTGACTTCCGCGGTTCCATTTGCTGCCTCATCCTCTCCATAAAATCTAAAACCTTTTGACTTCCGCGGTTCCATTTGCTGCCTCATCCTCTCCATAAAATCTAAAACCTTTTGACTTCCGCGGTTCCATTTGCTGCCTCATCCTCTCCATAAAATCTAAAACCTTTTGACTTCCGCGGTTCCATTTGCTGCCTCATCCTCTCCATAAAATCTAAAACCTTTTGACTTCCGCGGTTCCATTTGCTGCCTCATCCTCT
This sequence comes from Panulirus ornatus, assembly GCF_036320965.1. Classification (NCBI taxonomy): domain Eukaryota; kingdom Metazoa; phylum Arthropoda; class Malacostraca; order Decapoda; family Palinuridae; genus Panulirus; species Panulirus ornatus. Next base: position 66,518,567 of record NC_092235.1, read on the forward strand.
CCATAAAATCTAAAACCTTTTGACTTCCGCGGTTCCATTTGCTGCCTCATCCTCTCCATAAAATCTAAAACCTTTTGACTTCCGCGGTTCCATTTGCTGCCTCATCCTCTCCATAAAATCTAAAACCTTTTGACTTCCGCGGTTCCATTTGCTGCCTCATCCTCTCCATAAAATCTAAAACCTTTTGACTTCCGCGGTTCCATTTGCTGCCTCATCCTCTCCATAAAATCTAAAACCTTTTGACTTCCGCGGTTCCATTTGCTGCCTCATCCTCTCCATAAAATCTAAAACCTTTTGACTTCCGCGGTTCCATTTGCTGCCTCATCCTCTCCATAAAATCTAAAACCTTTTGACTTCCGCGGTTCCATTTGCTGCCTCATCCTCTCCATAAAATCTAAAACCTTTTGACTTCCGCGGTTCCATTTGCTGCCTCATCCTCTCCATAAAATCTAAAACCTTTTGACTTCCGCGGTTCCATTTGCTGCCTCATCCTCTCCATAAAATCTAAAACCTTTTGACTTCCGCGGTTCCATTTGCTGCCTCATCCTCTCCATAAAATCTAAAACCTTTTGACTTCCGCGGTTCCATTTGCTGCCTCATCCTCTCCATAAAATCTAAAACCTTTTGACTTCCGCGGTTCCATTTGCTGCCTCATCCTCTCCATAAAATCTAAAACCTTTTGACTTCCGCGGTTCCATTTGCTGCCTCATCCTCTCCATAAAATCTAAAACCTTTTGACTTCCGCGGTTCCATTTGCTGCCTCATCCTCTCCATAAAATCTAAAACCTTTTGACTTCCGCGGTTCCATTTGCTGCCTCATCCTCTCCATAAAATCTAAAACCTTTTGACTTCCGCGGTTCCATTTGCTGCCTCATCCTCTCCATAAAATCTAAAACCTTTTGACTTCCGCGGTTCCATTTGCTGCCTCATCCTCTCCATAAAATCTAAAACCTTTTGACTTCCGCGGTTCCATTTGCTGCCTCATCCTCTCCATAAAATCTAAAACCTTTTGACTTCCGCGGTTCCATTTGCTGCCTCATCCTCTCCATAAAATCTAAAACCTTTTGACTTCCGCGGTTCCATTTGCTGCCTCATCCTCTCCATAAAATCTAAAACCTTTTGACTTCCGCGGTTCCATTTGCTGCCTCATCCTCTCCATAAAATCTAAAACCTTTTGACTTCCGCGGTTCCATTTGCTGCCTCATCCTCTCCATAAAATCTAAAACCTTTTGACTTCCGCGGTTCCATTTGCTGCCTCATCCTCTCCATAAAATCTAAAACCTTTTGACTTCCGCGGTTCCATTTGCTGCCTCATCCTCTCCATAAAATCTAAAACCTTTTGACTTCCGCGGTTCCATTTGCTGCCTCATCCTCTCCATAAAATCTAAAACCTTTTGACTTCCGCGGTTCCATTTGCTGCCTCATCCTCTCCATAAAATCTAAAACCTTTTGACTTCCGCGGTTCCATTTGCTGCCTCATCCTCTCCATAAAATCTAAAACCTTTTGACTTCCGCGGTTCCATTTGCTGCCTCATCCTCTCCATAAAATCTAAAACCTTTTGACTTCCGCGGTTCCATTTGCTGCCTCATCCTCTCCATAAAATCTAAAACCTTTTGACTTCCGCGGTTCCATTTGCTGCCTCATCCTCTCCATAAAATCTAAAACCTTTTGACTTCCGCGGTTCCATTTGCTGCCTCATCCTCTCCATAAAATCTAAAACCTTTTGACTTCCGCGGTTCCATTTGCTGCCTCATCCTCTCCATAAAATCTAAAACCTTTTGACTTCCGCGGTTCCATTTGCTGCCTCATCCTCTCCATAAAATCTAAAACCTTTTGACTTCCGCGGTTCCATTTGCTGCCTCATCCTCTCCATAAAATCTAAAACCTTTTGACTTCCGCGGTTCCATTTGCTGCCTCATCCTCTCCATAAAATCTAAAACCTTTTGACTTCCGCGGTTCCATTTGCTGCCTCATCCTCTCCATAAAATCTAAAACCTTTTGACTTCCGCGGTTCCATTTGCTGCCTCATCCTCTCCATAAAATCTAAAACCTTTTGACTTCCGCGGTTCCATTTGCTGCCTCATCCTCTCCATAAAATCTAAAACCTTTTGACTTCCGCGGTTCCATTTGCTGCCTCATCCTCTCCATAAAATCTAAAACCTTTTGACTTCCGCGGTTCCATTTGCTGCCTCATCCTCTCCATAAAATCTAAAACCTTTTGACTTCCGCGGTTCCATTTGCTGCCTCATCCTCTCCATAAAATCTAAAACCTTTTGACTTCCGCGGTTCCATTTGCTGCCTCATCCTCTCCATAAAATCTAAAACCTTTTGACTTCCGCGGTTCCATTTGCTGCCTCATCCTCTCCATAAAATCTAAAACCTTTTGACTTCCGCGGTTCCATTTGCTGCCTCATCCTCTCCATAAAATCTAAAACCTTTTGACTTCCGCGGTTCCATTTGCTGCCTCATCCTCTCCATAAAATCTAAAACCTTTTGACTTCCGCGGTTCCATTTGCTGCCTCATCCTCTCCATAAAATCTAAAACCTTTTGACTTCCGCGGTTCCATTTGCTGCCTCATCCTCTCCATAAAATCTAAAACCTTTTGACTTCCGCGGTTCCATTTGCTGCCTCATCCTCTCCATAAAATCTAAAACCTTTTGACTTCCGCGGTTCCATTTGCTGCCTCATCCTCTCCATAAAATCTAAAACCTTTTGACTTCCGCGGTTCCATTTGCTGCCTCATCCTCTCCATAAAATCTAAAACCTTTTGACTTCCGCGGTTCCATTTGCTGCCTCATCCTCTCCATAAAATCTAAAACCTTTTGACTTCCGCGGTTCCATTTGCTGCCTCATCCTCTCCATAAAATCTAAAACCTTTTGACTTCCGCGGTTCCATTTGCTGCCTCATCCTCTCCATAAAATCTAAAACTTTTTGACTTCCTCGGTTCCATCTGCTACCTCATCCTCTCCATAAAATCTAAAACCTTTTGACTTCCGCGGTTCCATTTGCTGCCTCATCCTCTCCATAGGATCTAAAACGTTTCTCTTCCTCCAGCTTCTCCCCATTCCAATTCGCACTCCAGCCAACCTGTCTCCCTCCCTTACTATACTTCATAACTTTTCCTACATGTGCATCTTCTCCCAACATTCCCCTTTCACAAACTCTCCCAGACTCAGACACTAGCTTCTCCTATTTTGCACTCGACTCCACCACCTGACTCGTGTCAAACGGTACACAGCAGTTTAGTCATTTTCCAAGGCCACCCCATCACAGACTACAAACCCGCCCCTCTTGCAAGACCCTTTTACACGTACCTCTCTGAACATCCCATTCATAAAGAGATTAAACAGCCATAGTGACATCATGTCCTTGTCATTGAGCCACCTTCACCTGGAACCACTCACACTCCTTTCTTCCTTCTCGCGTACATGCCATGCTCTCTTGACAGAAACCCCTCGCTACTTCATTGTGAGACGAAACCAAGGATTGCAGAAAGAGCTCTTCGTTCATTTGTTTGTGAATGAAATAAGGTATATGAAGGAACTATGTTGAATTCAGATTACGTAAGTAGCTGTACGATGATAAGGTTTACGTAAAGGTAATCGCCTGATTCTCTTCACTTACAAAGTTCATATTAGACAAATGAGGTTAAGAGGTTAAAATCTCCCACTTAACGAGTCCCATTTGCCTCGGGTGAACTGAACAGACCCAGAGGGACTATTGCCCTCATTATCAAGAGCTTCGTTGACTTCATGTGAGTAGACTGGTTCATTAAGCCAACTACCTTCTGATCTGGCATGACGCACTTGATTCAATGGGTTCCCTCTCTCTCTCTCTCTCTCTCTCTCTCTCTCTCTCTCTCTCTCTCTCTCTCTCTCTCCCTCAAGGAGACTCGTTCAGACCAGTTAAAGTGAGGACAGGTTTATGGTCCCCGAGCGAACCAACTCTCTCGATAAGCAGCTGGTCTGTACCGTTGGACCAAGCAGGAATGTACCGTTGAACCAGCCGGTATTTACCGTGAGAACGGTGAGGGGGGGAATGTACAATTGCACCATCTGAGATGACCGGTGAACCTGCAGGAATATACCGATGGGCTGGCTAGAATGTATGTACCACTGGGGCAGCCAGTATGTACCGCTGGATCTGGCAGGGTATACACCTTTGGACCGAGTGGAATGCACCGTTTGGACTAGTCGGTGTGTACCGTTGGAACGGCCGGAATGGACGATTAGAACAGCCAGTATATACCCCTGGATTGGCCAGTGTGTACCGTTGGATCAGCTGGAATATACTGTTGGACTATTCAGGAGGTATACCGTTGAGCCGTTCAGGAGGTATACCGTTGAGCCGTTCAGGAGATATACCGTTAGGCCGGCCAGGCTCACCTTGACTACATCACCTTCATGTGCACCCAGGATAACGTCCATGGTACCTGTCCCGTTGGTACTTCGCACGGTACCTGTCCCGTTGGTACCTCCCGTGGTACCTTTTCCGTTGGTACCTCCCGTGGTAACTGTCCCGTTGGTACTTCGCACGGTACCTGTCCCGTTGGTACCTCCCATGGTACCTTTTCCGTTGGTACCTCCCGTGGTAACTGTCCCGTTGGTATTTCGCACGGTACCTGTTCCGTTGGTACCTCCCATGGTACCTTTTCCGTTGGTACCTCCCGTGGTAACTGTCCCGTTGGTACTTCGCACGGTACCTGTCCCGTTGGTACCTCCCATGGTACCTTTTCCGTTGGTACATCCCATGATAACTGTCCCGTTGGTACTTCGCATGGTACCTGTCCCGTTGGTACTTCGCACGGTACCTGTTCCGTTGGTACCTCCCATGGTACCTTTTCCGTTGGTACCTCCCGTGGTAACTGTCCCGTTGGTACTTCGCACGGTACCTGTTCCGTTGGTACCTCCCATGGTAGGTGTTCCGTTGGTACCTCCCGTGGTAACTGTCCCGTTGGTACTTCGCACGGTACCTGTTCCGTTGGTACTTCGCATGGTACCTGTCCCGTTGGTACTTCGCACGGTACCTGTCCCGATGGTACTTCGCATGCTACCTGTCCCGTTGGTACTTCGCATAGTACCTGTCCAGTTGGTACCTCCCATGTTACCTGTTTCGTTGGTACCTTCCGTGGTGCGTCTTCCAAAGTTTCGACTCCACACTGCCTTTATCTTCAGTAGTGGTAATATTAATGGAGTAGTAATGGTGGTAATGATAGTAGTAGAGTAGTAGAGGTAGTAGTAGAGTAGTGGAAGTAGTAGTAGAGTAGTGGAAGTAGTAGTAGAGTAGTGGAAGTAGTAGTAGAGTAGTAGAGGTAGTAGTAGAGTAGTGGAAGTAGTAGTAGAGTAGTGGAAGTAGTAGTAGAGGTAGTAGTAGAGTAGTGGAAATGGTAGTAATAGCAGTATTGCAGTAACGTAAATGTGATTCTCATACTATGGGGACCTGACGTGTTGCACAGCCTGAGAACAGATGGTGTGAAGGGTCTCGTGGTGGTGTTAGAGGGGAGGGAAGGAGGGAGATCCCTCCACCCTGGGCCCTTCCCTCCACCCTCAGCCGCTCTCCAGTTATCTCGCAAGAAAAACGAGGAAATTCCTGAAACTTTCATTGAGAATTGCATCTTCAGAATCACTAGCCGCGCAGTACAGTACGTGTCAAATATAAGAAATCACTTTCTTCTTAACAAAGAAGAAAAATACAAAATAGTTTCTTCTTGAGACTGATTATTTTCCTTATATTTCATGAATTTCATATTCACATTACATCGTTCACAACATATTTACAACTTCCATACATGATTCACTTCATTAAGTATAAAGCTTCTTTTTTTTTCTTCCTCAAGGAGATAAAATTCGTTAGCAATATCAAAACTTAAGACAACTTATATTCTTGACAACTTTCTACATCAGTCAACCGCGGAAGGATTAGCACAACACCCGTGTTATATATATGCATACAAACACACACACACACACACACACACACACACACATATATATATATATATATATATATATATATATATATATATATATTGAACCACATCACAATGCAACACACGGCGCCTACGCGATCGCTGCAATTCCCGCAGTGATTGCTGAACAATTTTCTGGACATTAAATTTCCAGTCGCGTAAAGATATCAGACTTGAGGAAGAGATCAACAGTGGTAATGTCGGACGTGAGAGAGAGAGAGAGAAGAAAATCCGTTCCACACACGGGCTCAGACCACCACCCCCTCAACAACCTAGTTTTCTTTATATCTTGATCAGTAAAGAAAGATCTATGACTTCACTGTTACTTTCTCCCCAAGTGCGTGTGTGCTGTGTGATGATCAACACCTGTATCATCACGTTGAATTGATATAGAAAAGAAAGATCCTCTTCATACGTTAGTTCGAATTTGTGCTTTTTAGATATCATCTGTTTAAGACACCGTTGTGAAAGATTTTTTTTTAGATATTAACTGTTTAAGACAGTTGTTCCATCGACACCGTTGTGAAACACCAGATTGAAGCAGTGTCGAATACCTATCATGCTATATTCCCTTGAATAATAGATCTACGCGAAGCCTTACAGAAGGCTGTATACCAGAGTAGTTCGCTATGCTAATACCGTTAGTTCTGCTAAAATCCTATAATGTTATATTTGTTGTTACGATAGGTTCTTCCGCCACACGTTTGCCACTTGATATACTCCTTATTTTGTTAGTCGTTCTTCTCTAAACAAAGTATGTACGCCGCTGATATCAGTGCTCAAAAGACTGAAAAAAAAATCTTGTAGAATTGTTCCTTAATGTTCAGCATGATGTGGACATTCATTATCGACAATACCTCTCATTTTGAGAAGCCGATAGTGGCATTTTTTCTGCATTTGGAGCTCCATGACTCTCGCTTGGCTCTGTATCAGCACACTGGTCGACTTTGTCACTGTCCTTTAACAGAACCATCTGAGTCTGGTGCTGGGTTCGCCTCTCCACTGTGGTCATCAATGGTATTTTTCTACCATTACCCCCATGATTCTGGTGATGGCACTACATTGGCTGTGGTGGTTGATGGCAGTCTCCTTCAGTGGTGCCAGAAGACCTTAATAGGCTGTCGTGAGCGGCACATTCCTCCCCTGTCCACCACGATACAAGTACTGTCTCTTTACCCACACTTCCCTTTCACCGTAAACCTCTACATCCACCACACAAACATGTCTTGGCTACGTGTCTAGCCGGCCAGCGAGAGTCCCTCCCCTCCCATCGCTTTTGGGGGAAACTTACACCGTCGTCCACCCCTACATACCGCCCTCTTGCCACACTTCCTGGTCCTCAGCCTCCGGCTGGAGTTTCCCTTTCCCAGTGAACCATCATCGTCTTCATCCCCTGAGTGATGTCGAGACCGGAGTGTTAATCCGTAGTCATCAATCTTGCGGTGCGACACTTTCCTCTTAGCCGGGTTGGCCCCTTGCGACACTACCCGGAAGTGTTTACGGCAGTAGATGACGGGAGGAGTAATGATCTTGTGCCATTATTGGTCATCCAGATGAGGGGGGAGGAGGAACCTCTCATACGACTGCATAACTCTAACCTTATCTTATCTATACATAAAACATTATATATTGCTTTTCTGTATATCACGAACGAGAAAGTTCCATGACATGGCGACAACAGATCCTCTGGAGTACAAGAAGTAATGACTGTGTGCTCTAAACCACAGAACATCACGCGTAATGTACTTCAGAGTTTAGTAAGAATATCTGAATCTTGAATTGTATTTCCTAACAGGTAGTCTCACTAGACTGAACGCCTTTTATCATTGCACAGACGAGCAAAACGACTGAACCCGTGCAATTGTTCAGGCACCACAGCCTCAGGGCCTCAGTGGGTGGCACCAGTGAAAGCTGGTAGCTCACATGATGTACTACAGAAAGTCGACATCATCGGCTTTACACCTGACTCGCTTTCTTTTCCTTCTCGACATCTAGGGAAGCGTCATCTGTTGAAATGGAATGGCCCGTCTAAACCTTCATGATCTATGAAGGATTACAAGATACTATACAACCATGTGGGAGATTTAGAAGAACTTTATGCATCTGTAGAAGTAAATGATAGGAAGTTTTTATTGCTTGACATCTGATGAGGATTCGTAATTCATTTCCGGCTGTGTCCCGGAGAGGTTGTGTGAGTACTGTGAGCTATTCATTGGAACAAGATCATCTGACAACGGTGCATCAGGGTACTATTTTCTACCCACTCTGTCTGTACTCAGAATTCAATCTCAGTATCCTCATGCAACCCTGTCATGCACCGTCAGTACTCTTCGTACTTTCACGAGAATTGAGAATTGCGAGCAATTCTGAAAGTGATTAGTCTCTGATTTCAAAGCCCCCGACGCTGACGTTTTCCCACCCAAGTTTCCCGGCATCGAATGGAGAGTTGCGAAACAACCTGGTCTTAAAAAAATCTCTTGTCAGATTATAACTCATACTCGATACCCATAGGGTGTTCCAAAGTTCGGAGATATCTTATTACACTTTAAAGTGTAGGGTTTACCTAAACATCCCTCAGAAGTCTACACTACACCAAGGAACCTCTCGGTATTGTTCAGTTCTCCTTGATACTTAAAAAACTACTCCAAATCAATGGTGTAGTGTTGAAATATTCCATATGGCTGGCGGCACTCCCCCAAAATGTGTTTATCCACAGACCCGAATGACGGGGTTGAATTTCCCAGACTCATTCTACGCTTTCGACTTTGTAATGAGGGATTTAGAAAGTGGAGATGATCGCAAAAGGGTCAGAAAAAGTGTGTAGAACTTATTTTGCTTCAAGGAAATATGTACTTTACCGCTGTTCCTTTTTAATTTTCCTATCTTATAAGCTACTAACATGGATGTGGTTGGTATAGACATACAGTAAAATGATCAAACAGCACCTGGTGAGACATTAAAATACTTGTACCCATTTTATTTCTGTACAGGCGACTATGATATCATTTGTTTAAGTTTCCCTTAAAACTGACGATTTATTCATTTTCTCTTATACAGTATCATTTTCTTTCTTTTTATTTTGGGTATTAATTATAGTCTACTCAGAATTATGGTATTTTTTGTTTCACTCGGCAAGATCTTTGTGTTGTCTTCCCTGCAAACGATGACATATGTCATATACACTTTCAGTATACAATATTCAAAGATTCACCAGGCACAAGTTTTTAAGCTCGATTAGAAAGGAATATAATGAAAGTTTCTCTGGTCGTTCGATCAGAAGATCGCTTTTTTTTTTTACCCCCAGGTTTTTTTCTGAAAATTTTGTTGCTCTAGTGAAAGTGAACTGGATACCTTGCCTTGTTTTATACATGTAGCTATAAGCATACATTTCATAGTACAGAGAAACTTAATATCGCTCTCTGGGTCGGGAATGAGATGCGTCATTCGTGGGATTTAACGTGAGCCAGAGAATATTGATTAGTGTTACAATTCATCTTACTACAGAACCGAGAATCTAGTCAAGCATTTTTACCTTTGCACTCATTTTTTTTCTTTTAAATGAAAAGTTTACCTAGAGATTTTTGGGTGAATTGCCTTTTAAAGGAAATGGTTTATTTGGATCTAAAACTATGAGTACCTACGAATTGTATAGGACAGAATTCTATAGCTACAGAAAAGTAGATTTGGTTTTTCTTCACGTGTGGTGTGTGAAGACTGGAGGAAACAATGAGGGTGTTGGTGTGTTTGTGTGTGTTGCCGGCTACACATGTGTAATGAACACTTGTGCTTGAGATTAATCCGCAGCTGTTTCAGTTAGTCGCAGGGATGTCGAAAAGATACAGACCGGTTTATTTTGCATTTTGATTAATTCTGCTCTTAGTTTCTTAAATTTTATGTTACCTTACACGTTTGAATTCAATACGGAGGTTTTATTTTGCTAAACTCTACATCCTTGTAGATCGTTCATCTGTTTGTCAACGCTGCGTCTACCACACTCTCTACCTCTCGTTAAGTTCTCCTACAGACTTACGCCAGACTACCTTCAGGTAGTCGTCCCCGTGGTAGTGTTTCTTACACTTGCATACCGCCACAACCCGCGACCCGGAACTGACGACTTAACATCCGACAGGAAGTTTGTGCGAGCCAACGTAGCCATTAGCAAGCCCGACGGTTCTTGGCCAGAATTAGGTTTCACCGTAGAAAGCGTCGCTGCAGCTAATGGATTCCTTTCGTGGGGTAGACTGTGACTCCTGAGGTCAAAGTTCATGAGGTTACACGGGGGCTCACGGCTTGATAATTCCGCTGTTCTAACTGTATCCCTACGTGATTACGTAGATATGGAAGAGAGCTTGCGCAGACTGTTGACGCATTTGACTTGAAAATTACTGAAACCCCAGTGTAGAGTTCTCGGTACCACTGCACTGATCAAGCTACTGCAAATACAATAGCTTGACAGTATCTGTGTGTTTACAAAACCAGTAATACATCCAGTACCATAATTAGGAGGTTACAACTTGTTATTGTCGGGATTTGCTCTCTGGAATGAAAATATATTCGAGGGGCTAGTTAGTGATTAAGCTGTGTAGCGTAGCCTTCTTAGAGATGGACGAGTAGAGGCCAGACCTCCTGTCTATCCCTCTACCTGTAAACTATCAACTGATAGATATGAATATTACTTTTGATTCTTATACATAATATTTTGACATGGTTTTTATGTCGATGATTATTGTTCATGTATTCTATTCCCAGTAAACCTTAAACCAATACCCTCCTCACAAGAAGAATTTACTGATATAACCAGAGAAGCTGATGTTATCTTTTTCATGATCTTAACTGGTCTGACATCCCCCAGCGTGTGACTTTTGCTCTGGTGGTGAGTCTGGCGGCCTTGTGCTCTGCCCAGTCTCAGCGGCGTCCGCCCTCCATACTCCAACAGGCAATGATAACCTTCGTGGAGAACATGGGGAACATGGCTTCCAGAATCGGTACTGGCATGATGAGGTGGGTTGCAAGTTCCAGGTGACCTTATACAAACCCTGAGGTGAGTGAGAGTTCCAGGCGAGGTTCCTCGAGTCCTTGGGTGAAGTAGGAAGTCTAGGTGAGGTTAAAGAAGTTTCAGGAATCCCCAGGTGAGAATTTACGAGACCTCGAAGGGCTATAGACTGTCAAGTACAATTCTACGAGTTCCTAGTGAGGTTATACGGGCCCCTAAGTGGGTTAGGAGGTGCCAGATGAGGTTATAACAGACTTTTAATTTTATTTTTCTTTCGAGTCAAGATCAGGCAGCCATTTATTAATAAATATGTCGATCATACAAGAGCCGCAACCATGGCAGGGTCACTTGCTTACCTTGACTAGATCTTGTGAGGGTTTTGCTGATATCCCCTGGGGGTTCTGAACGAAAGACATTGCCACCAGTCTCGTATATCTGGATTAGATATTTTGAGGCGTTTTTCTAACTGGTTACTCCAATGAGGTCCTGTAGCTTAGCCCAGTTTAGCTGTGTTTTGATTCGGTGATGTGGATTAGAGCGTGTGTGTGTGTGTGTGTGTGTGTGTTACTTTATATACTTATTTTTGGAGGATGGAGAGGACTTCTCGTATGTATGACATGATTCAGAACATAGGTTTCTGGCATCACACCGCCACTGTCCAAGACTCATCTCCACTCCCCTTGGCAGAACCCTCGGCGGCAGTGGCAACACCAACAGCATCCGCAACGCTCCTCCCCGTCAGCGCCAGCGCCTCACGAATCCTCAGGCGTCCATCCCCGCCCGCCAGATTGATGACAACTCCTTGCCTGCTCCCAATGCCCCACAGCAGAGCCCAGCTCGCCCAGGCCTCCGCCAGAACCGCAACCGCCTCTCCTTCCGACAAATCGTGGACGGGGCCGTCTCCAGAATCATGAACTTGATGCCTAGGCTTCGCCGACGGTTCAGCCGCCAACGTAATACTCGCGACGTCCAGGTAAGCCCTCCTTCAGATCACTCCTCCTATGCCATAGATACAGACAGCGACAGTTACCCTGAGAAGGACCCGCCTCTCCCAGCGCCTTACCCAGCAACCATCCACGTCACCGTGAACGTGCACAACGAGAGGACCGACCAGGCCACTGGGAATTATGACGTGTCCGGAGAAAAGGACGATCATTCCCTGACCGTCACACACTACGCTAACCACTCCGTCGAAGTCTATCATTACCCAGATGATGAGAAGGGTGTCTTTTACGACACTGGGAGTGTAACGACGACGACTGCTGGTTGGCTGGAGGTACCGGAGACAACCACTAAGGAAACGACAGCAGCAACTTTGACAGCGAATCCAGAGGAGTATCAGCACCATCTGTTGCCTCTGGCTGTGACAGGCGCCGACCAAAGCCACAGCTCGTACTCCGAGCTCGGCCAGTACCACAGCAACGGTGACACGTCAGACGAGTGGTCCCAAGCTGACTCGCAGCCACATCGTGAACTTCATATCACTTATGATGCCAATAAGGATGACCAAATCAATGGTTTTAAGTACATGTACAACTACCACTCTGTCAACCGGCAGAGCCCCATGGATTCTAACTCCAGTGATGGTGGCGTCTTTAGGCAACTGGAGCACAAAATTGGTCACAACAAACTTGGTTATAGGGATGGTTATCTTCATGGGTATAACCAGGGTTTTGGTGATGCCAAGATTACTGGAGGTGTAGCCGTGAATCAATGGGGCTCTGACACAGGAAGAGGAGGCCATAGTAGTGGTGGGAAGGGTTCTAGCAATGATGGGAGGGGTGCCAGTAGTGGTGGGAGGGGTTCCAGCAGTAGCGGGATAGGCTCCAGCAGTAGCAGCTGGGGTGCTGGCAATAACCTGAGGACACAGGGGAACAGCGGTGGTGGGCAGGTGAGTGGGTACAGTAACCAGCGGCAGGCAGGGGGTGGGCCAGCCAGGTGTGGGGTCCGGTGCCTCTGGGACGATCTAATGAACATTCTTGATCATTACAGCACCAGTGAGAACACCGGGGTGACGGGCGCCTCGGCTGCAGCAGGGTCCATGGGGCTTGCGGTGCGGCAGGAGGTGAGCGGGTCGGTGCACCAGACCTCGTCCAACACTCCTCACGGCAGCAGCTTCCCTACTCCTAATAATGTACATAGTCGCACACCAAGTAGTCATCCAGGTCACCCTGAAATGAATAACTTTAATTCCTTTGGCCGACAACCGCCCCAGCGCCAACAGGCCGTTGACCCTTACTTTCGCCCCCCTAATCCCGGAGGTAAGGGTCGTCCCCGCGGGGATAGGCGGCCACCCTTACCCCCCTGGGGTCAGAGGGGTCGCCCTAATCACATGCCACCTCGCCCACCCTACTCCTCCCTCCGCGCCAGGTCTGGCACTGTGTTTTGATCACAGACGAAGGGAGAATGGTTCACGATGGCGCTGGGACGGTCTCATGTTTTGGTCATAATCCCAGACACCCTCCACCAGGTAGTCCCACACCATCATCCCCAGCACACTAGATCCCTAATACGTCAGGGATCAGGTCACTGCAGGCCAGGAGCTGGCTGGTCCAGCACCTGACAAGCTGACCTGAAACACGTAGGTAACCTCCACACCCACACTTGGCCAATAGATATCACAACTAACCACCAGAAGCGGGTTTGTGCCTTCCTCTGACACAGCTCTGCTTTAAGTTTCGTGATCTCAACACGAACAACACATCTGTTAATCAGGACTTCCTATGTACAGCCCCACCATCTTTCACTAGCCTCATGTCGAAAACTACAGAGACACCGACATCCACAGGACCATACTTCAGGAACATTACTAACACTGACCATAGCAGGTCTTACTTCTTTTGATTACGACACTTTCCCTTCCCCCACTATCAAGTGTGTGCACACCTGCCACGTAAGTCCACAAGCTGCCCGACTCGTGCATGGCTTCGGCTTTTGCTGTATATATAGCAGAGCAGAGGAAACTTGTGTATAAAGGCATGTTGCATACTGCAGTAATCTATAAGGAACAAGTTTATCTCAGTCAGTATAGGTATGTTTAACGTCAATCTGAAATTAAAACATATACAAATTTCGTTGTCAAATTCTTCACAACACATTACGTGTTTCGAAGTTTGTTTTCTTAATGTGTTCATAGGAATCCCTGTGCAATATAGAGTTGGTCATTTATTTTATTAATAGTTTTTAAAGTAACCTCTTAACTGATCTTATAACTTTACTGTTAAACACATCAGGTAGAGTAGTGACTGTTTTTATTACACATTGCTTCAAACGTTATTGTAACAGCATGAGATTAAAGATAAGAACAGTCCATACCAGCAAGCCACTAACTAGTGATGCGTGTATAAAGCTCTCGTCTATATTGCATGAAGAGTGAGCCTAGCCGCATCTCCACCTGTACATATATATGACCAGTATGTTGGGAGACTGTGTGTGCCAGGCTGGTCCTGGTGTTGTATTTATTGTGTACAAATATAAGCTTCTCATAAGCACGTGTATTTGTATCCTCACAGTATTTGACGTACAATGACATTGTGGTTATGAGGTGGTAACACGATTTCTTTTAAACACAAAGCAGATCCCAGGTTACGTTAACCTGTTTACATTATTACTGCCATCATTCCACATACACGTCGACTTGCGAGCCTACATTGGAGAAGGGATCGTGGGGTTATAAATTGATGAATGATAATAGCATTACACTTGTCATACGAGAACTTCCGTCCTTTGGAAGCTTAATGGCCGATGATTAGGTGTATCAACCTATCAAACCTTTTCACTGGAATATCATCATTAATCCTATAGTCTATATTTACTTCATGGAGGGTGCACTGCATCTTTTTTTTGTTTGTTTGTTTCTTTAATCTTTGCTCTTTCTGGTCTACTGTGCGTGACCTTTATGCTTGACGAGAAGATGTGAATAGGTTTAATAAAATTTATGAATTACATTACATGATTTTCAATTATCTCCATAAAAAGTTTTTGTAAATGGATTTAGAAACTTAGGATGAAGATATGTCAACGCTACTGAGACATAATGAAAAACTGTTACTCTGTTCAACACTGAGGAGAATATTTCAATAAAAAATGGAATGAAGATTTACATATAATCGTTATATAGAATTTGAACAAACCTCTATTTTGCGTAATGATATAATTAGATTAGTATCATATCACGATAAAGTTCAACAGTTGTGTGACCTGTAAGGCTTATATAAAATTTGCCCATGATAATTTACTATTCTAAATCTATAAGAGCCTTTTATATATATGGTGAGCATTGAATTATCCTGCAGAAATCCAAATAACCAACCAATTGGAATGCTGGATATCATGGAAAAGGAGGGAAGGGCAGGGTTTTAAAGGACAGGGTCACAAGGGCCTCTGCTCGATTGAGGGCAAACGGATTTTTAACATACGCTTTGCATTAGGGTAACAGGAAAGCTTGTGAAATGCCTCCTGTCTATAAGAAAGAAATCGGTTAGAGAGCAACAATTGTAAGTAAAAGAATAAAAAGTGTTTAGAAATCATTGGTCACAAAGTAAATATCATGATTTTATTATCAAGAGAAAGTGTACAATGAATTGCACAAGCAAAACAAGTGATTCTCATTTCTTATCTGTTTTACTTTCACCCTGTAGATAAAATCAAGAGAGGTAGATTACACGTATATGAACGTCAATAATGTGTTGTAGATATGTATATATAACCTTATATTCACTAGACAACCCACTTCCACCTTGCCCATTAACTCCAGTTGCACGACACACAAATCCAATGACTTGATTTGTAGATAACGGAGTTACCGAATAAGGAGTTATTTTGATGTATAGAAGTTCCCCATTTCCGACGCTCTGTGAAAAACAAATGTCATATATTATGGTTATTTATTGTTGATTAATCATACATCTGAAACTCATGATAATCGTTAATCGTTAAGAATATATGACTACTAACATGGAATCTATAACAAGAAAACTCCACGCATGAGCTCACCATGACAGAATCCTTTCCCTCCTTCCTATGGTTTCTATAATCGAACACAGGTTACAGAGCAATGGGCGAAGGTTAACCAGACTACCCAAAGAACATGTTAAATGACTTAAGTGACTGCATAATTATTTCGGGACATTTCTGTACGTTGGCAATAAATTAGACTGTGATAAATTTGTGAATTGCATTCTAATTAATCAAATATCAAAGTATTTTATAACCTCACTCTGTATTGACTATCGTACGCCGAAGGTGGAGTTTGGTAAAGGAAAACAGTTCTCGTCTCCTAGGAAGACGATCAATTCCGCCTTGACAGTTACCCCCAACTACGACACACGTCATCTTACACATTGCTGTTGCGGAGTGTCATGAAAAAAGAAACAGTATAATGGTCTGCCAACTTCTCCCCGAGGGACGTTGCCTACCCAAAAGGACGGAAGAGTAACAGTAAAATAACGGTGTCATAATCGCCTCTCTCTTTGGTAGCAAACTGACGGGCACCGCGATACCCTCAGGCTGTACGACATGTTTTCCAAGCGGCGTGATACCCTAAGGCTGTACGACATGTTTTCCAGGTGGCGTGGCAGGAGAAATCGTGAAGCGGCATCGAGGATGAGCTTAAAATAGCGTCAACAGAGATAAACTCTATGACCTCACCGAAGAGGTGAGTGTTATTCACTTATCCTTTTGATTATACTTCCCTATTCTGCGAACTTTATTTTCTTCCTAGGAAATAAGATAATGTTCGGGTGGCTAGCTCAGTGCACAAATATAAATAAGTGCTCAACCTACGCATTAGTTAGGAACCACTAACGAGCGATACTTGGTCAGTTTGCACTAAGAGAACAATCCACTGAAATCATAACAGCTACCTACCTACACTCAATGCACAATAGGCCGAAGTCAATTGAAATAATTTCAATTGTCAAGCGTTCTTTTTACGTGTAAGTGAACGAGTGATAAGAATAAGAAAAAAATGACACTAAAATACGTCAAAATATAAATGTCATAAAACAGATATCCGTTCAATCTTGAAACTAGAAGATATTCTTAATGTTTAAGACACTTAGGCAGAGAGTTTATATGATATATAATAATAAAGAGTTTTACTTGTATACTAATAAGACGACTGTGTATAAATCCCCTTGGAGTGCAACAGAAGAGTATATTGTTTAAGTGTGGTGTGTGTGTGTGTGTGTGTGTGTGTGTGTGTTGAATAAATGAACAATAATTTTTTGGATTAATTGAATTCAGGTGTGCGTGTATGTGTGTATATGATTAAATTTTCAACCAACTTGAATGATGAAAACAACATCGACGATGAAGTTACACCCTTTGATGTGCGGATATATATATATATATATATATATATATATATATATATATATATATATATATATATATATATATATATATATATATATTGAGATAGAAAACAACGCCAAATAGGGAATAGAGACAATAAGGATTGAAATTTTATCCATATTTGCGTGAACACAAGAAACGGATGAGCATTGATAGACTGGCCTACACCTGCGCAGGTGACGTCCCTGCACACCTCTACAGAAATGAAAAAAAGAAGATGTGTGTGAGCAGGTGAGGTGACTCCGGACCTCACAGCGTGTTAGGTACGCCAGCAACCAGGTAGTGAACTCTTGCCGGCAGGGGCGAGACCGTATGTGGTGGGCATGTGTGATAAGCCATTGTGGGGAATGTGTGTGGCTGAGGAGTGCCATGGTGGGTGTAGGGAGTGTGTGTGGGTAAAAACCCACCTGGACCGAGCTCGACACAGGTTATTGTCAATGAGAACCTGATGCTGGGTGTGCTAATTACTGGCACAGGCCTGTTGTGCGTCTGTGAGTGTATGGTTGCTTTTAGGTGAATAGATGAGTGTGTGTGTGTGTGTGTGTGTGTGTGTGTGTGTAAAGATTCTTCACTTCCATGCCTGGTGGAGAGGGGCAGCTCGTGGGTCCTCTGGAACACGTTGCCTTGAATCATAATACATGTGGGTATGTGATCACCATCTTGGGTCGACATCACACACAAACAATACCACAATCCAGCGCTACATAGCAAGACCGGAACCTCACATAATGACACATTGTTCCAGTCTTCTTCAACTGAAAACTGAGAGAATGTTCGAAGAACGTTCGGAGATAATGGGTCTTCTTAAATCCTAGGCTAGGCAAGAACAGCGATTCACCTACGGTATTCTGGAGCTACGTCATAGTTCTCCAGTTGTACTGACGTGAATCTGAATATACCAGACGCTTCAGCGATCTCTCCTGTGTAGGTGACATCAGAATTCATGATATGTTGTTGGTCACAATGTCTGTGGGATGGCTGGGATGATGTAGTTCTTGCACCAACACACCTCTTACTATCCTCTAGTCATCATCCTCGCCTGAAACTTATACACAGTACTTATTAATTATTATCATTTCACTATCCATGTGTGTGTGTGTGTGCGCGCGACTGAGGGTTTCCAGATTCCGCCTCCAAAGCAGAGAAAACCTTCAGAACGTTATTCAAAAAAAAATATTGTCTATTTTTTACACTATCTCAACACCTCATGATGCAAGAATAGGACAAAGTTTTACATAAGCCAACTACAGGGCGTGTCAGGTTATACATGTGACCCAACAGTACCTGATGAAATGACCTATGACATGACCTCACATGAGTTCAGTCGGGATTTACTGCCCCGTCAATCCACAGACATCTGATGCATTTTACTAATGACCATATATATATATATATATATATATATATATATATATATATATATATATATATATATATATATATATATATATATACATATATATATATATATATATATATATATATATATATATATATATATATATATATATATATATATCATGAATGTGGTCACAATTCAGTCGGAGTTCAGATGATTTTATTTAACATGTAATTTTTCTATACATGCAGCTCGTGTTTCGTGGAGACAATTGTTTGCGATTTCATCTTGATAACTATCATCACGGACTAGTGTGATCAACACATTAACATATATAGTATAATATATATGCGTAATGTACCTGGTTTAAGGTGGTATGTGTGTATGCAAATAGGAGTAAAGACATGGTACAAATATACAAGGATAAAGGCGAGGTAAACCGAGAGCAAAACTCTATCCTAATAACGCAAATTATAATACTCACACAAATAGCTTCATCGTCCGTCATTAACCATATATATGCCATAAACACGGCCGGTTGTTCTGTATTGAAAAAAAAAAAAAGCTATAATTACGGTACTGACTTTTTTAAGCATGGTGCCGGCTGTTCTGGGTAGGAAACATTCGTCTTCAAAACCACATTAACTCGGCTTAGAGTTTACTGATGTTTTGTGTATTTATGGCAAAACGTTTTTTTCTATAGAAAGACAGATAGATACAAAAATCGCCAACACTGCCATATATAAGATGTTCTCATCCCCTGGACATTCTGCAGTGCGTTATACGAAAATGTTTACAGTCCCTGTCAAAATCACAATGAGTGGGTGTTGTATATGGCCTGGAATAAAATTATATTCTTGATATAAAATTGTTCGCAAGGTGGACATGGAAACCAGCGGAAACCACTGACAAACAGATGTGTGTTGCCGAGTTATCGTCGTAAAACAGTACCAGCACTAAGGTCTCTCGCTGAGCGAACCACCACCTCCTCCCTGCTCCTGGCGAAGGCGAGCCAGTAGTTGAATGAAGGAAGGGTAAGCGAAGCTAGAGTCACTCATCCACTGACACAAGCTGTAAACAGATTGACTTAAATGTGAACAGACGGACTCAAAATATGACAGGTATGGGAAGGGATTTTTATTCTTTTTTGTCGCCTATAACACCTGCGAAAGTATTTTACAGAAGCAATATAATCATGCTCAAGGAGTACGAAAGCATTTCCAAGCGATTTTCACAGGTAAGCCATTTATCCCGCTACCTTACAACTACCAGGATATCATGGTATTTCAGTGAAGTCTGATCACTTGCGGGTAGTTGAGAGTGTTCTCACCCGCACCCTAGAGAAATAGCTTAATCTTATAGTCCTACGTGGTGATCTAAGGTGCACCATAATCCAGCAGGTCAAATTCCCTCTCACACTCACTCCTTATCCTCTAGACCAGGTTTAAAATTGTACAGGCGTATAATTCTCTTTCCTCATACCAAGCTATTGCAGACTTATACATTCAAAGATCCATGGAAATACCTGATGGCGCATCTGGCTTGACCTCTCTCCCATGTACGTGTTGTAAAGGCCAGTGATTGAGGAAATTTCCAGCTTTGGCCTACCAGCATCGCCGATAGCGTAGGCTCCGCCCCACCGACTAACGGCCACGCCCCCTCTGTCACTTGCTCCGCCCCGTGCACCACCCTACACTTATCATCATATTTAAGACCACCTGATATCGAAATCATGAATTAGAAATATAGAAATAGAGGTTCAATGCATCGCTCTCACTTGCAAACAGCAAATCTGTCAATAGCAGTCCAGTACCATGAAGCGTACTACATTTTTCATAGGGAAAATTCTATCCCTCTTTTGGTTCATTATCTATTGTCCATTTAATGCACGTGTTCCATTCATGCAAGAATCTCTGTCGCTCTTTCTGAGGTATTAGATTAGTGTTGATATCTTTTGATCAGAAGATAAATTAAGCGATAAACATCGCTTGTACGAAGCACGATAGCAATTCTATCATTTTACTCTTAGCTTTCACTTACATGGGCTGGATGAAATGCCTTAGACCTAAGACTTGTAAATACAGTGTAATGGAAAGATTATTTCATTTTCACGCCAACTGGAGCGCTTCTCGTTTGCTTACAATGACTAGCGGGACTTGACCATTCTACCTCATACCTCACAGAATGCGTCTCTAGAACAGGATCTACGGTCGTTCTTTTGTCATAATTCTCTACAGCGTCTATAACGCACACAGCAGCTCACTTGACGAGTTTAGATAATTACAGAATCTATTGTGAAATATTTTTCAGAAGTGAGCAAGTGTTGCCTTGCTCAGCGTGCTAGGGCTGAGGCATGCCAGGGTTGATGATTGTGGGTGTAGTAGATTCCAAGGTTTATTATCCCAAGATTTTTTTTCTTAACAGAAACTGTTTCAACCTAATTAATGAATAGTTTGCTTAACGTTTCTGTTGTTACTTTATATCACCAGTCTTAAAATCACAGAAGAGTAGTGATTGTATATATACCAGTGTTACCACGCTCTTACCTCTCCATGCCTAAACCTGTCACCGTCCCAGTTACCTAGAACCAAGTCCGGCCAACATACGCTCTTCCTCACCCTCGGTTACCATCGGCTCCCGCCGTAGCACACGACTTACTGGTCTCCTTGGACCGTCTTGAGCGCATGAGATGCCTTGCAGGATGACAGGTTGTGGGCTCTGACTAGGCTGTTGGGTTAGCTCTTAGCTCGACGGTGTCTGTGTCTCAGGAATTAACCCAAGTCTGTACACGGTTTTCCTTGCTAACTCACTTTTTCATTAGGCTTGATCTCTTCTCTCTTAATTTGCGTCACTCCTTAACTTCGTATCGCTCTCCTATTTTCTCAGCCTCAACCCTCCTTCGCATATTTTTTTCTCGGGCGTCGTCTACATTTCCTCACATTCCTAGAGTTAAACCAAGGGTATACGCCTCTTAGGTCTTACTTATTGTGTGGAAGGTCTTAGCAGGTACTTGTAAGGATGTTACGTTATCTTAGAGATGTGTTCGTGGCATAATATACAGGGTGGTGAGCCAATAAGATTTATTTGTTGGTGATTGCCTAGGCCTAGTGCTTTATGGTATATAAGTATAGACTTGCCAAGTCCAAGCGTGGCACGCCTTATCATTATCTCATCATGATCTATCATTTGAATGTAGATTTATTTGGTTACTTGGCTGTTTGAGTTTTAGGCCTATCGACTCCCAAAGTTTAAACTTTAAAGGCCAGTCGAACAATTCTGCAAATCTTCAGATTGAGTTTTGTTGTCTCATCCTAACGCAAATAAGAAAAAAATTACTACTTTTGTATTTTCATAGGCATTCCTCATCGCTTCCTACCGTTATCAGTAACCTCATATACTCAAACGTAAAATAGAACTTTTGTGAACTCTTGCACAGGTGTCCACAGTCTAAATGAACCAGCCAGCCACTTTACTTGCTATTAATGGGTAATCGGCTGCATCTGCCACATACAACATATATGAAGAAACTACTTTATAGGATTACAGCATGAAATGAATAATCAGATATGCATAACTATATTGTGCATTCAGATATAAATAAGAGAAATGGAGCTGCCACAATATGAGGCTATTTAAAAAAGGCACCGTAACACTGACATTTTTTTTTTCAAAATCAAGTAAGATATGATAAATAAGGGCCAATAAAAAACAGGACACGTTTACCATAACAGCGTAATTCGATTCTTTCAAGGTAATTCTCACATTTTCTTCTCATATACCCAAAATACAATTAAATCAAATCAAACTTTGTCACCTTCTAAGCTAGCCGACCGCACATCATTTGTTTTGCAAGTCATTCACTCGATTACATAATGCAAAATTCTTGGCCTCATGTGGCCGAAAATATGAGGGTTACGAAGACCACAAGCATTAACTCTGGCAGTTATTATTGAATCCTATCCACTCGTGTTTATAAGATGTATTAAACTGGATCAAATATATGTCCAACAAGCTTTGGTCGCTAAGATCGTAAATGAACAACCCAGTGAACTCTGAAGTTATCTGTTTTCATTTCTCAATCCATTTCACTTCTGTAAACGTGTCATTACTAATTTTCGATGAAATATCATTTATATTACATGTTGCTTTCAAATGGAATATCCAAACTGTATTTCTTACATAGATAAGACGACAGCGAGATATTCTTTAGTAACTGCAAAATAGGTGGTCAGGTAGTTTGGCGAGGACGAAGGGAGTGGAGTGGACCTCTCTTGGTCTACTGTGTGTCAGTGCTGGATGAGGGTGTGTCACGGGAAACAGGTGAGGGGCAGCAGCTGAGACAAGGCTAGTCAAGTGCTTATGAACACAGCAGCATCAGCAAAAAGGAACAGACGAGGAAGGATGATGCCAACTGTTGTAAACTTGGACTAGAGAAACCTTGTGATTGAGCCCGACAGGAAAATTGACGTAAGAGTATTTCAGGTGGTGCTTCCTGCTTTGTTGTTCTCTGTTTCATGTTGGAAAGTCTTTTACGGCTCTTCCAAACTTCATGAGGAATATCCGTAACTATTTACTCTTATCTTGCCATTGTCTAATTCTTTGCCAATTCTATCCAGTTCTACAGAGTTCTTCTCAAACGTGATGACAGTGAAATCTTGCATTTTTCAACGTGTACAGTTTTTACACGACATGTTTACTGGAGGCTGTTGGTTGCTTTGTTTGCAAATTCTGATATTAAAAACATGATATATAGTTCATAATTTCAAAGGCATCGATATTAGGGAGTGTCTGCTGAACCATTACCGAATGATGTTGAAGTTAACGGCTGTTGACCGCGGGTAAATGGTCCTTAAAACAAATGTTTTTATAGAAGGTTTAATATCTAGCTGGCAAAATGTGTTGGTTATGCTAATAGATTTCTTGAAGAAGTATCAGATTTCATTGCAAACTTCCGCATCAAAGCTTTCAATTTTTTTTTTATATAAACACATTACAGTTAGTGTATTACGTCCCATATGTAAGGAAATGCGATCCTACATCTTTTTCAATAGTCCCAAAGCACATCGGTAGATGGTATGCAAACGAAAGCTAAAGATTCTGGAAGTAATGTAAAAATTTTGTCGTGTTACTGGATAAGGATTTAATCCTATTTTCCCGAGAGGTAAGATGTGTTGACTTGTAGGGCGTGTTTGTATTACAGTAGCTGGCTCTCACCTGGCTGTCTGGTGGTCTAGACCTAACGGTGGAAAACACACTCGTTCAAACACTTCTATTCATAAGGCGAACGAAATTATGATCATGCGACGTCCTCTTTTTGGTTTGGGTGTATACGTTATCTCTCAACTTTCAGTGTTATATATAGAACTGATGCTAAAATTCTAGGAAATGTTGCTTTACAAATCTGGTAACACAATTTCAGAATCAGTGCATCATATAGTACAACTGGATGGTGTAGAAAATCAGCCATGCTGTCAGTGGATTGAATCAAGGCATGTGAAGCGTCTGGGGTAAACCATGGAAAGCTGTGTAGGTATGTATATTTGCGTGTGTGGACGTATGTATATACATGTGTATGGGGGTGGGTTGGGCCATTTCTTTCGTCTGTTTCCTTGCGCTACCTCGCAAACGCGGGAGATAGCGACAAAGCAAAAAAAAAAAAAAAAATATATATATATATATATATATGAATTATGTACATGTGTATGTATGTATATGTCTGTGTGTGTATATATATGTGTACATTGAGATGTATAGGTATGTATATTTGCGTGTGTGGACGTGTATGTATATAAATGTGTATGGGAGTGGGTTGGGCCATTTCTTTCGTCTGTTTTCTTGCGCTACCTCGCAAACGCGGGAGACAGCGACAAAGCAAAATATATAAAATAAAAAAGAATATATATATATATATATATATATATATATATATATATATATATATATATATATATATATATATATATATATGTTGGAAAGGATCACAATTTTGCGCGTGATCAAGATATTCCTATGAGTCCACGAGGAAAATGAAAAACGAAAAGTTCCCAAGTGCACTTTCGTGTAATAATCACATCATCAGGGGAGACACAAAGGAGAAATATAAGTCAGTTGATATACACCGAAGAAACGAAGCTAGGACGCCATTTGGTAAACCAAATAGCCTCGTCTCTTCGATGTATATCAACTGCCTTATATTTCTCTCTTGTGTCTCCTCTGATGATGTGATTATTATACGAAAGTGCACTTCGGAACTTATTGTGTTTCATTTTCCCCGTAGACTCACAGGAATGTCTTGATCACGCGCAAAATTGTGATCCTTTCCAATATATATATATATATATATATATATATATATATATATATATATATATATATATATATATATATATAAATATATATATACATATATTTGTTTGTATGGTACTGATCTTGGGTTATATACATATCTGTATCTATACTTAATATTCTTAGTGTTGAAGAGAGATAGATGCTAATAGTTCTGTCCTGATGACCATTAAACAGCGAGTAGATATTAGATCTTACAAATAAGATGATTAACCCAAGCATTTTTACTAAATTTTCCTTCCTCGTTATTTTTCTCACCTAAGCGTTTCCATCTCGTTCCTACAAATAGCTCTCCACACACACACACACACACACACATTCGGTTAGCCATACAATGTAACAACAAGCGTTCCAGGCCACAAATCCATCGCGCCCTTGTTCGAGTCTCTGACTAAACGTCGACTGCCAGTCAGCCCATCTATTCATGTGTGGGACTCAACGATTAATCGTTACCTGGTGCTAAGCGGGTATATGTATGTACATAATAGATAGATAAACCAGTGTAACAGCTTTCTACCCTCTCATGTCTTGGAACTTTATAAAAAGTCAGGCTTTTAATTTCCCCCAAAATTCATAAATACTACTTCCTGTGTCATCTTTTTCCATTCCATTAGCCTTGTTTATATTTCATTTAAGGTCCGGCCTTAATATGGACTGTTGTCTCTAACTGGAGGCTAAAAAAGAATAAAAAGAATAACCTTTAAAAGTTTCTTACGTTTCGAAACAGTTTTGTTTCGTTTCCAAAGCCAGTAAAGTGATAACAGCTCTTTGTTTCCAGTAGTCTGATATTATGCAGTCACCCTTTGTTTTGATTATACTAAGGATCGTAAAATGAATCAGCCTGCAGACGTACAAGGAAAGTATCAACACATCAAAGTGAATAGTCTTAACATTACTGAACCCTTGAATGTTACTTGTGTAATGTTTGTTAGCTACCCAAGAGGAGGATTCCCGTTCACACACCCCGATTAGCTGTATCTTGAGGAGACACAAGATGCTGATTTGTTTCCCAAAGCCACAGTCAAGGCTGCAATATGTGACGATGACTCTAAATGTCACTCTACTTCTCTTGACCTTTACAGTTTCCCCAGGAATGTTAGGCAACATGATACAATAACAGATGACAGCGATCCCATTGTACACCTATACTCCGTCTTCCCCTTCTCACAACAGTATCCTTGCTAGCATCAATTTTGTTTTGTTGTTTCGGCCATTTGGATATCCTTCCATCATTCTAAAACGCACAGGAATTGGAGTATTTTTTTCGTACAAAATACCCAAACTAGTCGGCAACACGATGAAATATTCATCAATGAACTTCTTGCCTGACAGACCAGACTCTGACGGGGCTCGTCTATTGTTCTGTGCCGAAGTTAAGCTTACATTCAGCAACTGGTGACGAAAAGATAATCCAAGTACCATTACCGGTAGTAGCAGAGTACCATCTGCATACTCCACGTAGCTTACATTTTGTTACACAGTATGTGCGAGTATTTTCTTGCCTTACAAGGATAGCGCTATAATAGAATATTCAACGTGATCCAGTTGGGTCATTAAATTTTCCTGTGAATTCCCTGGGATCGAGCTAACTCGCTACAGTGCTCACATTTATTCATTTCTTTTACCATAGATAACAAAATTCATACGTTCAATGGCTTATGCAGTGGGTCATTATTATTATCATTATCATTAGTAGTAGTAGTAGTAGTAGTAGTAGTAGTAGTGCTAGTATCATAATTATCATAATTTTATAACTATCATTATTATCATTATTATTATATCATTTCATTATCATTTTTATAATTATTATTATTATTATCATTATTATTATCATTATTATTAATTCATTATTATTATTATTATTATTATCATTATCAATCCTAACGTACACAGCGTACACAAAATCTACAAGAATTCGGTATTTGACGTTTACAAGTACACGAAGGATGGCTTCGATTGGAAATCAAAGGAGAATATCTTTAGTTTAAGAATAGTGAGTGAGCCTGTACAATTTCTTTATTATTCCTGTGTCTCAGTTACCTCTAATATCTGTGTAGATTTGTTGGGGTCTCGAAGCGACTAGAAAAGTTGAGACGAAATGAATCTTAGAATTTTTGACAACGCGCCGACCCGGGAGACAATGCTGACATGAAACCTTTATAAAACCGTAGATATGGCAGAAACGAACGCTTACTTTATGAGGTAAATCGGTTGACGCCGAAAATAGTGCGTACGCGAACGCCGGTGGTCGCCCGCCCCTCTTACCGCGGCTTAAGTTACACCAAGCGGGGGTTAGGCAATAGCTGGGCGGATGTGTTGGCCGGATGGTAGATAAAGCTTGGGGGACTTTGAAGGTGCAACACAGCAACATACCCGTCACATTGCTTCGCTTACAGACTCGCTCTCCATTTCTAGTTAAGATTTATTTACAAGGATGTTTTATGGTCGTCTCAAGATTTTGAGAGCGTGAAAATGAATGACCTTTACGTGCGCAGGAGAACGATTCTTAAAGGTCGTATGTAATTACAAATTCAGAGGATTGAACCCATCGCCCGCATTCAAGCTCTGGTCTATCAACAGTCCGAAAGATACTTCCCCGCACAAGAATGATTTACTTCTTTCTACCCAGTACAACTACCCAGGTCTTTCCCAGTCCGTCCCATCCTTCCCAGTTGTGCCCCATATTTTTTCTTTTCTTTTTTTAGCTTGTACATTAACATCATATAACTACATTAGTTTTTTTTCGTAATTCAGCACGTTCGTTGCGCATGTCTCCTCCATGAATTTCCATAAGGTCGCTAGCTGTTCCATGACCAATGATAAAAAAAAAAGATTTAAATCACCATCAATGATACTAATGCCCGATTTCTCCTGGCTCAGAAACTGATTCACTTTGTCCGCAAGTTAACATATTATCAATCATAATTATTCTAACGGCAGTGATGTACATTTTCCAACTCTTGATTTATATTGTCTTCCCAGACCTCATATTATCTCCTGCAATTCTCACAATAGAAATGCGACTCCTAAAAACAGTTTGAGACGCATATTAGAATCGAGAATCATGCCCTACGCACCCAGTTTCTGAGGATATCTTTACATGTCGGACATAACATTGTTAAGAATACTTGTCAGCTGCAGTGACCATCCACCACATTTGATCTGCCCAGAGGTGCAGTCACCACTGTGCTCATTGCAATGGTCCGCGTGAAGACCCACATCCCCTGTGCAGAGATGCTGAAAGACCCGGTGGCTGTAGTGTCAGATTTCAATATAGACATAAGTTTAAGAAAAGAACATGGAGAGAACAGAGACTGTACTAAGCGGTGTGATATGTGGCTACCATAATACGTCTTGAATACAGGTACATACATGCGGCAAGTTGCAAGAAAGTATGATCCTGATTATTCCAAATATCGGCCCTCCTCTGCACCTGATATACACACACTTGATCATTACATTGACGAATATCCTAAAATCAATATTTTTAGGCCCCAGTCTTCTTGTGTTAAGAATCCCCTGACGATTAAACTGACAATAATATTTCGGGGATCTTTGATCCTCCTTCTTAATACCACTGTATAATTCCTCATATTTTGCCAGTATTGTACTTATATATATATATATATATATATATATATATATATATATATATATATATATATATAGAGAGAGAGAGAGAGAGAGAGAGAGAGAGAGAGAGAGAGAGAGAGAGAGAGAGAGAGAGTGTCCAATTTCCATTGCTTCAGACTGTAGTGCACCAAACTCATCATCATCTATGACGATCCTTTCCGATAGGATGAGAACCGTCTGGGTCCTGGGGCACACACAGTGGCCTTCCTGTCGTCAACCAATGTCCCTGTACAAGTGTACTGTACACTCTGTGTTGCCACACGCCTGTCTCCAGGTATGTGCCCTTCATGCATGTTCTCATTGATGGAATTTGTATTGTGTATGTGTTGCAATGGCTAAATTAATGTTTTATATATATATATATATATATATATATATATATATATATATATATATATATATATATATATATATATATATATATATATATATGTGTGTGTGTGTGTGTGTGTGTGTGTGTGTGTGTGTGTGTGTGTGTATCAGTAATAGACTGTATCCCTTAGATTATGGAGCCTTTGTTGGATAAACCTTAAGTGTCTCCTGAAGCTCCTTTGTATCACAGTCAGTTTCAGCTTTATCCTTTAGATCGTGATTTGTGATTTGTTATCGCTCTCCACTGAAATACTGGCACTGTAATTGAGGTTAACGATACCCTTACTGTGGTGGGGATGTTCAGGTAATGAAGCACGACGTGCATCCAGTTTTCTATGGTTATCATTGGTCACGTAGGGGTATATTATCCCAATTCTTTTCGACATTCTATATGGTACCTCCCTCCCTACATCGCCTTACATTCATTAATGTATCAATTACTTGTATACATTAGCACAGGCATCGCGAGGACGTAACCTGGAAGCATCAGAGAGGGTTCTTCTGAGACGCGCCCCTCCGGCAGTGTCCAAAGCAGCCAAACACCTACCCAGACCTAGACCTTCCATGGGAACTGAGGATCACCTTATTACCGAACGTCACCACAGACAGAAGCCCTTGCAGTGATACGGTAGGTGACGGAGACACTGTTAAAAACCTCACCGTTGAAGGCTTTCACAGTGGTATTGATTAAAGTGAA
Source organism: Panulirus ornatus (assembly GCF_036320965.1). NCBI lineage: Eukaryota > Metazoa > Arthropoda > Malacostraca > Decapoda > Palinuridae > Panulirus > Panulirus ornatus. The sequence continues at coordinate 66,548,274 of NC_092235.1, forward strand.
AATTCTGGAGAAGATGAGAGGAGAGGTCACGTAGAACTGCTACAGAGAACTGGACCAAGAACCTCTGTAGGAACTTAGCATTTTCATAACATGAGAGTTGGTATTACCTAAAGGAACGTTAGGATCTCTTAAGTTCAGTGTTTGGTACAGGTATTTTCTTTGCTTTATTCATCTTCAGATGTTATTAGTTGATCAGCCCGCAGACTTCACCAGCTTTTGATAAAATAATCATATATAATTACACACGAAAGAATTTACCGTATAGTATTTTAGTCTAGAATTATGCTTCCATATTTTTTCTACGGGGCCAACCAGACGAGGAGTGACCCTTATGATACCCCCTTATTTCCTCGAATAGTTAAGTTATGGAATTTTCTTCCTGTTTTCGTCTTTCCCTCTTCCTGAAACTTTTCTATCATTAGGGTTCAGGTTTACAAATACCTAAAGAGCTCTTCAGAATTTCTTCATTGTTCTTTTCCCCCATCTGATATTTTCTTTTCAACTGATATGGTCACGAAAGAGATATATTGTGCCTTCGCAATGTGGATCATTAGAGAAAAGCTCCTATAATCTTTCAGTATATCAAGCTCTACATTCGCTAGACCTTGGAATTCACTCACGTATTTTTTGGATATGTATCTTCACATATTACTGACTTCAACCTAAGACGCAAGAAGGAATCTAACACTGAATCGTCGGGTTGAACCAGGGAAACATGAGACTATTGTGGTGTGTGTGCGTGCGTATATGTGTGTGTATGTGTGTGTGTGTGTGTGTGTGTGTGTGTGTGTGTGTGTGTGTATGTGTGTGTGTGTGTGTGTGTGTGTGTGTGTGTGTGTGTGTGTGTATGTACACGCGAGTAAGGTTTGAGGAAGCTGTCACTTTAAGCGTACTCTTGTCCTTGTGTGAATATATATATATATATATATATATATATATATATATATATATATATATATATATATATGTATATGTTTTTATTTTGCTTTGTTGCTGTCTCCCGCGTTAGCGAGGTAGCGCAAGGAAACAGACGAAAGGCCCAACCTACCCACATACACATGTATATACATAAACGCCCACACATGCACATATACATATCTACACATTTCAACGTCTACATACATATACATAAACAGACATACATATATTCACATGTACATATTCATATATGCTGCCTTCATCCATTCTCGCCGCCACCCCGCCACACATGAAATGATACCCCCTCCCCGCGTGCACGCGAGGTAGCGCTAGGAAGACAACAAAGGACACATTCGTTCACACTCAGTCTCTAGCTGTCATGTGTAATGCACCGAAACCACAGCTCCCTTTCCACATCCAGGCCCCATAAAACTTTCCATGGTTTACCCAGGCTCTTCACATGCCCTGGTTCAATCCATTGACAGCACGTCGACCCCGGTATACCACATCGTTCCAATTCACTGTATTCCTTGCACGCCCTTCATCCTCCTTATGTTCAAGCCCCGATCGCTCAAAATCTTTTTCTCTCCATCCTTCCACCTTCAAGCTGGTCTCCCACTTCGTTCCCTCCACCTCCGACACACACATCTTTGTCATTCTTTCCTCACTCATTCTCTCCATGTGACCAAACCATTTCAATACACCCTCCTCTGCTTGGTCATATGAATGTAATAGATCAAGCGCACTACTGTGACCTGATATATATGTATGTATATATATATATATATATATATATATATATATATATATATATATATATATATATATATATATATATATATATATATATATCCCTGTCTTTACATGCCTACATCACATACATCATTCCATGCATTCTTCCACCATTTCTCTTTTTCCAATACTTCTCAACTCTGCTTTCCCATGTTACAGGTGATTTCCTTCTCACACTAACCCCTTTAATACTGTCACACATTCTCCTTGTAGACTCCCAGTTTTGCATTCTTACCACACACCCAAACCCCCTCAAAGTTTTACGTTTCTCCCACTTACCCCTCTACATTTCATTCCGTCTACATTCTTTCTCATACTTAATCTCTCCCACACACCCTTTTCTTTCTTTCTATATTCCACTTGTCATACCATGTGCTCATTTCACATGGCTCATCTACAGCCTGGCTTCTTGATTTCATTACTCATTCCATGTCCATGTTTCGGTAGCATAGGTCAGGGTCAGGAGGAGTGTGTTGTCCCTTAATCCTTTATTGACTACCATACTTACATGTCTACCCTACATTATTCTGTTAAGGGACCTAATGACTCTTTTACCCTGTTCTGCTCTTTCCCTTATCATGCCTTTCATCTCTCTCTGAGTCTTTATTCTCTTATATCTACAATACACAGTAGTGCACTTCCTTCTTTCAGTTTGTATGGTTTTGCAAAATGTATATTCTCAGTCTCTTTCCTCTCAAACACCATTACTCTCCTTGCATATATCTTCACTCACCTCCACTTTTTTACATCATAAAATATGCTTACAACCTTCTGCGTTTCCTCTTCACTCTCAGCAAACACCACAGTATCATCTGGAGGCAGGCTTGTCACTATCCACCATACCTCACCATCACACTCTGTCTCTGCACCCCTTTTCCCCTGTTTTGATTTCATAAATGAATAAATATTTTATTTATATTTATTGATTTCATTATACTTTGACGCTGTCTCCCGCGTTAGCGGGGTGGCGCGGGGAAGCAGACGGGGGAGTGGCCCGGCCCACCCACATACACATGTGCGTACATAAATGCCCGCACACGCACATATACATACCTATACATTTCAACATATACATACCCAGACATATACATATATACACATGGGGATAGGGGAGAAAGATATATATATATATATATATATATATATATATATATATATATATATATATATATATATATATATATATATATATATATATATCTGTGTGTGTGTGTGTGTGTGTGTGTGTGTGTGTATATGTATTATCCCTGGGGATAGGGGAGAAAGAATACTTCCCACGTACTCCCTTCGTGTCGTAGAAGGCGACTAAAAGGGATGGGAGCGGGGCCTGGAAATCTTCCCCTCTCATTTTTTCATTTTCTAAATTTCCAAAGGAAGGAACAGAGAAGGGGGCCGGGTGAGGATGTTTCCTCAGAGGCCCAGTCCTCTGTTCTTAACGCTACCTCGCTTAGCCGGGAAATGGCAAATAGTATGAAAATACATATATATATATATATATATATATATATATATATATATATATATATATATATATATATATATATATATATATATATATATATATACATATATATATGTATATATATATATATATATATATATATATATATATATATATATATATATATATATATATATATATGCCGGATTCATGTGAGAAACTGCAGAAGCTGGTGACGGAGTTTGGTAAAGTGTGTGGAAGAAGAAAGTTAAGAGTAAATGTGAATAAGAGCAAGGTTATTAGGTACAGTAGGGTTGAGGGTCAAGTCAATTGGGAGGTGAGTTTGAATGGAGAAAAACTGGAGGAAGTGAAGTGTTTTAGATATCTGGGAGTGGATCTGTCAGCGGATGGAACCATGGAAGCGGAAGTGGATCATAGGGTGGGGGAGGGGGCAAAAATTTTGGGAGCCTTGAAAAATGTGTGGAAGTCGAGAACATTATCCCGGAAAGCAAAAATGGGTATGTTTGAAGGAATAGTGGTTCCAACAATGTTGTATGGTTGCGAGGCGTGGGCTATGGATAGAGTTGTGCGCAGGAGGATGGATGTGCTGGAAATGAGATGTTTGAGGACAATGTGTGGTGTGAGGTGGTTTGATCGAGTAAGTAACGTAAGGGTAAGAGAGATGTGTGGAAATAAAAAGAGCGTGGTTGAGAGAGCAGAAGAGGGTGTTTTGAAGTGGTTTGGGCACATGGAGAGAATGAGTGAGGAAAGATTGACCAAGAGGATATATGTGTCGGAGGTGGAGGGAACAAGGAGAAGAGGGAGACCAAATTGGAGGTGGAAAGATGGAGTGAAAAGGATTTTGTGTGATCGGGGCCTGAACATGCAGGAGGGTGAAAGGAGGGCAAGGAATAGAGTGAATTGGAGCGATGTGGTATACAGGGGTTGACGTGCTGTCAGTGGATTGAATCAAGGCATGTGAAGCGTCCGGGGTAAACCATGGAAAGCTGTGTAGGTATGTATATTTGCGTGTGTGGACGTATGTATGTACATGTGTATGGAGGGGGTTGGGCCATTTCTTTCGTCTGTTTCCTTGCGCTACCTCGCAAACGCGGGAGACAGCGACGAGGTATAAAAAAAAAAAAAAAAAAAAAATATATATATATATATATATATATATATATATATATATATATATATATATATATATATATATGTACTGAAAGAGTCGAGTGGTCATTCAGCCATACAAGCATACATCACCAAGAACTGTAGCGCCGCTCACAAGATGACGTAAGTGGCATCCCGCCTTTCCTCTTTTTTTTTCATTTCAGCCGCTGAACCAACCACAACCTCCTCTCACGCGCTCACGCACTCACACCACACCAACCACACCTTAAAGCCACACACATCACCAGCACTTTCAGTGACCCTACCTTTTGGACAGAACAGTGAGGAATATATATATATATATATATATATATATATATATATATATATATATATATATATATATATATATATATATATATATATATATTTTTTTTTTTTTTTTTTTTTTTGCCGCTGTCTCCCGCGTTTGCGAGGTAGCGCAAGGAAGCAGACGAAAGAAATGGCCCAACCCACCCCCATACACATGTATATACATACGTCCACACACGCAAATATACATACCTACACAGCTTTCCATGGTTTACCCCAGACGCTTCACATGCCTTGATTCAATCCACTGACAGCACGTCAACCCCGGTATACCACATCGCTCCAATTCACTCTATTCCTTGCCCTCCTTTCACCCTCCTGCATGTTCAGGCCCCGATCACACAAAATCTTTTTCACTCCATCTTTCCACCTCCAATTTGGTCTCCCTCTTCTCCTCGTTCCCTCCACCTCCGACACATATATCCTCTTGGTCAATCTTTCCTCACTCATTCTCTCCATGTGCCCAAACCATTTCAAAACACCCTCTTCTGCTCTCTCAACCACGCTCTTTTTATTTCCACACATCTCTCTTACCCTTACGTTACTTACTCGATCAAACCACCTCACACCACACATTGTCCTCAAACATCTCATTTCCAGCACATCCATCCTCCTGCGCACAACTCTATCCATAGCCCACGCCTCGCAACCATACAACATTGTTGGAACCACTATTCCTTCAAACATACCCATTTTTGCTTTCCGAGATAATGTTCTCGACTTCCACACATTCTTCAAGGCTCCCAGAATTTTCGCCCCCTCCCCCACCCTATGATCCACTTCCGCTTCCATGGTTCCATCCGCTGCCAGATCCACTCCCAGATATCTAAAACACTTCACTTCCTCCAGTTTTTCTCCATTCAAACTCACCTCCCAATTGACTTGACCCTCAACCCTACTGTACCTAATAACCTTGCTCTTATTCACATTTACTCTTAACTTTCTTCTTTCACACACTTTACCAAACTCAGTCACCAGCTTCTGCAGTTTCTCACATGAATCAGCCACCAGCGCTGTATCATCAGCGAACAACAACTGACTCACTTCCCAAGCTCTCTCATCCCCAACAGACTTCATACTTGCCCCTCTTTCCAAAACTCTTGCATTCACCTCCCTAACAACCCCATCCATAAACAAATTAAACAAATATATATATATATATATATATATATATATATATATATATATATATATATATATATATATATATATATATATATTCTTTTCTTTTTTCTTTCAAACTATTCGCCATTTCCCGCATTAGCGAGGTAGCGTTAAGAACAGAGGACTGGGCCTTGAGGGAATACCCTCACCTGGCCCAATTCTCTGTTCCTTCTTTTGGAAAAAAAAAAAAAAAAAACGAGAGGGGAGGATTTCCAGCCCCCCGCTCCCTCCCCTTTTAGTCGCCTTCTACGACACGCAGGGAATACGTGGGAAGTATTCTTTCTCCCCTATCCCCAGGGATATATATATATATATATATATATTTTTTTTCAAACTATTCGCCATTTCCCGCGTTAGCAAGGTAGCGTTAAGAACAGAGGACTGGGCCTCTGAGGGAAAATCCTCACCTGGCCCCCTTCTCTCTTCCTTCTTTTGGAAAAAAAAAAAAAAAACGCGGGAGACAGCGACAAAGCAAGAAAAAAAAAACAAATATATATATATATATATATATATATATATATATATATATATATATATATATATATATATATATTTGTTTTTTTTTCTTGCTTTGTCGCTGTCTCCCGCGTTTGCGAGGTAGCGCAAGGAAACACGAAAGAAATGGCCCAACCCACCCCCATACACATGTATATACATACGTCCACACACACAAATATACATACCTACACAGCTTTCCATGGTTTACCCCAGACGCTTCACATGCCCTGATTCAACCCACTGACAGCACGTCAACCCCGGTATACCACATCGATCCAATTCACTCTATTCCTTGCCCTCCTTTCATCCTCCTGCATGTTCAGGCCCCGATCACACAAAATCTTTTTCATTCCATATATATATATATATATATATATATATATATATATATATATATATATATATATATATATATATATATATATATATATAATGAATAAAACTCATTTGATGTTAAATATGCTTCGAAATCTACGATGTAGTATGGAAAGTTTGTTGAAATCTAATATTCGAAGCAATGTAATGCGAGATACTTAAAACATTGACTCGGTTTTTTCTGCCCTTAGACTTTCAATCTTTTAATAATGTTAATGAAACAAGTAAGATGGATGCCAAGGAATATCATGTGAGATCGAGTTTTCAGAAAAGTTCTACAACGTTGAAACTACGAATGTAACCGTTAACATTCCATAGAATGCTGCTCAACCGCGTTCAGGTTAAGCCAGTTAGGTATATCAAACATAAAATGGTGACAACTTTCTCCATCACTTGAATTCAATTGCATGATTCCTCAAGCTTCTCAAATATCTTCAGACAGTTAGAGAATGATGATAATACACTCCTGTTCTAAATTGGTTCCAAATACAACTTTGCAGACTTTAAGTAAAAAGATAACTAGAAACAGTGCATACATTCAGCAATTCAAAATGCTAAAGCTGACAGCAGAGCGAACGAAGCGGCGCATGCTTGTTGAGATCATCTCTGGGCAGACCATGGTTTAAATATGGCAGATTTAGGCCCTCATGGCCCTCGTCTGCTAGCTAATGCAGAGGGCCAGAAATTACATTGCATGTGCACCAGAGACTCAGTCGAATACAGACAGACATGACCAGTGTAATTTAGATTCGGCGTATCAGCATCAGTGAACGGCAGAATGACATTGTTCAGAGGTATGATCATACACGCCCACACGTTATCCTCATTTCTCCCATATTGCTGGCTCAACCTTCCTAGTCACCAGTAACACATTTTCCCGAAATTAAATCATCCCAGCAGCCAGCACTTTTCATCATGGGAATGGGATGATTTATTAGCAACTGTGAATGAGAATTAGTCGTCGTGCGTCTGGCAACTTCCTCGGCATGTATACATATACAACTACTCACGCCCGCCATTTTCCTCATCATACCTCACATATTGCCAACACAACCTTATCGCTCACCATCAACTAATTTACCCGGAAATATAGCAGCCACTATTTTGCATCCTATAAAGGAATTGGTTAAATCACTGGCAACTGTATACGGATTCATCGTACGTCTGGCAACTTATCGTGTCTACCGACAGGCACGCAGGACCACGTTATTATATCATAGATAAATTGTGGGGCATCAACACCGTCGGGCTCTTTAGCCAGCTCCAGCACACTTGCGCTTATCAAAATTACCAAATCGAGCTTTGTCCTTAAAAATATTTGGTCAACATTTTACCTCAACACTAACTTTTCTATACAAACGAAATGAAGCTTTGAAATATTTTCGTCTTTCGTCTACTTATATCTTGCAATAATCTTTGATCTTAAGGAGTCAGGATTATAAACTCCTGAGGAGTTCGAAGTACTCCTTACTGCATTTTCTTACACCTATCTCAGTCTGTCATGATTAGGAGAGTCGTTTGATGTGCTATGTCGAGATTGGAAAAAAATAGATACTGGTGGATCTCAATGAGTGCATTCTTGTGGATCCTTTTCTGTAGTGGCAAAACAAAGAATTAAAACATGATTATAATTACGATGAAATATTGTCCCAATAGACACGTTTTATGAATTAAAACGGAGAAAATCACGTTTACGGTATGGACATGTGAGCGCTCGACACCAAACGCCTGGCAGCGGTGGCCGGGTGAAGGCTGCCGGATGCTGAATACTTGGGACACACAAAAAAAACGACGTAATCCATTTTTCATTCTTTAATCACAGGAACAGGGAAATTGTTTTACACCCACGCGGTTCCTTCATATGCAATTATACCTTGCGTAGGCGGACATAAATTACATAAACCTCTTCATCATTTGCGCTTAACACTGTTTATCCAGAAAAAACAATATTGTTGTGTACTGACTCGGTACCCGGAAGTCACAGGACATGATCAACAATTTTCACTGATTCCATCACAAAAAGTGAATCAGGAGAATTCAGTAACAGGTTTCCAGTTCTTGTTTCTGAGAGTAATATGTGTGTTACTAATAGAAGGTACGAAGTTACACTTCTTTAGCAAAGCCTTGCCAGATGATATACTGATAACAGATAGGAAGTTACAGTTCGTTTGCAGAGCCTTACGGGAAGATATTTGTTTGCCAGAATTCTTGGTGGCTGGAGAATCTGTAGAAGGAATAACATGTTAGTTGATTTGCATGATGATGTCTTATATATGCTGTTTGATTCAGTGTTCGCAGATGTGCATCATACAGGCTGAATATGCGTTAACAGATTTATTTCATATGCAAATACATTTGGATATAATAGTTTTCTCTAAATTCTATCATCAGATTAGCGTGCAACGGAATGTTAGTAATCTCACTGCAATATCGAAGCGAGAATTTGTTCTAACAGACACCAAGATAGGTATTTGATAACGCCTAGTTCTAACTCTAAAATCAGATAAACCTTAATACACGCAATCAGAAATGAATTCAAGTGTAAGCAGCTTTTCATTTCACTTACAGATATCCTCAACTCTTTTGTAGCTTATATATATATATATATATATATATATATATATATATATATATATATATATATATATATATATATATATATATATTTGATCCCTGGGGATAGGGGATTAAGAATACTTCCCACGTATTCCCTGCGTGTTGTAGAAGGCGACTAAAAGGGGAGGGAGCGGGGGGCTGGAAATCCTCCCCTCTCGGTTTTTTTTCAATTTTCCAAAAGAAGGAACAGAGAATTGGGCCAGGTGAGGGTATTCCCTCAAAGGCCCAGTCCTCTGTTCTTAACGCTACCTCGCTAATGCGGGAAATGGCGAATAGTTTGAAAAAAAAAAAAATATATATATATATATATATATATATATATATGTATATATATATATATATATTACCAAAGGCATTAATATAGTTTCTTGCAAACGATTCACAACTAGAACTGTCAGAAATGCCCTTGTATGCTTTTTTAGCCTTAAGAATGCGGCGTACTCAATGACCCCTGTGATGATACGCGTTTCGTGTTGCTTCATATATATTTATTGATATGTATATCCTTAAGGTGTAGGTTCGTATACACTATTGATAGTTTCTTGTAGAAATAGGAGGAAGTAGCGGATTTTCCGATGTTCAACAGTGCCATGATGGATGATATTTATCTGCGGGAATTTTCAAAAATACACATTTTACTATATCAACATTAGTTTGTGTTACAAATAACAGTGACGTTTTCCTTGTTCCGTCGATCAGGGCCTTCTTCCCTCTTAACATGAGGAATCTTAAAACCTATTGATTTGTCGCTAAACGAAGATATAAAAGAAACTCTTTGTCCCTTGGAGTTAAGGATCGCAGCCTCTCTTAAGATCATATTCCTGAGTTAGGATTACTGACACAGAGCAACGTCGCACACTATTGATATCGTTCAAGTGTATCACGTGAGTTAATTGCAAAAATATGAATATGATACTAATAATAGTAAAATAATATAGCTTCCCTCTTTCATGAGGATAGAAAACGAAAGTTATATACGTGACGCTGACTGAATGAAAACGAGATCTTCGATTTTTCGCATAGTTCTGTGTATATATTTAAGTGTTTTAAAGATAAGTATGGGAAAATTATCATGGTTTAGATACACAATTCAATTTTCATAAATTATTGCTCTCAACTATTACCATCAATATTTTCTTATAGTCAATGCATTAATCTTAAGAATTAAGATGAATAATATTCTTAAATCTTCACAACACTGGAACAATTACACTAACTTGAGTGTTGGCCGGAGGTGGTTTTACTTGTGAAGTTGTTTTTCTCTGTTACCATGGTTTAATCTCTGCAGTATCAGTTTGAGATTGGTGAGTCAGTGCTGTAAATAACCGATGATGTGGAAAAACATCCAAGGAAGGTGTTGGTGAGCAGAGAATAAAGGATATTCAGTTTGGTAGTCGCTTCACCCGTTAGCAGCGATATTGAAGGTAAAACTGAAGGTGTTTTCGGATTGATAGGCATAAATTGATAATTAATTGTGCAACATAAGGTGTTCGAGAACCCTTAGAGATTGAGGAAATTGCCCATCATGTACTATGAAGGTTGTAAAATATAAGATATGTATATTTGCCTGTGTGTGTTTGTGCATACGCCATTTTGTTTTTGTAAGGAAGAAGGGCATATAGATGGGGAAAGTTCACATATTACAATAATTTGTGTTTTTATCTCAGAAACTGTGTCGAATAGAGCATATGTGTACCTGTGGGAAAAGTTGAAACATTTTAGACATAACCCCTGATGCAAATTAGTGATGAAAATGGCCTAGTTTTGTGGAAATATGTTGCATAGTGTCCGTGGCTTGGTACTGACTTATGATGGTGGGGGAGGGGGAGAGGGGGACCCGTAAACAAACGCACGTGAAACGTTCAGAGCCACTGCACGTTATTACCAGCGGGGGAATAACTGGTAAATATATCATATCGTTGTTCAGGTGACAGAATACAGTGCTTGTAATATGTAATGTTGGGTCTAAGGTTTATAAAAGAACTGGTGTCCTGGAGAAAGACTTTGTAACAGGTTCTTTTTTTTTTACATAAGTGTTTACCGACAATGTGCATATTTAGTGATTATTTCATTTGGTAGTTTCATTGATTTATAAAATTGTGTATTCTGATGGGCAGATGCAAAGGTTACCATTTCAGGTTAGTTTTCGTTTAATTGACCAGCAGGGTTTTTCAACCCACAACATGATTATGTTTATTACATTGAGAAATGTTTTATGGGGTTTAACTCGTGACTTAGATGGAAGGGCTTTTGAGCACTTGAAAAGTGTTGGGTCAACTGAAGATAAAATTCAAGAACCCTAATCCCTAATCATGGGCCACCCCCAAAAGGTATTCACCAACATGAATTTTTGTCGTTATAGCAGTGTTCTGTACATTTATCAGCTTTCGAGAGAATTATTATTATTATTATTATTATTATTATTATTATTATTATTATTTTATTATCATTATTATTATATTATTTTTATAATGTGGCGTAACAACTCGTGGATGTAAACAATGTGCGCACGCAACCTGAGGCCAAAGCATGTGGAGCGAACGCGCGTTGCCCCGGAAATCTCGTGTGTATCAGTTGTTCCTTGCCCAGGAAACTCGTACCTCTGAATTCTCGCGTGCATTGACCAGGAAACACGCAGCTCTTAAGTAAGTCATGGAAACGGAATATTTTCTAGACTTTGAACATCTTGAAAAAATACACACCAAATTTAGCCTCATAAAGTGGCGTGATTGCCAGATTCATTTACGATTTCTGATGGTGATGGGTATTTGATATTACGAAATTGCTTAACATAACGTGGACGGATGTGATAGAGTAGCTTACAGGTGCGCCAAGTGTATTCACCAAAAGCCATGACAACATGTAAGTAGCTAGAGGCTTATGAGTTCTTTGTATGGGATCATGTTCAAGACTGCTTTTACTGGGTTATACATATATATATATATATATATATATATATATATATATATATCATTAGAGAATGAATATTACTTCAAGCTAGAGGTGAGAATTGGGCCTTGCATTGATTATGAGTAAACAGATTTTAATGTAGAATTGCAGTATAAGGATCATTTCTCAATTAGAATTTTTGAAGTTTCTCATATGGTTTTTTTTTTTTTTTTTGTCACCAATCTCACTTGGAGTGCAAAGTTAGGCCAGAAATATTAAAAGAATAACAAGATGGTAGTACAAAAATTAAAATAATACCTAGTCAAAGAATGAAATCGCGCTAGAAGTGAAGTGTTATCCATATATCAGCACTTGTTATATATGTTCCGGAGACCATGTTCTTCAATCCTCAAGCACTGTGGCATTTGCTCAAGCAACATAACTTTGCTTTTCCGTTGGTTCTTTTGCCATACAATAACATTGCAAATAATTGTTTTCATATTTCTCTGTTTGTCCAACCTACAGCACACAACTCTGAGGCACATTTGTATGATTGAAGCCATAACAAGTTTGATAATGACTGTCGAGCTATGAGTGAAGCATTGATGAACCTGAAGAATGCCATTATGTTTTGCCTAACAGTGTGCATGAACATCATTTATCAGTTTCATGATATGAGTATCTATAAGTGATACCCATTGGTAAATGGTTTTTGGTATAACTTGCAGTTTATGTAAATGAATATGTGTACTGTTTTGTATGAAATCATTTGGATATCAGTTAGTAATTGCATTTATAGGTAACACTTTTGTTTTAGTAGATTAATGGTACAGTTACTCAGAAAGTTACAAAGGACAGTTACTCAGAAAGTTACAAAGGAAAAGTATTAGCTGCATACCACTGTCCTTTTGAGACTGAAAAAACAAAGATGAGTATTTAATGTGAAATACTTGTCAACTTGATATCTATGCTGTGTCAAGACTGGATTATTTAACGTAAACTATTTATGAAATTGATATCTGTGCAGTCTTAATGCTATTTGTGGACTGAATTATTTATTTATTTATTTTGCTTTGTCGCTGTCTCCCACGTTAGCGAGGTAGGGCAAGGAAACAGACGAAAGAATGGTCCAACCCACCCACATACACATTTATATACATACACGTCCACACACGCAAATATACATACCTGTACATCTCAACGTATACATATATATACACACACAGACATGTACATATATACACATGTACATAATTCATACTGTCTGCCTCTATTCATTCCCATTGCCACCCCTCCACACATGAAATAAAAACCCCCTCATGTGTGTGAGGTAGCGCTAGGAAAAGACAACAAAGGCCACATTCGTTCACACTCAGTCTCTAGCTGTCATGTACTAATGCACCGAAACCACAGCTCCCTTTCCACATCCAGGCCCCACACAACTTTCCATGGTTTACCCCAGACGCTTCACATGCCCTGGATCAATCCATTGACAGCACATCGACCCCGGTATACCACATCGTTCCAATTCACTCTATTCCTTGCACGCCTTTCACCCTCCTGCATGTTCAGCCCCCGATCACTCAAAATCTTTTTCACTCCATCTTTCCACCTCCAATTTGGTCTCCCACTTCTCGTTTCCTCCACCTCTGACACATATATCCTCTTTCTCAATCTTACCTCATTCATTCCCTCCATGTGACCAAACCATTTCAAAACACCCTCTTCTGCTCTCTCAACCACACTCTTTTTATTACCACACATCTCTCTTACCCTGTCTTTACTTAGTCAAACCACCTCACACCACATATTGTCCTCAAATTGAATATAAAGTATTAATTAGGTACACAGTCGTTCAGTGTGTAATTTTCAGCTACCGTTATTGGTAAATCCCTCATGTTAGTACTCCAGTCATGGAAAAAAACTATCTTCACATAACTAATTCAAAGTGAACCTTTGCCATATCACCAGAATATTCATCTTCTAATGTTTTTCAAGGTTGTGTTAGGTTAGGCTTGTACTCATATAGATTTGTAACCCTAACCTATCCTAGCATAGGAAGTGTTTGTGGAGATGGGGTAAGTATGTTTGTGCTCATTACTACAAGTGAAATCAGGCTAATCCAGCCTGAAATGGTTACTGAGATGAAAACTGAAGCCATTGCTGATTTGGAATATTTGTATCAAATCATACAACAAGAGGCATATTGTACATTGTATCGACTTAACATCACTGACCTTCTGCTTGTAGCAAAATTTTTATCTATAGATTTCTAGTCTAAAAAGAATATTTTCTTTTATTAATTAAAGGCATCACCACAATATGAGGTAATTGTGTATGAAATACCATAAAATGTGTACCCTTCTACATGGGAAAATGCAACTACATTGTTTTGCAAGTTCACTGTGTTTTTAAAGAATATGAGATACACCCATGGAAATATAGTACTTAAGACATCACTCTTGTGTTTCCTTAAAGGTACATGGTTTGATTCTGTTGAGAAACTCGTAGTAATAGCCAAATCAGTTGGTCTCCCTCGCTCTGCATAACCTGTGATATGGCATTATGTGTTAGATCAGATAATTCAGGGACGATCTAGATAACCCTAATGCCCTTCTAACCCTAATGCCCCTCCCTCTCACTTCGAGTAACCCTCATTCCACCCATTTTCACTCCAGTAGCAACTAAAGCCCTCATCACCTTGCTTTGGTATAGTACTTTTTTTCAGTAAGTATTCATCAAATTTAATTTCAATTACATAATGACAGTGTGGTATTTTGTATGAGTGGTGATCCAAGTTGTGTGAGCTACAGTATATATAATCCATCCATTGGAGTTCATTAGGGAGATTTCAATCAGAAACATATCCATTTTTTTTTATAAGATGGGTTTTCAAGATTCAACTTTAAATGGATTGTACTTGCAACAGGAGTTCAGGAACACATCCCCATTGTAAGTTCAGGCCTCTGGGAACATTATTTTAATTAATGGTCTATAACACATTGTGGTAAATAAGTGTCCAACTTAAAAAGCTCAGTTCTTTGAGCAGCTTGCATCCTTTCTGATCCTCATTCTTATACATGAAACTGACATAAAATGAAGTGTTATAGATACCAGGAAGTGTACATGGCAGCAAATGGAACCATGGAAGCAGATGCAAGTCATAGGGTGGGTGAGGTGGTAAAGGTTCTGGGAGCATTGAAGAATGCGTGGAAAGAACAAAGATGGGTATGTTTAAAGATATAGGAGCCCCATGAATTTTATGTGGATGCGAGGCATGGGCTATAGATAATTTTTTGAGGAGGATGGAAGTTATGGAAATTAAATGTTTGAGGACATATGAGGTGTGATATGATTTGATTGAGTAATAATGTAAGGGTAAGAGAGAGGTGTGGTGATAAAAAGAATGTGATTGAGAGAGCAGAAGAGGGTATGATGAAATAGTCTGGATGGAGAGAATGAGTGAGGAAAGTTTAACAAAGAGGATATATGTGTCAAAAGTGGAGGGAACGGAGAGACCAAATTGGAGATGTAAGAATGGAGTGAAAAAGACTTTGAGCGATCAGGGCCTAAACGTGCAGGAGAGTGATAGGCAAGCACAGGTTAGTGTGAATTGGAGCAGTGTTGTATACTAGGGGTTGATGTGCTTTCAAGAGACTGAACTAGGGCATATGAAGCCTAACAGACCTTTCCATGGTTTTCCATAAATGTTTCACATGCCCAGTTTTCAGCCCATTGCCAGCGTGTCATCCCCGTAAACCACATCACTTGAATTCATTGAGTCCTGTACATGCTTGGCACCTTCCTGCATGTTCAGGACCCAGGCCTTCAAAGTATCTTTCACTTCCACCTCATCCTTTATTCCCCTTTTCCTTGTTCCTTCCACTTTTGATATGTATAACCTCTTTGACAATGTTTCTTCACTCATCCTCTCCATATGATCAAACCATTTCAGCACACCCTCTTCAGATCTCTCATACATACTCCTCTTACTGCCATACATCTATTTTTTTTACCCTATCATTTCTCATTCAGTGAACCCTCTTCACACAACATATTGTCTTCATGCAATTAATTTCGTACACATTCTCTTTTTTTTTATTATTAGGCCTATGCACTGCCTCCGTACAGCACCAACAGGACTACTACATGATCAGACATACCCATCTTTGCCCATTTAGACAGTGATCTCTCTTTCCATACATTCCTCAGTGAGCCCAAAACCCAGGCCCCTTCACCCACCATGCTGTTCATTTCGTCTTCAGTGGTTCCATTTGCAGCCATATCCCCTCCCAAGTATCCAAAACACTCTGCTTCCTCCATGATTTCTCTGTTCAGACTCACATTCCTAATAACCTGTCTTTTTCACAGCTAAACCCAATAACTTTTCTTTTACACAGCTGAACCAAACACTCTGCTTCCTCCATGATTTCTCCGTTCAGACTCACATTCCTAATAACCTGTCTTTTTCACAGCAAAACCCAATAACTTTTCTTTTACAAAGCTGAACCCAATAAACTTTCTTTTATCCACATTTACTCTCAACTTTCTCCTTTCTTTCACTCTCCCAAATTTATACACCAGCTTCAGCAGTTTCTCACTGAAATCTGTTCCCACTTCCTTATCATCAGCAAACAACCAGAGCCTTCCATCCTCAGCCAGGCTACTCAGACCTTTCCATAGTTCAGCCCACAGACAACACATCAGTCTCCCTATAGCAAATGATTCTCATCATTCAGTCCTGTGCATGTCTCTCACCTTCCTTAATGAACAGCCCCAGTACCCCAAGGCCTTCACTGCATCCTTATGCTTCTGTCTTGGTCTTCCAGTCCTGTTTCCTCCCTGTACTTATGACTGGAATCTTATGCATTCTTTCCTCTCTTAAGTTTCCATATTTCTTCACAGAATTTTTAAACATGTCCAACCATTTTAGCATACCCTTGTCATTTCTTTCAGTTATAGTGCACTTAACCATCTCACCTCTCTCTTACATTGTTGTACTTTACGTGATTATACCCAAATTGTGCCACATGTTCTCAGGTATTTCATATCCATGTCTACCATCTTCCTCTCTTTTGCATTTAATACCCAAGCCTCACATCCACACAGTACTTTTGGAACTAATGTATCATCAGACATGTCTATCATTTCCTTGACAGTGACCTCTTCTATACACTCCTTGTATGCTCTGGACATCAGCTTTCTCTCTCATACTGTATGTATCTCTTCATCCCTTATGGTTTCATCCACTGTCTCATCCTCTTGTAGGCACCTAAAGCACGCCAATTCCTTTATTTCCTCCCTTCAGACTTTTGCTTGAACTATCCTGTTTCATCCCCTTGCTGCACCTCATTACCTTACTTTTGTTCACATTTACATACAACTTTTTCTTTGCACATGCTCTTCAAATCTCCATCATCAGCTCCTAAGGTTTCTGTCCAGAATCTGCTACTATAGCTGTATCACCTGCAACAGCAGCTGATTTATGTTCCTTGCCCCACCCCCAAAGGTTACCTTAGACGAACTCCTCTCTTTTAAGACACTTGCCACCACCCCATCAATAAACAGATTAAATGACTTTGGTGACTCGGCCATCTCTGAGGCAGACCCAGCTTCACAGAGAACCATCTGACTTCCCATTCTGCTTGAACACATACCTCATCCTTCTGGTAAAGACTCTCCTGCACTTTTCATTTACCACTTACATTTGTAGCACCTTCCACAGGCCTTTTTGTTAACCATGTCAAATGCTTTCTCTATATCCATAATACTACGTACAGTTTTGTCTTTATTATATTCAAAAATTCTTCAAAGCAAGCACCTCTCATAAAGCTATTCTGCTCATCCCATCTTTGTTTTTTCCACCCCTTTCAGCCACCACTCTCCCTTACCAGGTATACTCGACAGAGTTATACCTGTTCATTTGCAATTTGAGCACTCATTTTTTCCTCATTGCCATTATATAGGGTCACTATACATGCATTCTGCAAGTCTTCAGGCAGTTTACCTTGGGCCATAAGAATGGTGAATAGCTACTGTCCCTCCCTTTTTTGAGAAACTCATCTGCAATCTTGCCACTCATGCTGCTTTGCCATATTTCTCATGCGCCTCATTCATCTTGTGCTTTTAGTTCACCAATTTCTCAAATGTGATGATATTTTCAATCAAACAGTTCTGTAACCCATTTTATGGTGTAGCAAATACAGTTTTAGCTTTCATGAGGATTAAATTTTGTATAAAACTCTTATTGATCTTTGTTCTTACAGATTAAATGAACAATGGGGGACCAACCAAAGATCATGGTTTTCCGCCCTACTTGGGAAGAATTCAAGGATTTCACATCATATATTGAATATATTGAGTCCCAGGGAGCTCATAAAGCTGGATTGGCTAAGGTAAGAATTAACAGATGTACTTGATGTTTTCACCTGTAATTGTTTTTCAGCATTAATGATAAAATCTTTGGTTTCAGCAATAATTTTCAGCATAAGAGCATGAATTCCCAAGTAAAATATGAAAATTTGATCCTCTCTCTCTCTCTCTCTCTCTCTCTCTCTCTCTCTCTCTCTCTCTCTCTCTCTCTCTCTCTCAGATAAACCCATATATTCCATATCTGGTATACCTCATAAAGACTACTAAAAATGGAAAAAATTATAAGATGAAAATTATTAGAACACTCTAACCCTATATATACCAAGTCAGCCCACTCTGATTCCAAAAAATTGATCTGGTCACGCAGGCTGATTTGTGACATAATGCGGCCCTGAACCCTCAGTTGATAGGAAACTATGAGGAGAGTTATGGATACAGTGAGAGAAGGTATGGATGCTGTGAGGAAAGGTTTAGAAAGAGTGAGCAAAGTATAGATCAATCTACATTTTTGTTAACCCCGTATCATCATATCTTTGTTTAGGGCCAGTGACAGCATACAGGCTCCACCCACATGCATGTAGGTTGAAGAGTCTCTGTGAAATAGACTTTCAAGAAAGATGTGGATTTGTATGTGAGTTTATGGATCTGGGAAAAGCAACTGATAGGATTGACAGAGATGCTTTGTAGAAGGTTTTACAAAGATATATTGTGGGAGGAAAGCTTCTAAAAGCAGTGAGAGTGTCTGTTAAGAGATTAAGGCATGTATATGAGAAGGAAGAAGGAGTGGTTTCAGATGCATCTGCAACAGGGATCTATGAGGTCACCATGTGTGTTTCATGTATTTATGGATAGGATGGTTAGTGAAGGATATGCAAGGATCTTGAGGGAGTGGCAGGTCTGCAGTTTGTTTGGGGATGGGAAGGTGAGTTGTTTGCCATTTGCTGTTGACATCAAGTGAGAAGTTGCAGAATCCGATGTCTAAGTTTGGGAGAATGTGTGAAAGTTGATAGTTAATGTGAATGAAAGTAAGGTCAAATTTAGCAGGGGAGAGAAACAAGTTGGTTGGAGTGTGCATTAAAATGGAGAGAACCTGCTGGAAGTGTAGTGATTTATATATGACAGTGGATAGAAGTATGGGAGCAGAGGAAAGCCATAGGGTTGGTGAAGGTGGTCCAGGTCCTTTTTTCGTTGTGATGGTGTTTCAGAACATTCTTAGGAGTTCTTCAGTCACACTTTTCTTTAGATGCATCACTCAGTACTTTTTCATGTATCCTCTAAACCTTATTTGGTTAAAACTATACTGTTTTCTCCTAGTTTTGTCATTTTATTTGACTCGTGAGGCTTTGTCCCAATTAACCATGTATGCCTTAACTCTTTGTAGACTTTGATGCAAGTTTACATGCTGGGGACTTATAGACTATGATGTATATGTACAATTTGTATTTTATGCTTAAGTTTTAAGTGGACAAATGTGATATGGGGCATGGAAAGTTACCAGACGTCATCATCATCCCAAACAGTGCCCTTGGGTACAGTTACCTTGAAGGGATTATAACACCAACATGCAGCAATTATAGGCATTGAAATTCTTGAATGTTCCCTAGATCTCCATTATCTGAAAGACAGGGCTCTAAGGGAACATAATATATTTGATAAGGAACTCAACAGTGATGCAGAAAATCTACAAACTGTTGTAATGAAAATTATTGTTACTTTGAATGTTCGGAAGTAAATTATGTCCTATAATGATATCATTGTTAAGGAGACAGCATCTCACTCTGCACATGGGTGGAATTGGGTTCAAAATGAATGTGTTCCTGACATGTCAGTACCTGATGGCTTTTGATTTTTCTGTCTTGAACTATTGGATATACTTTTGACCAAACCAGTTAATAACATAAACTGATTATGAAAGATGTGGAGCTTTTGAGAATCTTTTCAAGGCAGAAATGGAAAAAATACAACTGATGGCCAATTTTATGTGATTCTTGCATTATTTATGATTATACCTTGTGTATAATCGGAAGTGAATCATAGGGTGGGAGAGGGGGCGAAAGTTCTGGGAGTGTTGAAAAATGTGTGGAAGTCGAGAATGTTATCTTGGAAAGCAAAAATGGGTATGTTTGAAGGAATAGTGGTTCCAACAATGTTATATGGTTGCGAGGCATGGGCTATAGATAGAGTTGTGCGCAGGAGGGTGGATGTGCTGGAAATAGAGATGTTTGAGGACCATATGTGATGTGAGGTGGTTTGATCGAGTAAGTAATGAAAAGGTAAGAGAGATGTGTGGTAATAAAAAGAGTGTGGTTGAGAGAGCAGAAGAGGGTGTTTTGAAATGGTTTGGTTACATGGAGAGAATGAGTGAGGAAAGATTGACAAAGAGGATACATGTGTAAAAGGTGGAGGGAAAAAGGAAAAGTGGGAGACCAAATTGGAGGTGGAAAGATGGGAGTGAATTAGATTTTGAGTGATCAGGGCCTGAACATACAGGAGGGTGAAAGGCATGCAAGGAATAGAGTGATTTGGAACGATGTGATATAGCGGGGTCAACGTACTATCAATGGATTGCACCAGGGCATGTGAAGCGTCTGGGGTAAACCATGGAAAGTTTTGTGGGGCCTCGATGTGCAAAGGGAGCTGTGGTTTCAGTGCGTTATACATGAGTGCTAGAGACCGAGTGTGAACAAACGTGGCCTTTGTTGTCTTTTCCTAGTGCTACCTCACGCTCATCTGGGGGAGAGGGTTGTCATTTCATGTGTGGCGGTGTTGTGACGGGAAATGAATACAGGCAGACAGTATGAATTATGTACATGTGTATATATGAATATGTCTGTGTGTGGACATGTATGTATATACATGTGTATGTGGATGGGTTGGGCCATTCTTTCGTGTGTTTCCTTGCGCTACCTTGCTTTCAGGGGAGACAGCGACAAAGTATAATAAAAAAAATATAAATATAAATATTTTTTTTTTTTTTTCAAACTATTCGCCATTTCCCACATTAGCGAGGTAGCGTTAAGAACAGAGAACTGGGCCTGTGAGGGAAATCCTCACCTAGCCCCTTCTCTGTTCCTTCTTTTGGGAAAAAAAAAAATAATGAGAGGGGAGGATTTCCAGCCCCCGCTCCCTCCCCTTTTAGTCGCCTTCTACGACACGCAGGGAATACGTGGGAAGTATTCTTTCTCCCCATCCCCAGGGATAAAATATAAATATATTTATTTTTATTTATTTATTATACTTTGTCGCTGTCTCCCGCGTTTGCGAGGTAGCGCAAGGAAACAGACGAAAGAAATGGCCCAACCCCCCCATACACATGTATATACATACGTCCACACACACAAATATACATACCTACACAGCTTTCCATGGTTTACCCCAGACGCTTCACATGCCCTGCTTCAATCCACTGACAGCACGTCAACCCCGGTATACCACATCGCTCCAATTCACTCTATTCCTTGCCCTCCTTTCACCCTCCTGCATGTTCAGGCCCCGATCACACAAAATCTTTTTCACTCCATCTTTCCACCTCCAATTTGGTCTCCCTCTTCTCCTTGTTCCCTCCACCTCCGACACATATATCCTCTTGGTCAATCTTTCCTCACTCATCCTTTCCATGTGCCCAAACCACTTCAAAACACCCTCTTCTGCTCTCTCAACCACGCTCTTTTTATTTCCACACATCTCTCTTACCCTTACATTACTCACTCGATCAAACCACCTCACACCACACATTGTCCTCAAACATCTCATTTCCAGCACATCCATCCTCCTGCGCACAACTCTATCCATAGCCCACGCCTCGCAACCATACAACATTGTTGGAACCACTATTCCTTCAAACATACCCATTTTTGCTTTCCGAGATAATGTTCTCGACTTCCACACATTCTTCAAGGCCCCCAGGATTTTCGCCCCCTCCCCCACCCTATGATCCACTTCCGCTTCCATGGTTCCATCCGCTGCCAGATCCACTCCCAGATATCTAAAACACTTCACTTCCTCCAGTTTTTCTCCATTCAAACTCACCTCCCAATTGACTTGACCCTCAACCCTACTGTACCTAATAACCTTGCTCTTATTCACATTTACTCTTAACTTTCTTCTTCCACACACTTTTCCAAACTCAGTCACCAGCTTCTGCAGTTTCTCACATGAATCAGCCACCAGCGCTGTATCATCAGCGAACAACAACTGACTCACTTCCCAAGCTCTCTCATCCCCAACAGACTTCATACTTGCCCCTCTTTCCAAAACTCTTGCATTTACCTCCCTAACAACCCCATCCATAAACAAATTAAACAACCATGGAGACATCACACACCCCTGCCGCAAACCTACATTCACTGAGAACCAATCACTTTCCTCTCTTCCTACACGTACACATGCCTTACATCCTCGATAAAAACTTTTCACTGCTTCTAACAACTTTCCTCCCACACCATATATTCTTAATACCTTCCACAGAGCATCTCTATCAACTCTATCATATGCCATCTCCAGATCCATAAATGCTACATACAAATCCATTTGCTTTTCTAAGTATTTCTCACATACATTCTTCAAAGCAAACACCTGATCCACACATCCTCTACCACTTCTGAAACCACACTGCTCTTCCCCAATCTGATGCTCTGTACATGCCTTCACCCTCTCAATCAATACCCTCCCATATAATTTACCAGAAATACTCAACAAACTTATACCTCTGTAATTTGAGCACTCACTCTTATCTTATCTTATTTAAATATAAATATTTTTTTTTTTTTTTTTTTTTTTTTTCTCTCCCGCGTTTGCGAGGTAGCGCAAGGAAACAGACAAAAGAAATGGCCCAACCCACCCCCATACACATGTTTATGCATACGTCCACACACGCAAATATACATACCTACACAGCTTTCCATGGTTTACCCCAGACACTTCACATGCCTTGATTCAATCCACTGACAGCACGTCAACCCCGGTATACCACATCGCTCCAATTCACTCTATTCCTTGCCCTCCTTTCACCCTCCTGCATGTTCAGGCCCCGATCACACAAAATCTTTTTCACTCCATCTTTCCACCTCCAATTTGGTCTCCCTCTTCTCGTTCCCTCCACCTCCGACACATATATCCTCTTGGTCAATCTTTCCTCACTCATTCTCTCCATGTGACCAAACCATTTCAAAACACCCTCTTCTGCTCTCTCAACCACGCTCTTTTTATTTCCACACATCTCTCTTACCCTTACGTTACTTACTCGATCAAACCACCTCACACCACACATTGTCCTCAAACATCTCATTTCCAGCACATCCATCCTCCTGCGCACAACTCTATCCATAGTCCACGCCTCGCAACCATACAACATTGTTGGAACCACTATTCCTTCAAACATACCCATTTTTGCTTTCTGAGATAATGTTCTCGACTTCCACACATTCTTCAAGGCTCCCAGAATTTTCGCCCCCTCCCCCACCCTATGATCCACTTCCGCTTCCATGGTTCCATCCGCTGCCAGATCCACTCCCAGATATCTAAAACATTTTACTTCCTCCAGTTTTTCTCCATTCAAACTTACCTCCCAATTGACTTGACCCTCAACCCTACTGTACCTAATAACCTTGCTCTTATTCACATTTACTCTTAACTTTCTTCTTTCACACACTTTACCAAACTCAGTCACCAGCTTCTGCAGTTTCTCACATGAATCAGCCGCCAGCGCTGTATCATCAGCGAACAACAACTGACTCACTTCCCAAGCTCTCTCATCCACAACAGACTTCATACTTGCCCCTCTTTCCAAAACTCTTGCATTCACCTCCCTAACATCCCCATCCATAAACAAATTAAACAACCATGGAGACATCACACACCCCTGCCACAAACCTTCATTCACTGAGAACCAATCACTTTCCTCTCTTCCTACACGTACACATGCCTTACATCCTCGATAAAAACTTTTCACTGCTTCTAACAACTTGCCTCCCACACCATATATTCTTAATACCTTCCACAGAGCATCTATATCAACTCTATCATATGCTTTCTCCAGATCCATAAATGCTACATACAAATCCATTTGCTTTTCTAAGTATTTCTCACATACATTCTTCAAAGCAAACACCTGATCCACACATCCTCTACCACTTCTGAAACCACACTGCTCTTACCCAATCTGATGCTCTGTACATGCCTTCACCCTCTCAATCAATACTCTCCCATATAATTTACCAGGAATCCTCAACAAACTTATACCTCTGTAATTTGAGCACTCACTCTTATCCCCTTTGCCTTTGTACAATGGCACTATGCACGCGTTCCGCCAATCCTCAGGCATTTCACCATGAGTCATACATACATTAGATAACCTTACCAACCAGTCAACAATACAGTCACCCCCTTTTTTAATAAATTCCACTGCAATACCATCCAAACCTGCTGCCTTGCCGGCTTTCATCTTCCGCAAAGCTTTTACTACCTCTTCTCTGTTTACCAAATCATTTTCCCTAACCCTCTCACTTTGCACTCTCACTTTGCACACCACCTCGACCAAAACACCCTATATCTGCCACTCTATCATCAAACACATTCAGCAAACCTTCAAAATACTCACTCCATCTCCTTCTCACATCACCACTACTTGTTATCACCTCCCCGTTTGCTCCCTTCACTGAAGTTCCCATTTGCTCCCTTGTCTTACGCATTTTATTTACCTCCTTCCAGAACATCTTTTTATTCTCCCTAAAATTTAATGATACTCTCTCACCCCAACTCTCATTTGCCCTCTTTTTCACCTCTTGCACCTTTCTCTTGACCTCCTGTCTCTTTCTTTTATACATCTCCCACTCAATTGCATTTTTTCCCTGCAAAAATCATCCAAATGCCTCTCTCTGCTCTTTCACTAATAATCTTACTTCTTCATCCCACCACTCACTACCCTTTCTAATCAACCCACCTCCCACTCTTCTCATGCCACAAGCATCTTTTGTGCAATCCATCACTGATTCCCTAAATACATCCCATTCCTCCCCCACTCCCCTTACTTCCATTGTTCTCACCTTTTTCCATTCTGTACTCAGTCTCTCCTGGTACTTCCTCACACAAGTCTCCTTCCCAAGCTCACTTACTCTCACCACCCTCTTCACCCCAACATTCACTCTTCCTTTCTGAAAACCCATACAAATCTTCACCTTAGCCTCCACAAGATAATGATCAGACATCCCTCCAGTTGCACCTCTCAGCACATTAACATCCAAAAGTCTCTCTTTCGCGTGCCTGTCAATTAACACATAATCCAATAACGCTCTCTGGCCATCTCTCCTACTTACATACATATACTTATGTATATCTCGCTTTTTAAACCAGGTATTCCCAATCACCAGTCCTTTTTCAGCACATAAATCTACAAGCTCTTCACCATTTCCATTTACAACACTGAACACCCCATGTATACCAATTATTCCCTCAACTGCCACATTACTCACCTTTGCATTTAAATCACCCATCACTATAACCCGGTCTCGTGCATCAAAACCACTAACACACTCATTCAGCTGCTCCCAAAACACTTGCCTCTCATGATCTTTCTTCTCATGCCCAGGTGCATATGCACCAATAATCACCCATCTCTCTCCATCAACTTTCAGTTTTACCCATATTAATCGAAAATTTACTTTCTTAATTCCATCATATACTCCCACAACTCCTGTTTCAGGAGTAGTGCTACTCCTTCCCTTGCTCTTGTCGTCTCACTAACCCCTGACTTTACTCCCAAGACATTCCCAAACCACTCTTCCCCTTTACCCTTGAGCTTCATTTCACTCAGAGCCAAAACATCCAGGTTCCTTTCCTCAAACATACTACCTATCTCTCCTTTTTTCACATCTTGGTTACATCCACACACATTTAGACACACCAGTCTGAGCCTTCGAGGAGGATGAGCACTCCCCGCGCGACTCCTTCTGTTTCCTATTTTAGAAAGTTAAAAAATACAAGGAGGGGAGGATTTCTGGCCCCCCACTCCCGTCCCCTTTAGTCGCCTTCTACAGCACACGAGGGATGCGTGGGAAGTATTCTTTCACCCCTATCCCCAGGGATAATATATATATATATATATATATATATATATATATATATATATATATATATATATATATATATATACATATATATACATACATACACATACATACGCACATATACACACATACACATATACATATATATACATATGAAAAATGGAAAAAGGTGAGAACAATGGAAGTAAGGGGAGTGGGGGAGGATTGGGATGTATTTAGGGAATCAGTGATGGATTGCGCAAAAGATGCTTGTGGCATGAGAAGAGTGGGAGGTGAGTTGATTAGAAAGGGTAGTGAGTGGTGGGATGAAGAAGTAAGAGTATTAGTGAAAGAGAAGAGAGAGGCATTTGGACGATTTTTGCAGGGAAAAAATGCAATTGAATGGGAGATGTATAAAAGAAAGAGACAGGAGGTCAAGAGAAAGGTGCAAGAGGTGAAAAAAAGGGCAAATGAGAGTTGGGGTGAGAGAGTATCATTAAATTTTAGGGAGAATAAAAAGATGTTCTGGAAGGAGGTAAATAAAGTGCGTAAGACAAGGGAGCAAATGGGAACTTCAGTGAAGGGCGCAAATGGGGAGGTGATAACAAGTAGTGGTGATGTAAGAAGGAGATGGAGTGAGTATTTTGAAGGTTTGTTGAATGTGTTTGATGATAGAGTGGCAGATATAGGGTGTTTTGGTCGAGGTGGTGTGCAAAGTGAGAGGGTTAGGGAAAATGATTTGGTAAACAGAGAAGAGGTAGTGAAAGCTTCGCGGAAGATGAAAGTCGGCAAGGCAGCAGGTTTGGATGGTATTGCAGTGGAATTTATTAAAAAAGGGGGTGACTGTATTGTTGACTGGTTGGTAAGGTTATTTAATGTATGTATGACTCATGGTGAGGTGCCTGAGGATTGGCGGAATGCGTGCATAGTGCCATTGTACAAAGGCAAAGGGGATAAGAGTGAGTGCTCAAATTACAGAGGTATAAGTTTGTTGAGTATTCCTGGTAAATTATATGGGAGGATATTGATTGAGAGGGTGAAGGCATGTACAGAGCATCAGATTGGGGAAGAGCAGTGTGGTTTCAGAAGTGGTAGAGGATGTGTGGATCAGGTGTTTGCTTTGAAGAATGTGTGAGAAATACTTAGAAAAGCAAATGGATTTGTATGTAGCATTTATGGATCTGGAGAAGACATATGATAGAGTTGATAGAGATGCTCTGTGGAAGGTATTAAGAATATATGGTGTGGGAGGAAAGTTGTTAGAAGCAGTGAAAAGTTTTTATCGAGGATGTAAGGCATGTGTACGTGTAGGAAGAGAGGAAAGTGATTGGTTCTCAGTGAATGTAGGTTTGCGGCAGGGGTGTGTGATGTCTCCATGGTTGTTTAATTTGTTTATGGATGGGGTTGTTAGGGAGGTAAATGTAAGAGTTTTGGAAAGAGGGGCAAGTATGAAGTCTGTTGGGGATGAGAGAGCTTGGGAAGTGAGTCAGTTGTTGTTCGCTGATGATACAGCGCTGGTGGCTGATTCATGTGAGAAACTGCAGAAGCTGGTGACTGAGTTTGATAAAGTGTGTGGAAGAAGAAAGTTAAGAGTAAATGTGAATAAGAGCAAGGTTATTAGGTACAGTAGGGTTGAGGGTCAAGTCAATTGGGAGGTGAGTTTGAATGGAGAAAAACTGGAGGAAGTGAAGTGTTTTAGATATCTGGGAGTGGATCTGGCAGCAGATGGAACCATGGAAGCGGAAGTGGATCATAGGGTGGGGGAGGGGGCGAAAATTCTGGGGGCCTTGAAGAATGTGTGGAAGTCGAGAACATTATCTCGGAAAGCAAAAATGGGTATGTTTGAAGGAATAGTGGTTCCAACAATGTTGTATGGTTGCGAGGCGTGGGCTATGGATAGAGTTGTGCGCAGGAGGATGGATGTGCTGGAAATGAGATGTTTGAGGACAATGTGTGGTGTGAGGTGGTTTGATCGAGTAAGTAATGAAAAGGTAAGAGAGATGTGTGGTAATAAAAAGAGTGTGGTTGAGAGAGCAGAAGAGGGTGTTTTGAAATGGTTTGGTCACATGGAGAGAATGAGTGAGGAAAGATTGACAAAGAGGATACATGTGTAAAAGGTGGAGGGAAAAAGGAAAAGTGGGAGACCAAATTGGAGGTGGAAAGATGGGAGTGAATTAGATTTTGAGTGATCAGGGCCTGAACATACAGGAGGGTGAAAGGCATGCAAGGAATAGAGTGATTTGGAACGATGTGATATAGCGGGGTCAACGTACTATCAATGGATTGCACCAGGGCATGTGAAGCGTCTGGGGTAAACCATGGAAAGTTTTGTGGGGCCTCGATGTGCAAAGGGAGCTGTGGTTTCAGTGCGTTATACATGAGTGCTAGAGACCGAGTGTGAACAAACGTGGCCTTTGTTGTCTTTTCCTAGTGCTACCTCACGCTCATCTGGGGGAGAGGGTTGTCATTTCATGTGTGGCGGTGTTGCGACGGGAAATGAATACAGGCAGACAGTATGAATTATGTACATGTGTATATATGAATATGTCTGTGTGTGGACATGTATGTATATACATGTGTATGTGGATGGGTTGGGCCATTCTTTCGTGTGTTTCCTTGCGCTACCTTGCTTTCAGGGGAGACAGCGACAAAGTATAATAAAAAAAATATAAATATAAATATTTTTTTTTTTTTTTCAAACTATTCGCCATTTCCCACATTAGCGAGGTAGCGTTAAGAACAGAGAACTGGGCCTGTGAGGGAAATCCTCACCTGGCCCCTTCTCTGTTCCTTCTTTTGGGAAAAAAAAAAATAATGAGAGGGGAGGATTTCCAGCCCCCGCTCCCTCCCCTTTTAGTCGCCTTCTACGACACGCAGGGAATACGTGGGAAGTATTCTTTCTCCCCATCCCCAGGGATAAAATATAAATATATTTATTTTTATTTATTTATTATACTTTGTCGCTGTCTCCCGCGTTTGCGAGGTAGCGCAAGGAAACAGACGAAAGAAATGGCCCAACCCCCCCATACACATGTATATACATACGTCCACACACACAAATATACATACCTACACAGCTTTCCATGGTTTACCCCAGACGCTTCACATGCCCTGCTTCAATCCACTGACAGCACGTCAACCCCGGTATACCACATCGCTCCAATTCACTCTATTCCTTGCCCTCCTTTCACCCTCCTGCATGTTCAGGCCCCGATCACACAAAATCTTTTTCACTCCATCTTTCCACCTCCAATTTGGTCTCCCTCTTCTCCTTGTTCCCTCCACCTCCGACACATATATCCTCTTGGTCAATCTTTCCTCACTCATCCTTTCCATGTGCCCAAACCACTTCAAAACACCCTCTTCTGCTCTCTCAACCACGCTCTTTTTATTTCCACACATCTCTCTTACCCTTACATTACTCACTCGATCAAACCACCTCACACCACACATTGTCCTCAAACATCTCATTTCCAGCACATCCATCCTCCTGCGCACAACTCTATCCATAGCCCACGCCTCGCAACCATACAACATTGTTGGAACCACTATTCCTTCAAACATACCCATTTTTGCTTTCCGAGATAATGTTCTCGACTTCCACACATTCTTCAAGGCCCCCAGGATTTTCGCCCCCTCCCCCACCCTATGATCCACTTCCGCTTCCATGGTTCCATCCGCTGCCAGATCCACTCCCAGATATCTAAAACACTTCACTTCCTCCAGTTTTTCTCCATTCAAACTCACCTCCCAATTGACTTGACCCTCAACCCTACTGTACCTAATAACCTTGCTCTTATTCACATTTACTCTTAACTTTCTTCTTCCACACACTTTTCCAAACTCAGTCACCAGCTTCTGCAGTTTCTCACATGAATCAGCCACCAGCGCTGTATCATCAGCGAACAACAACTGACTCACTTCCCAAGCTCTCTCATCCCCAACAGACTTCATACTTGCCCCTCTTTCCAAAACTCTTGCATTTACCTCCCTAACAACCCCATCCATAAACAAATTAAACAACCATGGAGACATCACACACCCCTGCCGCAAACCTACATTCACTGAGAACCAATCACTTTCCTCTCTTCCTACACGTACACATGCCTTACATCCTCGATAAAAACTTTTCACTGCTTCTAACAACTTTCCTCCCACACCATATATTCTTAATACCTTCCACAGAGCATCTCTATCAACTCTATCATATGCCATCTCCAGATCCATAAATGCTACATACAAATCCATTTGCTTTTCTAAGTATTTCTCACATACATTCTTCAAAGCAAACACCTGATCCACACATCCTCTACCACTTCTGAAACCACACTGCTCTTCCCCAATCTGATGCTCTGTACATGCCTTCACCCTCTCAATCAATACCCTCCCATATAATTTACCAGAAATACTCAACAAACTTATACCTCTGTAATTTGAGCACTCACTCTTATCTTATCTTATTTAAATATAAATATTTTTTTTTTTTTTTTTTTTTTTTTTTCTCTCCCGCGTTTGCGAGGTAGCGCAAGGAAACAGACAAAAGAAATGGCCCAACCCACCCCCATACACATGTTTATGCATACGTCCACACACGCAAATATACATACCTACACAGCTTTCCATGGTTTACCCCAGACACTTCACATGCCTTGATTCAATCCACTGACAGCACGTCAACCCCGGTATACCACATCGCTCCAATTCACTCTATTCCTTGCCCTCCTTTCACCCTCCTGCATGTTCAGGCCCCGATCACACAAAATCTTTTTCACTCCATCTTTCCACCTCCAATTTGGTCTCCCTCTTCTCGTTCCCTCCACCTCCGACACATATATCCTCTTGGTCAATCTTTCCTCACTCATTCTCTCCATGTGACCAAACCATTTCAAAACACCCTCTTCTGCTCTCTCAACCACGCTCTTTTTATTTCCACACATCTCTCTTACCCTTACGTTACTTACTCGATCAAACCACCTCACACCACACATTGTCCTCAAACATCTCATTTCCAGCACATCCATCCTCCTGCGCACAACTCTATCCATAGTCCACGCCTCGCAACCATACAACATTGTTGGAACCACTATTCCTTCAAACATACCCATTTTTGCTTTCTGAGATAATGTTCTCGACTTCCACACATTCTTCAAGGCTCCCAGAATTTTCGCCCCCTCCCCCACCCTATGATCCACTTCCGCTTCCATGGTTCCATCCGCTGCCAGATCCACTCCCAGATATCTAAAACATTTTACTTCCTCCAGTTTTTCTCCATTCAAACTTACCTCCCAATTGACTTGACCCTCAACCCTACTGTACCTAATAACCTTGCTCTTATTCACATTTACTCTTAACTTTCTTCTTTCACACACTTTACCAAACTGTCACCAGCTTCTGCAGTTTCTCACATGAATCAGCCGCCAGCGCTGTATCATCAGCGAACAACAACTGACTCACTTCCCAAGCTCTCTCATCCACAACAGACTTCATACTTGCCCCTCTTTCCAAAACTCTTGCATTCACCTCCCTAACATCCCCATCCATAAACAAATTAAACAACCATGGAGACATCACACACCCCTGCCGCAAACCTTCATTCACTGAGAACCAATCACTTTCCTCTCTTCCTACACGTACACATGCCTTACATCCTCGATAAAAACTTTTCACTGCTTCTAACAACTTGCCTCCCACACCATATATTCTTAATACCTTCCACAGAGCATCTATATCAACTCTATCATATGCTTTCTCCAGATCCATAAATGCTACATACAAATCCATTTGCTTTTCTAAGTATTTCTCACATACATTCTTCAAAGCAAACACCTGATCCACACATCCTCTACCACTTCTGAAACCACACTGCTCTTACCCAATCTGATGCTCTGTACATGCCTTCACCCTCTCAATCAATACTCTCCCATATAATTTACCAGGAATCCTCAACAAACTTATACCTCTGTAATTTGAGCACTCACTCTTATCCCCTTTGCCTTTGTACAATGGCACTATGCACGCGTTCCGCCAATCCTCAGGCATTTCACCATGAGTCATACATACATTAGATAACCTTACCAACCAGTCAACAATACAGTCACCCCCTTTTTTAATAAATTCCACTGCAATACCATCCAAACCTGCTGCCTTGCCGGCTTTCATCTTCCGCAAAGCTTTTACTACCTCTTCTCTGTTTACCAAATCATTTTCCCTAACCCTCTCACTTTGCACTCTCACTTTGCACACCACCTCGACCAAAACACCCTATATCTGCCACTCTATCATCAAACACATTCAGCAAACCTTCAAAATACTCACTCCATCTCCTTCTCACATCACCACTACTTGTTATCACCTCCCCGTTTGCTCCCTTCACTGAAGTTCCCATTTGCTCCCTTGTCTTACGCATTTTATTTACCTCCTTCCAGAACATCTTTTTATTCTCCCTAAAATTTAATGATACTCTCTCACCCCAACTCTCATTTGCCCTCTTTTTCACCTCTTGCACCTTTCTCTTGACCTCCTGTCTCTTTCTTTTATACATCTCCCACTCAATTGCATTTTTTCCCTGCAAAAATCGTCCAAATGCCTCTCTCTGCTCTTTCACTAATAATCTTACTTCTTCATCCCACCACTCACTACCCTTTCTAATCAACCCACCTCCCACTCTTCTCATGCCACAAGCATCTTTTGTGCAATCCATCACTGATTCCCTAAATACATCCCATTCCTCCCCCACTCCCCTTACTTCCATTGTTCTCACCTTTTTCCATTCTGTACTCAGTCTCTCCTGGTACTTCCTCACACAAGTCTCCTTCCCAAGCTCACTTACTCTCACCACCCTCTTCACCCCAACATTCATTCTTCCTTTCTGAAAACCCATACAAATCTTCACCTTAGCCTCCACAAGATAATGATCAGACATCCCTCCAGTTGCACCTCTCAGCACATTAACATCCAAAAGTCTCTCTTTCGCGTGCCTGTCAATTAACACATAATCCAATAACGCTCTCTGGCCATCTCTCCTACTTACATACATATACTTATGTATATCTCGCTTTTTAAACCAGGTATTCCCAATCACCAGTCCTTTTTCAGCACATAAATCTACAAGCTCTTCACCATTTCCATTTACAACACTGAACACCCCATGTATACCAATTATTCCCTCAACTGCCACATTACTCACCTTTGCATTTAAATCACCCATCACTATAACCCGGTCTCGTGCATCAAAACCACTAACACACTCATTCAGCTGCTCCCAAAACACTTGCCTCTCATGATCTTTCTTCTCATGCCCAGGTGCATATGCACCAATAATCACCCATCTCTCTCCATCAACTTTCAGTTTTACCCATATTAATCGAGAATTTACTTTCTTAATTCCATCACATACTCCCACAACTCCTGTTTCAGGAGTAGTGCTACTCCTTCCCTTGCTCTTGTCGTCTCACTAACCCCTGACTTTACTCCCAAGACATTCCCAAACCACTCTTCCCCTTTACCCTTGAGCTTCATTTCACTCAGAGCCAAAACATCCAGGTTCCTTTCCTCAAACATACTACCTATCTCTCCTTTTTTCACATCTTGGTTACATCCACACACATTTAGACACACCAGTCTGAGCCTTCGAGGAGGATGAGCACTCCCCGCGCGACTCCTTCTGTTTCCTATTTTAGAAAGTTAAAAAATACAAGGAGGGGAGGATTTCTGGCCCCCCACTCCCGTCCCCTTTAGTCGCCTTCTACAGCACACGAGGGATGCGTGGGAAGTATTCTTTCACCCCTATCCCCAGGGATAATATATATATATATATATATATATATATATATATATATATATATATATATATATATATATATACATATATATACATACATACACATACATACGCACATATACACACATACACATATACATATATATACATATGAAAAATGGAAAAAGGTGAGAACAATGGAAGTAAGGGGAGTGGGGGAGGATTGGGATGTATTTAGGGAATCAGTGATGGATTGCGCAAAAGATGCTTGTGGCATGAGAAGAGTGGGAGGTGAGTTGATTAGAAAGGGTAGTGAGTGGTGGGATGAAGAAGTAAGAGTATTAGTGAAAGAGAAGAGAGAGGCATTTGGACGATTTTTGCAGGGAAAAAATGCAATTGAATGGGAGATGTATAAAAGAAAGAGACAGGAGGTCAAGAGAAAGGTGCAAGAGGTGAAAAAAAGGGCAAATGAGAGTTGGGGTGAGAGAGTATCATTAAATTTTAGGGAGAATAAAAAGATGTTCTGGAAGGAGGTAAATAAAGTGCGTAAGACAAGGGAGCAAATGGGAACTTCAGTGAAGGGCGCAAATGGGGAGGTGATAACAAGTAGTGGTGATGTGAGAAGGAGATGGAGTGAGTATTTTGAAGGTTTGTTGAATGTGTTTGATGATAGAGTGGCAGATATAGGGTGTTTTGGTCGAGGTGGTGTGCAAAGTGAGAGGGTTAGGGAAAATGATTTGGTAAACAGAGAAGAGGTAGTGAAAGCTTCGCGGAAGATGAAAGTCGGCAAGGCAGCAGGTTTGGATGGTATTGCAGTGGAATTTATTAAAAAAGGGGGTGACTGTATTGTTGACTGGTTGGTAAGGTTATTTAATGTATGTATGACTCATGGTGAGGTGCCTGAGGATTGGCGGAATGCGTGCATAGTGCCATTGTACAAAGGCAAAGGGGATAAGAGTGAGTGCTCAAATTACAGAGGTATAAGTTTGTTGAGTATTCCTGGTAAATTATATGGGAGGATATTGATTGAGAGGGTGAAGGCATGTACAGAGCATCAGATTGGGGAAGAGCAGTGTGGTTTCAGAAGTGGTAGAGGATGTGTGGATCAGGTGTTTGCTTTGAAGAATGTGTGAGAAATACTTAGAAAAGCAAATGGATTTGTATGTAGCATTTATGGATCTGGAGAAGACATATGATAGAGTTGATAGAGATGCTCTGTGGAAGGTATTAAGAATATATGGTGTGGGAGGAAAGTTGTTAGAAGCAGTGAAAAGTTTTTATCGAGGATGTAAGGCATGTGTACGTGTAGGAAGAGAGGAAAGTGATTGGTTCTCAGTGAATGTAGGTTTGCGGCAGGGGTGTGTGATGTCTCCATGGTTGTTTAATTTGTTTATGGATGGGGTTGTTAGGGAGGTAAATGTAAGAGTTTTGGAAAGAGGGGCAAGTATGAAGTCTGTTGGGGATGAGAGAGCTTGGGAAGTGAGTCAGTTGTTGTTCGCTGATGATACAGCGCTGGTGGCTGATTCATGTGAGAAACTGCAGAAGCTGGTGACTGAGTTTGATAAAGTGTGTGGAAGAAGAAAGTTAAGAGTAAATGTGAATAAGAGCAAGGTTATTAGGTACAGTAGGGTTGAGGGTCAGGTCAATTGGGAGGTGAGTTTGAATGGAGAAAAACTGGAGGAAGTGAAGTGTTTTAGATATCTGGGAGTGGATCTGGCAGCAGATGGAACCATGGAAGCGGAAGTGGATCATAGGGTGGGGGAGGGGGCGAAAATTCTGGGGGCCTTGAAGAATGTGTGGAAGTCGAGAACATTATCTCGGAAAGCAAAAATGGGTATGTTTGAAGGAATAGTGGTTCCAACAATGTTGTATGGTTGCGAGGCGTGGGCTATGGATAGAGTTGTGCGCAGGAGGATGGATGTGCTGGAAATGAGATGTTTGAGGACAATGTGTGGTGTGAGGTGGTTTGATCGAGTGAGTAACGTAAGGGTAAGAGAGATGTGTGGAAATAAAAAGAGCGTGGTTGAGAGAGCAGAAGAGGGTGTTTTGAAGTGGTTTGGGCACATGGAGAGAATGAGTGAGGAAAGATTGACCAAGAGGATATATGTGTCGGAGGTGGAGGGAACGAGGAGAAGAGGGAGACCAAATTGGAGGTGGAAAGATGGAGTGAAAAAGATTTTGTGTGATCGGGGCCTGAACATGCAGGAGGGTGAAAGGAGGGCAAGGAATAGAGTGAATTGGAGCGATGTGGTATACCGGGGTTGACGTGCTGTCAGTGGATTGAATCAAGGCATGTGAAGCGTCTGGGGTAAACCATGGAAAGCTGTGTAGGTATGTATATTTGCGTGTGTGGACGTATGTATATACATGTGTATGGGGGGGGTTGGGCCATTTCTTTCGTCTGTTTCCTTGCGCTACCTCGCAAACGCGGGAGACAGCGACAAAGTATAATAATAAAAAAAAAACATATGAAAAATGTAAGAAATAATTTAGAAAACAAACTTCTAGCTTGAAATGAAATGAAAAAAAATGTCACATAATGGTTCAACCTCTGGCTATGGAAGGGGGAAATGTATAATTTATTTACACAAACGTCAATAGTAGTTCTCATGAATTTAACCACTGTATCATACTGCCTGGTCCACTTTTCTTATCATGAAACAGGAATATTGCCTTATGATGTTTCTCAATTTTCTTCATTACACAAATTACAACCATATCTTGGATACATGAGGGTAGGTAGTTGGTCATCCGCCATAATAAAGCCTTGACAGACCAAAAATTTATCTGGACCTCAACTTAGCCTTATCCATGAAATATTGCTTTTGTGTGTATAGTCATAACCATGCAAAAGTGTCATTGTATGCATAGTGTGAAACCACAATTTTTTTTTACTAGAAAAATCTTTATGAACCTCTTGAGAGTGATCCATGTGAATTCAGTCATATGTTGGCCATGAAATAGGGTCTCAGGCTAATGTGTTTTTTATTATTACTCTGTTTTGTGAAGAAGAAACAGATGGTTCTGAGCTCTTTACAATTATCATGTTATGTGTTTATATTAGATTTCTATGTTTAGCAATCAAGGAAACATTTGACGATTTTTTTTAATCTCCAGATCATCCCACCTCCTGAGTGGTGTGCACGCAAGAATGGATATGACCTGGATTCTTTAGACCTCACAATTCCTGCTCCCATTTGCCAGGTGGTGACTGGCAAACAGGGACTTTACCAGCAAATCAACATTCAAAAGAAGCCCATGACTGTGAAGGAATTTTGTAAATTGGCTAATAGTGACAGGTAAATGTGAAGGCTGTGATACCTTTTCAGTATTAAATATGCAACTGAGGATATTTGTCTCTGTTTGACTACTGTTCCCAAGTTGGGTAATTTCGGGTTACATTTCATTTAGTTTCTTGTGTGATTTATCCATTCCAAGGAAAGGAGAATGAAGTTGTTATTATAGGTCTGTCATTATGAGGGACAAGTTACTCTTTTGCTTTGCATCAGTACTCCATCTTTTACAGTTGAACCTCTTCATTATGTGGTATATATCCATAAGATTTCCTCATTATACAGTGTATCCACTCCTTTAACTCTACATGCATATCTTTCAAAATTCCTATGCCTACAATATTAGAGTAATATGATAATAGTAATGATGATATTTTCCCATACGTGTACCATATCATGTGATAGTGAGGTAGCTTTAGGTACAGACCAAGAAATGGCCTCATTCAGTCACATCCACTATCTAGCTGTCATGTATAATGCACCAAAACTAGAGCTCCCTTTGTACAATCAGGTCCCACAGACCTTTTCATGGTTTCTGTTGACCGCTCCTTAGGCCATGGATGAGCCCATTTTTTTAATCACTCCAGTTCACCTTGTACTTTACATACCTTGCATCCTCTTGCATGTTCAGGCCTTCAAAGCATCTTTCACTCCCGTCTTTCCTTGTCCTTTCCATTTCTTATGTTAGTGAGGAAGTGCTAGGAACAGACAAAGAAATGGCCTCAATCAATCACATTCTTTCTCTTGCTGTCATGTATAGTCCACCAAAACCCCATCCATAATTGGGTTCTGTAGACCTATCCGTGGTTTCTCCTGTTTCTTGTGTCATGTTTCAGCCCATTGATTAACATGTCATCCCTTCAAAACTACATCACTTCAGTTTGCTCTCTCCCTTGCACACCTCTTATCCTCTTGCATGTCAGGCCCCAAGCTTTCAAAGCTTCTTTCACTTCTTGCTTCCTTAAATTCCACTTTTCCTTGTCCTTTCCACTTCTTACATGTGTACCTTCTTTGTCATCCTTTCTTGATTCATCATTTTCATATGTCCAAACCATATCGCCACACCCTCTTCAGCTCTGTCAGTTATATTCCTTTTACTACCACAACTTTATTGATCTTCCCTATTTACACCACATACGCTCTTCAAACTATTTATTTCCAACACATACACCATATCCTTTGCATTCTTGTTTAAGGTCCATGCCTAGCATCCATATGGTACTACCAGGACTATTATACCATCATAAACATTCATCTTGGCCCTTAGGGACAGAGACATGTCTTTCCACACGTTTGTTATTATACCCAAGGCCTTTGACCCCTCGTCTACCCTCTGCCTTACTTCACCCCCCCACCCTTTTGGTTCCGGGTATTCCTCCAAGTTCTCTCCATTCAAACTCACACACCCGATATTTTGTCTCATGACTGCTAGACTTAAAACCTTTCTTTTATTCACATATACTCTCAACATTCTCCTCTTCTCCAGCTTCTGCAGTTTCTTACTTGAATCTACCACCAGTGTCGTATCATCTGCAAACAACCACTTATTCACCTCCAAGTGCCCATTTTCCCAAGCGGACTGCAGACTTGCTCTTATCTCTAAGACCCTTGCATTCATCTCCTTCACCATCCTATCCATTTACAGATTAAACAGCCATTGTGACATTGCATATCCCTGCAGCGTAACCAACTTCACCAGCTCCTTTTTAGCACACTGAATACACTGTGACCCTCAGTTATACCATCAACTGCCACATCACACACTTTTGCATTCAAATCACCCAACATTAATACCTGATCTCTTGCAGCTTGCATCAAAATTAAAGACACACTTAGCTGCTTCCAAAACTCTCGCCTCCTCATCATTCTTCTTGTAGTCAGGTGCATAAGCACTCTCCTCTCATAATTCAATTTCATTTTTACCCACAGTAGTGTGGAACTCACTTCCTTAAACTCAACACATTACCACAACTCCTTTTGTAGAAGTGCTACCCCTTCCTTAGCTCTTGCCTTTTCCCTTACCATAACCACTGACTTTGCCCTAGGACATTCCCAAACCACTGTCCTCCCTTACTCTTTAACGTAGTTTCATTCAGAGCTAGAACATCCAGATTCCTTTCCTCAATCATACCACCTCTCTATGTCCTCTTTTTTTTTTTTTTTCCGGTCTCCCGCGTTTGCGAGGTAGCGCAAGGAAACAGACGAAAGAAATGGCCCAACCCACCCCCATACAACATGCATATACATACGTCCACACACGCAAATATACATACCTACACAGCTTTCCATGGTTTACCCCAGACACTTCTCATGCCCTGATT
The DNA here is from genome assembly GCF_036320965.1 of Panulirus ornatus. Classification (NCBI taxonomy): domain Eukaryota; kingdom Metazoa; phylum Arthropoda; class Malacostraca; order Decapoda; family Palinuridae; genus Panulirus; species Panulirus ornatus. The sequence goes on from NC_092235.1 coordinate 66,588,236, forward strand.
CAATCCACTGACAGCACGTCAACCCCGGTATACCACATCGATCCAATTCACTCTATTCCTTGCCCTCCTTTCACCTTCCTGCATGTTCACACAAAATCTTTTTCACTCCATCTTTCCACCTCCAATTTGGTCTCCCACTTCTCCTCGTTCCCTCCACCTCCGACACATATATCCTCTTGGTCAATCTTTCCTCACTCATTCTCTCCATGTGCCCAAACCATTTCAAAACACCCTCTTCTGCTCTCTCAACCACACTCTTTTTATTTCCACACATCTCTCTTACCCTTACGTTACTTACTCGATCAAACCACCTCACACCACACATTGTCCTCAAACATCTCATTTCCAGCACATCCATCCTCCTGCGCACAACTCTATCCATAGCCCACGCCTCGCAACCATACAACATTGTTGGAACCACTATTCCTTCAAACATACTCATTTTTGCTTTCCGAGATAATGTTCTCGACTTCCACACATTCTTCAAGGCTCCCAGGATTTTCGCCCCCTCCCCCACCCTATGATCCACTTCCGCTTCCATGGTTCCATCCGCTACCAGATCCACTCCCAGATATCTAAAACACTTTACTTCCTCCAGTTTTGCTCCATTCAAACTTACCTCCCAATTGACTTGACCCTCTAACCCACTGTACCTAATTACCTTGCTCTTATTCACATTTACTCTTAACTTTCTTCTTTCACACACTTTACCAAACTCAGTCACCAGCTTCTGCAGTTTCTCACATGAATCAGCCACCAGCGCTGTATCATCAGCGAACAACAACTGACTCACTTCCCAAGCTCTCTCATCCCCAATAGACTTCATACTTGCCCCTCTTTCCAAAACTCTTGCATTCACCTCCCTAACAACCCCATCCATAAACAAATTAAACAACCATGGAGACATCACACACCCCTGCCGCAAACCTACATTCACTGAGAACCAATCACTTTCCTCTCTTCCCACACGTACACATGCCTTACATCCTCGATAAAAACTTTTCACTGCTTCTAACAACTTGCCTCCCACACCATATATTCTTAATACCTTCCACAGAGCATCTCTATCAACTCTATCATATGCCTTCTCCAGATCCATAAATGCTACATACAAATCCATTTGCTTTTCTAAGTATTTCTCACATACATTCTTCAAAGCAAACACCTGATCCACACGTCCTCTACCACTTCTGAAACCACACTGCTCTTCCCCAGTCTGATGCTCTGTACATGCCTTCACCCTCTCAATCAATACCCTCCCATATAATTTACCAGGAATACTCAACAAACTTATACCTCTGTAATTTGAGCACTCACTCTTATCCCCTTTGCCTTTGTACAATGGCACTATGCACGCATTCCGCCAATCCTCAGGCACCTCACCATGAGTCATACATACATTAAATAACCTTACCAACCAGTCAATAATACAGTCACCCCCTTTTTTAATAAATTCCACTGCAATACCATCCAAACCTGCTGCCTCTTTTTATCTTGGTTATATCCAGACACTGAAGTCTGAACCTTCATGGAGGATGAGCACTACTCACTTGGTTCCATCTGTTTCATATTTTAGAAACTATAGTATGAAAAGAGAAAGATTTCCAGCCTCCCAATCCCACTGTTTTCAGTCACCTTCTACAGTACTTTGGGAATACGTGGAAAGTAGTCTTTCTTCCTTATCCCCCCCTTTTCTTTTTTCATATGTCTGATTTCCCATGTTAGCAAGATAGTAAGAGGAACAGATGAAGAATGGTCTCATACTTGTAGTAGTATTATGACCCTTTGTGTTGATTTACTCTTATTTAGCGTTTATATCTGTATTTTGCATATAGTTGGAGGATGGTTCTCTGTCTCTCTCCCTGCCCCACCCCACACCAGTTTATTTTCTTGTTTTTTAACTTGGTGCTTGAATTGGAGTGTTACATCATTACTTTTTCAGGTATCGGACACCAAAACACTCAAATTATGATGACTTGGAGCGGAAGTATTGGAAAAACATCACTTACGTTTCCCCTATTTATGGAGCTGATGTATCAGGGAGCATAACTGATCCAGATGTTAAGGTAAATAAACATGTGTTCATAATTTGAAAAGTCTTTGACATTTTTTTCCGTTTATTAAGCTAATTGGTGGATTTTGAATTGTCTCCATTCTTTTTGATAATTCATTATTTCCTGTTATTGTTAATGTCATAGTTAAGAACTGCTTTCACATGCATCTTCTCCAATGTAAAAGGCTTTCACACCACTCAGCAGTTGTCCCCCTACCCCATATACCCTTAACATATCCCATAAAGCATTCCACTCAACTCAGTATAATGCATATCATTTGCCCCCTCCAGTAAAACAAAGAAAGGTGTGTTTGTGGACAGATTTAGTGTTATGTGTAGTATGGAAAGTAGTAAGTATGCAGGTGGGAATAGAGATGTTAATCTAGTTTGGCAGTCAACAGTTTGTACTGTGAAATATTGAAAGGCTAATATTTTTGTGAAAACCTTTGTTTATTTGAGCACTGAACTTGGATAAATATATGAATCAAGTGGGCTTTGACCCCTGATAATGTTCTGTCCAAGTGACCTAAGGTGGTTCTTGTAAAAGCCCTTGTAACTGTTTATATGTAGTATGTGATTGTTTTATACCTGAGCTTTCAGGTTCAGTGTATGTGCACAGTGTTTTGCAGGTGAATTTGATAGCTAAATGACTTCAAGTCAAATATAGCCATAACTAGATATCCCTTTGTATATTAATTATAACCACCATTTCTTTTCCTTTTCATTATCACCAAGATTGCACCTGGCAATTCAGTAGCATCCAGTAACCTTTTATTGACTTCTTTATTTCTCCTTTCCTCCTTTATTTGGTGTATGATCTTCCAAACCAATAATCAGTAATTTATGTTTATCAGCCTCCTGCTTTTGCTGCTATCCACTTTTTTTTTGTAGATTCTTCTTTGTTGGTGCGTCATCCTATGCTTCTCTTGACTTTTTCTGATATTTCCCTTTTAGCTAGCAAGCACTAATCCTGTATGCTCTGCTCTTTTCAAAACCTTTCTTCCACCAGGTTATAAACTAACTGGATTGCCCCATCTCTTAACATTGCATATTGTTATTTCTACAGCCACACATAACTTCATTTGTACTTTTACTTGTATAACATCATTTTTTTCCTCACATTACTAAGCCTCATTCTCTGTGTATGTTGATCAATGCTAAAAATGCTCTTGACCACCACCCACCATTTTAGTGGATTTTGTGTGTTTTGTAATCATTTCATGTTAACAGAACAGCCTCTAGATCATATAGAAAAGACCCGTCTTATCTCGTGCTGGCAACAGTCTCCATAACTAGAAAACTTCAGTGCCACTTCTTAGCCTTTAGTGCCTCACCCTTAACAGGCCATTAGCAGAGGGCAAGTTTAATGCAGTATTTTCAGAGGCTCCTACCGAATGTTCGTAATGATTTTTATCTGATGCTCCTACCTACTACTTCTACCTAATGCTCATACTTAGTCTTCGTAAAGTTTTCTTCTTGTAGATCTAGTCCCAAATACCTCGTTCTGATGCTTCCCTATGTCTGAATCCATTTATAACCCATTTATTGTTACCTGCTTTAGGTGTAAGAAACTTCAGGGTGTGGAGGGATTTCATTGAAATATAATGCTAATTGCTTTTATTATGACATTGGAAATTGGTAGAGTCCTTAATTAGAAATGACTTTGGAAATTGGTAGAGTTCTTATTCTTAACAAGAAAAAATAATATAACATGTCCTTATAGTTCTCCTGACTTCTTGTGGTAGGGTCATAGTTTGCTTTATGAATGATGGGAAATTCCCATTAGCTCTGCCTGATATATGAGTGTACTGCTGAGATTTTTCCCATTCCACACCTTTTTTATGCTATATACTTTCATTTTTTTTATTTTTGCTTTAGCACAAATTATTCTTTGAATATCTGTTTTTCGAGATTGCACATTACCGTCGATTCATATTCAGTTGATGCAGATATCTTTCTGGGTAGTTTTTTTTCTAACAACTTTTTCTTGCTTTTTAATCATGTAAGCCCAAGCTGTCTGTCTAGAATTATTGTGTTATATAGAATGAGTGACTCCATAGAGAAAAATTGTATTTGCTAGAAAAAAAGAAAAGGCCATAATTACTTTGTAAATACTTTACAAGAATATATGGTGTGGGAGGCAAGTTGTTAGAAGCAGTGAAAAGTTTTTATCGAGGATGTAAGGCATGTGTACGTGTAGGAAGACAGGAAAGTGATTGGTTCTCAGTGAATGTAGGTTTGCGGCAGGGGTGTGTGATGTCTCCATGGTTGTTTAATTTGTTTATGGATGGGGTTGTTAGGGAGGTGAATGCAAGAGTTTTGGAGAGAGGGGCAAGTGTGAAGTCTGTTGTGGATGAGAGAGCTTGGGAAGTGAGTCAGTTGTTGTTCGCTGATGATACAGCGCTGGTGGCTGATTCATGTGAGAAACTGCAGAAGCTGGTGACTGAGTTTGGTAAAGTGTGTGAAAGAAGAAAGTTAAGAGTAAATGTGAATAAGAGCAAGGTAATTAGGTACAGTAGGGTTGAGGGTCAAGTCAATTGGGAGGTAAGTTTGAATGGAGCAAAACTGGAGGAAGTAAAGTGTTTTAGATATCTGGGAGTGGATCTGGCAGCGGATGGAACCATGGAAGCGGAAGTGGATCATAGGGTGGGGGAGGGGGCGAAAATCCTGGGAGCCTTGAAGAATGTGTGGAAGTCGAGAACATTATCTCGGAAAGCAAAAATGGGCATGTTTGAAGGAATAGTGGTTCCAACAATGTTGTATGCCCTGATTCAATCCACTGACAGCACGTCAACCCCGGTATACCACATCGATCCAATTCACTCTATTCCTTGCCCTCCTTTCACCCTCCTGCATGTTCAGGCCCCGATCACACAAAATCTTTTTCACCCCATCTTTCCACCTCCAATTTGGTCTCCCACTTCTCCTCGTTCCCTCCACCTCCGACACATATATCCTCTTGGTCAATCTTTCCTCACTCATTCTCTCCATATGCCCAAACCATTTCAAAACACCCTCTTCTGCTCTCTCAACCACGCTCTTTTTATTTCCACACATCTCTCTTACCCTTACGTTACTTACTCGATCGAACCACCTCACACCACACATTGTCCTCAAACATCTCATTTCCAGCACATCCATCCTCCTGCGCACAACTCTATCCATAGCCAACGCCTCGCAGCCATACAACATTGTTGGAACCACTATTCCTTCAAACATACCCATTTTTGCTCTCCGGGATAATGTTCTCGACTTCCACACATTCTTCAAGGCTCCCAGGATTTTCGCCCCCTCCCCCACCCTATGATCTACTTCCGCTTCCATGGTTCCATCCGCTGCCAGATCCACTCCCAGATATCTAAAACACTTTACTTCCTCCAGTTTTTCTCCATTCAAACTTACCTCCCAATTGACTTGACCCTCAACCCTACTGTACCTAATTACCTTGCTCTTATTCACATTTACTCTTAACTTTCTTCTTTCACACACTTTACCAGACTCAGTCACCAGCCTCTGCAGTTTCTCACATGAATCAGTCACCAGCGCTGTATCATCAGCGAACAACAACTGACTCACTTCCCAAGCTCTCTCATCCCCAACAGACTTCATACTTGCCCCTCTTTCCAAAACTCTTGCATTCACCTCCCTAACAACCCCATCCATAAACAAATTAAACAACCATGGAGACATCACACACCCCTGCCGCAAACCTACATTCACTGAGAACCAATCACTTTCCTGTCTTCCTACACGTACACATGCCTTACATCCTCGATAAAAACTTTTCACTGCTTCTAACAACTTGCCTCCCACACCATATATTCTTAATACCTTCCACAGAGCATCTCTATCAACTCTATCATATGCCTTCTCCTGATCCATAAATGCTACATAGAAATCCATATGCTTTTCTAAGTATTTCTCACATACATTCTTCAAAGCAAACACCTGATCCACACATCCTCTACTGCTTCTGAAACCACACTGCTCTTCCCCAATCTGATGCTCTGTACATGCCTTCACCCTCTCAATCAATACCCTCCCATATAAATTACCAGGAGTCATACATACATTAAATAACCTTACCAACCAGTCAGTAATACAGTCACCCCCTTTTTTAATAAATTCCACTGCAATACCATCCAAACCTGCTGCCTTGCCGGCTTTCATCTTCCGCAAAGCTTTTACTACCTCTTCTCTGTTTACCAAATCATTTTCCCTAACCCTCTCACTTTGCACACCACCTCGACCAAAACACCCTATATCTGCCACTCTATCATCAAACACATTCAACAAACCTTCAAAATACTCACTCCATCTCCTTCTCACATCACCACTACTTGGTATCACCTCCCCATTTGCGCCCTTCACTGAAGTTCCCATTTGCTCCCTTGTCTTACGCACTTTATTTACCTCCTTCCAGAACCTCTTTTTATTCTCCCTAAAATTTAATGATACTCTCTCACCCCAACTCTCATTTGCCCTCTTTTTCACCTCTTGCACCTTTCTCTTGACCTCCTGTCTCTTTCTTTTATACATCTCCCACTCAATTGCATTTTTTTCCCTGCAAAAATCGTCCAAATGCCTCTCTCTTCTCTTTCACTAATAATCTTACTTCTTCATCCCAACACTCACTACCCTTTCTAATCAACCCACCTCCCACTCTTCTCATGCCACAAGCATCTTTTGTGCAATCCATCACTGATTCCCTAAATACATCCCATTCCTCCCCCACTCCCCTTATTTCCATTGTTCTCACCTTTTTCCATTCTGTACTCAGTCTCTCCTGGTACTTCCTCACACAAGTCTCCTTCCCAAGCTCACTTACTCTCACCACACTCTTCACCCCAACATTCACTCTTCTTTTCTGAAAACCCATACAAATCTTCACCTTAGCCTCCACAAGATAATGATCAGACATCCCTCCAGTTGCACCTCTCAGCACATTAACATCCAAAAGTCTCTATTTCGCGTGCCTGTCAATTAACACATAATCCAATAACGCTCTCTGGCCATCTCCTACTTACATACGTATACTTATGTATATCTCGCTTTTTAAACCAGGTATTCCCAATCATCAGTCCTTTTTCAGCACATAAATCTACAAGCTCTTCACCATTTCCATTTACAACACTGAACACCCCATGTATACCAATTATTCCCTCAACTGCCACATTACTCACCTTTGCATTCAAATCACCCATCACTATAACCCGGTCTCATGCATCAAAACCACTAACACACTCATTCAGCTGCTCCCAAAACACTTGCCTCTCATGATCTTTCTTCTCATGCCCAGGTGCATATGCACCAGTAATCACCCATCTCTCTCCATCAACTTTCAGTTTTACCCATATTAATCGAGAATTTACTTTCTTACATTCTATCACATACTCCCACAACTCCTGTTTCAGTAGTACTGCTACTCCTTCCCTTGCTCTTGTCCTCTCACTAACCCCTGACTTTACTCCCAAGACATTCCCAAACCACTCTTCCCCTTTACCCTTGAGCTTCGTTTCACTCTGAGCCAAAACATCCAGGTTCCTTTCCTCAAACATACTACCTATCTCTCCTTTTTTCACCTCTTGGTTACATCCACACACATTTAGACACCCCAGTCTGAGCCTTCGAGGAGGATGAGCACTCCCCGCGTGACTCCTTCTTCTGTTTCCCATTTTAGAAAGTTAAAAAATTCAGGATATCTACATGAATTACAGGATATGCAACTAGGGTTTTAGATGGGCAGGTAGGGGCTTGTAACTCAGCTCTCTTAATTCTGTTACCATCTTGGTTGCTTTTCTCCAGACTTTCACTATTAGTCTTTTGTGCTTCTTAAGGTGCAGTGACCAGTCTCTCAAAGCATGCATATATGCATGTGTAAGAAATGGATATTACATTTGTTCATTGTATTATATAGAGTACAAGATGATGATATTTTCCAGGAATGGAACATCAACTGCTTGGGGTCAATTTTGGACTATGTCAATGAAGACTATGGAATTAGCATTGAAGGAGTGAATACTGCATACCTTTACTTTGGCATGTGGAAAACCACATTTGCTTGGCATACTGAGGATATGGACTTGTACAGGTATGTCAATTTAAAATCTTTGTGCCATTTCTCATGGTAAGATGATGATAGTGATGCTCAGTCATTTAACCTTTTGATTGTTGTACTCTATTGCACTAATGCTAACATTCCTAAGACATCTCAGTTTTTATTTCAACTTATCTCTGGTGTTACCATGTTTTTTATTTTGTTCCCCTCTCAGGAGGGAGATTTCCCCCATCCAGGAATCAGTACCCTAACCATTGACCTTGCCCTTGATGGTCAGTTCATAGGATAGAGGCTTGATCGTGAAATGAAGATGCATTTCCAAGGCCAGTGGAGTGCAGTGTGTATATAATGTACATTTTTTTTTAGATTGAAGGAGAAATATGTTGGTCTGGATGAAATGAATTTAAGTTTGTCAAGGATGTAATGAAGATGTGTTTGTCGAGGGTGAAGTGGATCAAGATTTATCAAGGTTGTATTGAAGATGCATTTGTTGAAATTGAAGGGAAGATGCTTTTGTTGGAGGGAGACATACTTTATGTATTTGCAAATATTGGCATTTAAAGTTTGTATAGTTTGTATGTCTTATATTACTTGCTCTTGACTGTAGGTGCAATCCATTCACCTTCTTTTACTCTTTGATATTCTTGTACATCTTCCTATCCTCCTCACGTACAGCCATCCCATGTGCATACTACATCATCCTGTCTGTACACTTTGCCATTAGTTTCCACTTTCATCTTTCACTGACCTTCACTGTTATGGACAACCACGAGTCTAATCTTGTTTTGAAAGTTTCTGTAATCACTCCTTTTAGATTTCCTAGATCACAGAGTATCTCATTGGATGAATATTATCATTCCCCATTCCCTTCTGAGATTTCATGTATCTTTGTCTTGTACATTTTTGATATGTTTCCAGGGATTACTCTTGAATTGATTTTTTCTTTCATACTTGATCTCCTTTTTCTGTGTTAGCAAGTTAGCACCAGGGACAAAGAATAGCCACATCCACTCATATCCATTGTTAATCTCTTATGTGTAATGCTCCAGAACCACAACTCCCCATCCACATCTGGGCCTCTGACCTTTGCATGGTTTACCCTGGATGCTTCACATGTCCTGGTCCTGTCCCAGCACATTGACCCCAATATACCACATCGTTCCAATTCACCCATATCCTTTGCACACCTTACACCCTCCTGCATTTTCGGGACCCAATTGCTGAAAATCATTTTTGCTGCATCCTTCCATCTCCAACTTGGTCTCACCATTTTTGTTTTCTCCACTTCAGACATGTGTATCCTCTTTGTCAACCTTTCCTTACTCATTCTTTCCGTATGTCCAAACCATTTCAACACATCCTCCCATGCTTTCTTAGCCACACTTTTTATTTCCACTCAGCTTTCTTACCCTGTCATTACTTACAGGATCAAACCACCTCACCACATATTGTTGTCAAACATATGATTTCTAACATATCCATCATCCTCCATGCAGCCTTAGCTATAGCCCATGCCTCACATGTGGATGATATTGTTAGGACTACTTTTTCCATCAAACATACCCATTTTTGCCCAGTTCTTCATTGCTTCCATAACTTTTACCTCCTCCCTCATCCTATGACTATATATACAGTGCCATCTCACAAACATCAACTGTGCCAGTTAGTGCCTTTCTCCCTTCTCAGTCAAGAGCACACATGGCATTGCAAGCATTTTTTCTCTCTCCATCCTAGTGAAGATATGATGCAGGTTAGCATTTAGTCTACCAGGTGGGTTTTGCACCCTCTGACTCTTGTAAGGAGAGGAGGAGAAGTGGGGGGGAGTAGGGGTCATCAGCCACAGTGGAGCATTCTCATTGGAAGATTCCTTGACGAGACAACACGGATTAGGATGTACTGGAGTCGAGGTCCCGAAAGCTGATGGCAGAGGGTCTGTAGGAGATTGCTGTTTTCTTTATGCTGCATGGGAGTGTGATGTCTTGGGTGCCACATGACAAAATTTTACATAATTTAACATAATTATGTTTACCAAAATCAACAAAGGATTTCATTTTTATATGCATGTAAGATTTTAGATTGTGAATAAAATCTGTCACACACATGCATGCAACAGAACCATTAATATGTTAAGTTCTCTTCTTGATTGATATTATCCAGGTCTCTTCGAAGTTTCTCTTGATCTTCAACATAATGATGCTTTGATTACTCGTGTGTCATCTGCGAAACACTTGACTACTCTGTCTTTTACTTCCTGTTTTATGTCCAAAGTCATGATTATAAAAAGAGGCAGGTCTACAGTCTTTTGGCCATGGTGATTGGGGGACATGCCGGAAGAGTTGGTTACTATTTGCTGATGACACTGCTCTGATGGCAAATTTGAGTGAGAAACTGCCGGAGTTGTTTCCTAAGTTTATTAAGTGTGTTTGAAAGGAGAAGGTTGGGGGTGAATGTGATTAAATTTAAGGTTATTAAGTTTAGCAGGGATGAGGGACATGTTAGTTGGAATGTTTTAGATACCTGGGAGCAGACTTGGCAGCAAATGGAAGCATAGGGTATATTTGAGGGCAAAGAAGGCTAGGCTCAGTGGTATTGTAGGTAGATGTGGGCTGTAGATGAAAAAGTATTCAAAAGGTTGTTTGAACTGGATATCAAATGTTTGAGAACAGGAGGGTTGGCTGATTAAGGTTTGACAAAAGTGTTGCAGTAGGAGGAGAATGTATGAATGAGCTAAAGAGTATATGATGAATTGGTGTGACATATGGAGAGAATGAGTATTACTAACCTTTCTGAAATTAAATTGTCACATCCCCATATAGTTTTTCATTTCTGAGAATATCATGAAATTTATTCTGAGTACAGAAAGGAAAAAGGTGAGAACAATGGAAGAAAGGGGAGTGGGGGAGGAATGGGATGTATTTAGGGAATCAGTGATGGATTGCGCAAAAGATGCTTGTGGCATGAGAAGAGTGGGAGGTGGGTTAATTAGAAAGGGTAGTGAGTGGTGGGATGAAGAAGTAAGAGTATTAGTGAAAGAGAAGAGATAGGCATTTGGACGATTTTTGCAGGGAAAAAATGAAATTGAGTGGGAGATGTATAAAAGAAAGAGACAGGAGGTCAAGAGAAAGGTGCAAGAGGTGAAAAAAAGGGCAAATGAGAGTTGGGGTGAGAGAGTATCATTAAATTTTAGGGAGAATAAAAAGATGTTCTGGAAGGAGGTAAATAAAGTGCATAAGACAAGGGAGCAAATGGGAACTTCAGTGAAGGGCGCAAATGGGGAGGTGATAACAAGTAGTGGTGATGTGAGAAGGAGATGGAGTGAGTATTTTGAAGGTTTGTTGAATGTGTTTGATGATAGAGTGGCAGATATAGGGTGTTTTGGTCGAGGTGGTGTGCAAAGTGAGAGGGTTAGGGAAAATGATTTGGTAAACAGAGAAGAGGTAGTAAAAGCTTTGCGGAAGATGAAAGCCGGCAAGGCAGCAGGTTTGGATGGTATTGCAGTGAAATTTATTAAAAAAGGGGGTGACTGTATTGTTGACTGGTTGGTAAGGTTATTTAATGCATGTATGACTCATGGTGAGGTGCCTGAGGATTGGCGGAATGCGTGCATAGTGCCATTGTACAAAGGCAAAGGGGATAAGAGTGAGTGCTCAAATTACAGAGGTATAAGTTTGTTGAGTATTCCTGGTAAATTATATGGGAGGATATTGATTGAGAGGGTGAAGGCATGTACAGAGCATCAGATTGGGGAAGAGCAGTGTGGTTTCAGAAGTGGTAGAGGATGTGTGGATCAGGTGTTTGCTTTGAAGAATGTATGTGAGAAATACTTAGAAAAGCAAATGGATTTGTATGTAGCATTTATGGATCTGGAGAAGGCATATGATAGAGTTGATAGAGATGCTCTGTGGAAGGTATTAAGAATATATGGTGTGGGAGGCAAGTTGTTAGAAGCAGTGAAAAGTTTTTATCGAGGATGTAAGGCATGTGTACGTGTAGGAAGAGAGGAAAGTGATTGGTTCTCAGTGAATGTAGGTTTGCGGCAGGGGTGTGTGATGTCTCCATGGTTGTTTAATTTGTTTATGGATGGGGTTGTTAGGGAGGTGAATGCAAGAGTTTTGGAAAGAGGGGCAAGTATGAAGTCTGTTGTGGATGAGAGAGCTTGGGAAGTGAGTCAGTTGTTGTTCGCTGATGATACAGCGTTGGTGGCTGATTCATGTGAGAAACTGCAGAAGCTGGTGACTGAGTTTGGTAAAGTGTGTGAAAGAAGAAAGTTAAGAGTAAATGTGAATAAGAGCAAGGTTATTAGGTACAGTAGGGTTGAGGGTCAAGTCAATTGGGAGGTGAGTTTGAATGGAGAAAAACTGGAGGAAGTGAAGTGTTTTAGATATCTGGGAGTGGATCTGGCAGCGGATGGAACCATGGAAGCGGAAGTGGATCATAGGGTGGGGGAGGGGGCGAAAATTCTGGGAGCCTTGAAGAATGTGTGGAAGTCGAGAACATTATCTCGGAAAGCAAAAATGGGTATGTTTGAAGGAATAGTGGTTCCAACAATGTTGTATGGTTGCGAGTCGTGGGCTATGGATAGAGTTGTGCGCAGGAGGGTGGGTGTGCTGGAAATGAGATGTTTGAGGACAATGTGTGGTGTGAGGTGGTTTGATAGAGTAAGTAACGTAAGGGTAAGAGAGATGTGTGGAAATAAAAAGAGTGTGGTTGAGAGAGCAGAAGAGGGTGTTTTGAAATGGTTCGGGCACATGGAGAGAATGAGTGAGGAAAGATTGACCAAGAGAATATATGTGTCGGAGGTGGAGGGAACGAGGAGAAGAGGGAGACCAAATTGGAGGTGGAAAGATGAAGTGAAAAAGATTTTGTGTGATCGGGGCCTGAACATGCAGGAGGGTGAAAGGAGGGCAAGGAATAGAGTGAATTGGAGCGATGTGGTATACCGGGGTTGACATGCTGTCAGTGGATTGAATCAAGGCATGTGAAGCGACTGGGGTAAACCATGGAAAGCTGTGTAGGTATGTATATTTGCGTGTGTGGACGTATGTATATACATGTGTATGGGGTGGGTTGGGCCATTTCTTTCGTCTGTTTCCTTGCGCTACCTCGCAAACGCGGGAGACAGCGACAAAAAAAAAAAAAAAAAAAAAAAAAGCTAATTTTTTTGGTACTTTTATTTTGCAGCATTAACTACCTTCATTTTGGAGCACCAAAGACCTGGTATGCAATTCCCCCAGAGCATGGACGGAGATTGGAAAGGTTGGCAAATGGGTTCTTTCCAAACTCTTTTAAAGCATGCCCAGCTTATCTACGTCACAAGATGTCACTGATGTCACCACAGATTCTCAAGCAGTACTCCATCCCTTTTGATAAGGTTTGTTGATGACAAAGATTTTTATACAGCACCACTTTGATTTTCATATTGTCAGACCAACATTGTTCTTTAGGGAATGCTGCTTTTTTACATCCCTTTCTTTTGTGTTTTCCACCTATATCGTGATTTCTTCATGTATGTATATTTGCCTGTCAATATCATAGGTAATCTCAGTCAGAGGAAGGATTACAATGTACTCTACCATAAAGTTGCCAGACCTCAGACAAACATGAAGCCTACTCTAACCCCTCAAAGGATGGCAGAAGATATATATATATATGCTTTTCTAGGCGGTTTCCAGATGTGATAAACAGGTACTACCATTGTTAGCAGTATAAAAAGATTTTCTTATATTTGAATGTGGAGGTTCCACTAACAAGGTAAGTTTGAGACTTTTCTGCCATATGAGTTGTGTTGATTCCTCCCTGTTGTTAGATAACCCTTTGTACATGTGGTTCTTCAAGTGCCTGTGTATCTTCATCAGAGTATTTATGTTAGCATATGTTTGAATGATACCCTTTTGGTTTTCATATGTTTCAAGTATGAATTAATGTATGCAATATATATTGTGTATAAGTACATTTCATAAGTGTTACTGGTAAAAGATTTTAGGTTTTAACAAATGTGCTTTAAGAATTGCGTTATAGAAATAGACTTTTCAGACGCATTTTGGTTAAAGAAATTATTATTTATATTTGTTATACTTGATTCCCACGTCAGCAAGGTAGCACCAGGAAACAAAGAAAGATCCATCCTCTCATATACACACATTTTTTTTTTTTTTTTCTTTTTCTTTGTCGCTGTCTCCCGCGTTTGCGAGGTAGCGCAAGGAAACAGACGAAAGAAATGGCCCAACCCACCCCCATACACATGTATATACATACGTCCACACACGCAAATATACATACCTACACAGCTTTCCATGGTTTACCCCAGACGCTTCACATGCCCCGATTCAATCCACTGACAGCACGTCAACCCCGGTATACCACATCGCTCCAATTCACTCTATTCCTTGCCCTCCCCTCACCCTCCTGCATGGTCAGGCCCCGATCACACAAAATCTTTTTCACTCCATCTTTCCACCTCCAATTTGGTCTCCCTCTTCTCCTCGTTCCCTCCACCTCCGACACATATATCCTCTTGGTCATTCTTTCCTCACTCATTCTCTCCATGTGTCCAAACCATTTCAAAACACCCTCTTCTGCTCTCTCAACCACGCTCTTTTTATTTCCACACATCTCTCTTACCCTTACGTTACTTACTCGATCAAACCACCTCACACCACACATTGTCCTCAAACATCTCATTTCCAGCACATCCATCCTCCTGCGCACAACTCTATCCATAGCCCACGCCTCGCAACCATACAACATTGTTGGAACCACTATTCCTTCAAACATACCCATTTTTGCTTTCCGAGATAATGTTCTCGACTTCCACACATTCTTCAAGGCTCCCAGAATTTTCGCCCCCTCCCCCACCCTATGATCCACTTCCGCTTCCATGGTTCCATCCGCTGCCAGATCCACTCCCAGATATCTAAAACACTTCACTTCCTCCAGTTTTTCTCCATTCAAACTCACCTCCCAATTGACTTGACCCTCAACCCTACTGTACCTAATAACCTTGCTCTTATTCACATTTACTCTTAACTTTCTTCTTTCACACACTTTACCAAACTCAGTCACCAGCTTCTGCAGTTTCTCACATGAATCAGCCACCATATATATACATATATACATATTTTTATTTTTATTTTGCTTTGTCGCTGTCTCCCGCGTTAGCAAGGTAGCGCAAGGAAACAGACGAAAGAATGGCCCAGCCCACCCACATATACATGTATATACATACACGTCCACACACGCATATATACATACCTATATGTCTCAACGTATACATATATATACACAGACATATAAATATATACACATGTACATTATTCATACTGTTTGCCTTTATTTATTCCCATCGCCACCTCACCATACATGAAATAACAACCCCCTCCCCCCTCATGTGTGCGAGGTAGCGCTAGGAAAAGACAGCAAAGTCCACATTCGTTCACACTCAGTCTCTAGCTGTCATATAATAATGCACCAAAACCACAGCTCCCTTTCCACATTCAGGCCCCACAGAACTTTCCATGGTTTACCCCAGACGCTACACATGCCCCGGTTCAATCCATTGACAGCACGTCGACCCCGGTATACCACATCGTTCCAATTCACTCTATTCCTTGCACACCTTTCACCCTCCTGCATGTTCAGGCCCCGATCACTCAAAATCTTTTTCACTCCATCTTTCCACCTCCAATTTGGTCTCCCATTTCTCGTTCCCTCCACCTCTGACACATATATCCTCTTGGTCAATCTTTCCTCACTCATTCTCTCCATGTGACCAAACCATTTCAAAACACCCTGTTCTGCTCTCTCAACCACGCTCTTTTTATTACCACACATCTCTCTTACCCTATTATTACTTACTCGATCAGACCACCTCACACCACATATTGTCCTCAAATATCTCATTTCCAGCACATCCACCCTCCTGCGCACAAGTCTATCCATAGCCCACGCCTTGCAACCATATAACATTGTTGGAACCACTATTCCTTCAAACATCCCCATTTTTGCTTTCCGAGATAATGTTCTCGACTTCCACACATTCTTCAACGCTCCCTGAATTTTTGCCCCCTCCCCCACCCTATTATTCACTTCCGCTCCATGGTTCCATCCACGGCCAAATCCACTCCCAGATATCTAAAACACTTCACTTCCTCCAGTTTTTCTCCATTCAAACTTACCTCCCAATTGACTTGACCCTCAACCCTTCTGTACCTAACAACCTTGCTCTTATTCACATTTACTCTCAACTCTCTTCTTTCACACACTTTACCAAACTCAGTCACCAGCTTCTGCAGTTTCTCACATGAATCAGCCACCAGCGCTGTATCATCAGCGAACAACAACTGACTCACTTCCCAAGCTCTCTCGTCCACAACAGACTGCATGCTTGCCCCTCTTTCCAAAACTCTTGCATTCACATCCCTAACAACCCCCATCCATAAACGAATTAAACAACCATGGTGACATCACACACCCGTCGCAAACCTACATTCACTGAGAACCGATCACTTTCCTCTCTTTCTACATGTACACATGCCTTACATCCTTGATAAAAACTTTTCACTGCTTCTAACAACTTGCCTCCCACACCGTATATTCTTAGTAACTTCCACAGAGCATCTCTATCAACTCTATCATATGCCTTCTCCAGATCCATAAATGCTACATACAAATCCATTTGCTTTTCTAAATATTTCTCACATACATTCTTCAAAGCAAACACCTGATCACACGTCCTCTACACTTTCATGAAACCACACTTGCTCTTCCCTGTCTGATGCTCTGTACATGCCTTACATCTCAATCAATACCTTCCCATCTAATTTACCAGGAATACTTCAACAAACTTATACCTCTGTAATTTGAGCAATCACTCTTATCCCCATTTGCCTTTGTACAAATTGGCACTGATGCACGCATTCCGCCAATCCTCAGGCACCTCACAATGATGTATACATACATTATGGAAACCGTACCAACCAGTCAATAATACAGTCACCCCCTTTTTTAATAAATCCACTGCAATACCATCCAAACCTTGCCTGCCTCTTTTTATCTTGGTTATATCAGACCTGAAGTTCTGAACTTCATGGAGGATGAGCACTACTCACGTGGTTCCATCTGTTTCATATTTTAGAAACTATAGTATGAAAAGAGAAAGATTTCGCGCCTCCCAATCCCACTGTTTTCAGTCACCTTTACATTTACTGTGGGAATACGTGGAAAGTAGTCTTTCTTCTTATCCCCCCCTTTTCTTTTTTCATATGTCTTTTTTCCCATGTTAGCACGATAGTAAGAGGAACAGTTGAAGAATGCGTCTCATACTTGTTGTAGTATCTATGACCCTTTGTAGTTGATTGTACTAGTTTAATTTAGCGTTTATATCGGTATTTTTGATATAGTGGAGGATGGGTTCTATGTCTCTCTCCCTGACCCACCCCACACCAGTTTATTTTTCTTGTTTTTTTAATTTGGTGCTTGAATTGGAGTGTTACATTCTATTACTTTTTCAGTATCGACCACCAAAACACCTCAAAATTATGATGACTGGGAGCGGATAAGTATGGAAAAACTTCACCTTACGTTTCCCCTATTTATGAGAGCTGATGTCTCAGGGGGCATAACTGCTCAGATGTAAAGGTTAATAAACTTGTGTCTCTTTGAAAAGTCTTTGACATTTTTTTCCGTTTATTAAGCTAATTGGTGGATTTTGAATTGTCTCCATTCTTTTTGATAATTCATTATTTACTGTTATTGTTAATGTCTCATAGTTAAGAATGCCTTTCACATGCATATTCTCCAATGAAAAGGCTTCACACCACTCAGCAGTTGTCCCCCACCCCATATACCCTTAACATATCCCAGAACGCATTCCACTCAACTCAGTATAATTGCTTATCATTTCCCCCTCAGAAAACAAAGAAAGTGTGTTTTGTGGGACAGATTTAGTGTTTTGTGTAGTATGGAAAGTAGTAAGTATGCAGGTGGGAATAGAGTTGGTTAATCTAGGTTGGCAGTCAACAGTTTGTAGTGAAATATTGAAAAGGCTATTCTTTTTGTGGAAAAACCTTATGTTTATTTTGAGCACTGAACTTGGATAAATATATGAATCAAGTGGGCTGTGACCCCTGATAATGTTCTGTCCAAGTGACCTAAGGTGTTCTTGTTAAAAGCCCTTGGAACTGTTTATATGATAGTATGTGATCGTATTATACCTGAGCTTTCAGCGTTCAGTGTTGTGCACAGTGATTGCAGGTGAATTTGATAGCTAATTGATCTTCAAGTCAAATATAGCCATAACTAGATATCCTTGGGATAGTAATTATAAAACCACCATTTCTATTTTCCTTTATTACACCAAGATTGCACTGGCCAATTCAGTAGCATCAGTATCCTTTTATTGACTTCTATATTTCTACTTTCATCCTTTATTTGGTGTATGATC
Source organism: Panulirus ornatus (assembly GCF_036320965.1). Lineage (NCBI taxonomy): Eukaryota > Metazoa > Arthropoda > Malacostraca > Decapoda > Palinuridae > Panulirus > Panulirus ornatus. The sequence continues at coordinate 66,606,788 of NC_092235.1, forward strand.
CTTCAAACCAATAATCAGTAATTTATGTTTATCAGCCTCTGGCTTTTGCGGACCCTATCACTTGTTTTTTGTAGATTTTATATGTTGGTGCGGCATCTCCTATGCTTCTCTTGACTTTTTCTGATTATTTCCCTTTAGCTAGCAAGCCATAATCCTGTATGCTCTGCTCTTTTCAAAACCTTTCTTCCTCCAGGTTAAAACTAACTGGATTGCCACCATCTCTTAACATTGCTATATTGTTATTTTATACAAGCCACACATAACTTCATTTGTACTTTTACTTGATATAAATCATTTTTTTCCTCACTTTACTAAGCCTCATCTCCGTGTATGTTGATCAATGATAAAATGCTCTTCTTGACCACCACCACCTTTAGTGGGATTTTTTGTGGTGTTTTGTAATCATTTCATGTTAACTGACAGCATCAGTTCATATAGAAAAGAACCGTTCTTATCTCGTGCTGGCAACAGTCTCATACTAGAAAACATCAGAGCCCCTTCTTAGCCTTTAGTGCTCACCCTTAAAAACAGGCCATTAGCAGAGGGCAAGTTTTTAATGTCAGTATTTTTCAGAGGCTCCTACCGAATGTACGTGATGATTTTTATCTGGTGCTCCTACCTACTTCTTCTACCTAAATGCTCATACTTTGTTTCGTAAAGTTTTCTTCTTGTAGATCTAGTCCAAAAAAAAATTTTCCTCGTTCTGATTGCGTTCCCTATGTCTGAATCATTTATAACCCAATTAATTGTTACCTGCTTGTTAGGTGTAAGAAATTCGGGTGTGGAGGGATTTCATTTGAAATATAATGCTAATTGCTTTTTTATGACATTGGAAATTGGTAGAGTCCTTTTTTAGAACATGACTTGGGCAATTGGTTAGAGTTCTTATTCTTAACAAGAAAAAATAATATAAATGTCCTTATAGTTCTCCTGACTTCTTGTGGTAGGGTCATAGTTTGCTTTATGAATGATGGAAATTCCCATTAGCTCTGCCTGATATATGGTGTACTGCTGAGATTTTTTCCCATTCCACACCTTTTTTATGCGTATTTACATTTCATTTTTTTTATTTTGCTTTAGCACAAATTATTCTTTGAATATCTGTTTTTCGAGATTGCACATTACGTCATTCATATTCAGTTGATGCAGATAATCTTTATGGGTAGTTTTATTTCTAAACAACTTTTTCTTGCTTTTTAATCAATGTACGCCAAGCTGTTCTTAGTCTAGAATTATTGTGTTATATAGAATGAGTGACTCCATAGGAATTAAATTGTATTTGTAGAAAAAAGAAAAGGCCATAATTACTTTGTAAATACTTTACAAGAATATATGGTGTAGGGAGGCAAGTTGGTTAGAAGCTGTGTAAAAGTTTTTATCGAGGATGTAAGGTCATGTGTAAGTGTAGGAAGACAGGAATGTGATTGTTACTCAGTGATTGTAGGTTTGCGGCAGGGGTGTGTGATGTCTCCATGGTTGTTTAATTTGTTACTGGTTGGGTTGTTAGGGAGTGGAGAACTTGCAAGATGTTTTGGAGAGTAGAGAGAGAGGGGCAAGTGTCGAAGTCTGTTGTGGATGGATGAGAGGCTTGGGAAAGTGATGTTCAGTTGTTGTTCCGAGCTGATGATACAGCGCTGTTGGCTGATTCATGTGTGGAAACTGCAGAAGCTGGTGACTGAGTTTTGGTAAAGTGTTGTGAAAGAAGAAAGTTAAGAGTAATGTGAATAAGAGCAGGTAATTAGGTACACAGTAGGGTTGTGGGTCAAGTCAACTTGGCGTAGGTAAGTTTGAATGGAGCAAAACTGGAGGAGTAAATGTTTTAGTTATCTGGAGTGGAATCTGGCAGCGGAATGGATCCATGGAAGCGGAAGTGGATTCATTGGGTGGGGGAGGGGGCGAAAAAATCCTGGGACAGCCTTGAAGAATGTGTGGGGAAGTCGAGACATTATATCGGAAAGCAAAAATGGGCATGTTTGAAGTGAATAGTCTGGTTCCAATCAAGTTGTATGCCCTGATTCAATCCACGACAGCACGTCAAAACCCGGTTATCCTCATCGATCTCAATTCACTTATTCCTTGCCCTCCTTTTTCACCCTCCTGCATGTTCAGGCCCCGATCACACAAAATCTTTTTCACCCCCTCTTCGTCCACCTCCAATTTGGTCTCCCAATTCTCCTCGCTTCCTCACTACGACCACATATATCCTCTTGGTCAATCTTTCTCACTCATTCTCTCCATATGCCCAAACCATTTCAATAAACACCCTCTTCTGCTCTCTCAACACGCCTATTTTTTTTTCCACATCATCTCTCTTACCATTACGTTCTTACTCGATGTCGAACACCTCACACCACACATTGTCATCAAAACATCTCATTTCCTGACATCCATCCTCTGCGCACTACTCTATCCATAAGCCAACGCCTCGCAGCCATACAAACTTTGTTGGAACCACTATTCCTTCATTCTACCCATTTTTGCTCTCCGGGATATTGTTCTCTGACTTCAACAACATTCATAAAGGCTCCCTGGATTTTCTCGCCCCTCCACCACCCTATGATCTACTTCCGATTCAATGGTTCCATCGCTGCAGATCCACTCCCAGATATCTTAAAACACTTTACTTCCTCTGTTTTTATCCATTCAAAACTACCTCCCAAGTGACTTGACCCTCAACCCTACTGTACCTATTACCTTGCTCTATTACATTTACTCTGTAACTTTCTTCTTTCACACACTTTTCCATGACTCAGTCACCTGCATTCTGCAGTTTCCTCACATGAATCGTACCAGCGCTGTTTCTCATGCGAACAATCAAAACTGACTCACTTCCCAAGCTCTCTCATCCCCAACAGACTTCATACTTGGACACCTCTTTCTATCAACTATTGCATTCACCTCCCTAACAACCCCATCCATAAACATTTAAAAAAACCATGGAGTCCATAACACACCCCTGCAGCAAACTACATTCACTGAGAACCAATCAATTTCTGTCTTCCTTCACAGTTCACATGCCTTTCATCCTCGATAATTACTGTTCAATGCTTCTAAAAACTTGCCTCCCACCACCAATATATTCTTAATACCTTCCACAGAGCATCTCTATTAAACTCTATACATATGCCTTCTCCTGATCCTTAAATGATAAATTAGAAATCCTTATTGCTTTTCTAAGTATTGTCACATACATTCTTCAAAGCAAACACCGGATCAAATCATCCTATACTGCTTCGAAAACCTACTGCTCTTCCCCAATCTGATGATCTGTACATTGCTTCTCCCTCTCTATCTATACCCTTACCATTTAAATTACCAGGAGTCATACATACATTAAATAACCTTACAAAACCAGTCAGTAATACAGTCAACCCCTTTTTTAATAAATTTCACTGCCAATACTCCAAAACTGCTGACTTGCCGGCTTCTCTTCTTCCGCAATAGTCTTTTTCTACTCTTCTCTGTTTACCAAATCATTTTCCCTAACCCTCTCACTTTTTGCACACCACTCACTTCTTGACCAATAAACCACCTCTATTTCTGCCACTCTATCATCAAACTCATTCAAAACAAACCTTCAAAATAATCAGCCATCTCCTTCTCACATCCACCACTCTTGTATCACTCCCCATTTGCGCCTTCACTGAAGTTCCCATTTGCTCCCTTGTCTTAACGCACTTTATTTACCTCTTCCAGGAACCTCTTTTTATTCCTCATAAAATTTTATGATACTCTCTCACCCCAACTATCATTTGCCCTCTTTTTCACCTCTTGGCCACCTTTCTCTTGACCTCTGTTCTCTTCTTTTATAATCTCCCACTCAATTGCATTTTTTTCCCTGCAAAAATCGTCCAAATGCTCTCTATTCTCTTTCACTAATTATCTTATTCTTCATCCCATCACTCACTACCTTTAATCAACCCACTCCCATCTTCTCATGCCACAAGCATCTTTTGCAATCCATCACTGTTTCCCTAACATACATCCATTCCTCCCCCACTCCCCTTATTTCCATTGTTCTCACCTTTTTCCATTCTGTACTCAGTCTCTCATGGTTCTTCCTCCCACAAGTCTCCTTCCCAAGCTCACTTAAATCTCACACACTATTCACTCCCAACATTCACTCTTCTTTTCTGGATAAACCCATAAAAAATCTTCACCTTAGCCTCCACAAGATAATGATAAGACATCCCTCCAGTTGCACCATCTCCAGCACATTAACATCCAAAAGTCTCTATTTCGCGTTGCCTTGTCAATTAACACATAATCCAATAAACACTCTCTGGACAATCTCCTATTTATCATAAGTATAACTTATGTATATCTCGCTTTTTAAACCAGTTTTTCCCAATTCATAGTCCTTTTTCGCACATATATCTACAAGCTCTTCTCCATTCTCCACTTCTACAACACTGAAACACCCACATGTATAACATGTATTCACTAAACTGACACATTACTACCTTTGATTCAAAATTCACCCAACACTTTAACCCGGTCTAATGCATCAAAACCAACAACACAACTATTTCAGCTGCTCCAAAACATTGCCTCTCATGATCTTTTCTTCTCATGCCCAGGTGCATATGCACCAGTATCACCCTTCTCTCTCCTTCAAACTTTCAGTTTTGTCCCATATTAATCGAGAATTTACTTTCTTACATTCTATCACATAATCCCAAAACTCCTGTTTCAGTTGTACTGCTACTCCTTCTTGCTCTTGTCCTCTCACTAACCCCTGACTTTACTCCAAGACATTCCCAAACCACTCTTCTTTACACTTGAGCTTCGTTTCAATCTGAGCCAAAACATCCTGGTTCCATTTCTCAAACATACTACTATCTCTCCTTTTTTCACATCTTTGTTACATAACCACACATTTAGAACCCCAGTATGAGCCTTCGAGGAGGATGAGCACTCCCCGCGTGAATCCTTCTTCTGTTTCCCATTTAGAAAGTTAAAAAAAAATTCAGGATATTCTACATGAATTACAGGATATGCAACTTAGGTTTTTAGTATGGGCGGGTAGGGGCCTTGTTACTCTGCTCTCTTAATTCTGTTTTCATCTTGGTTTTGCTTTATCCTGACTTTCACTATTAGTCTTTGGGCTTCTAAGGTGCAGTGACCAGTCTCTCATAGCTTTTGCATTTATGCATGTGTGTAGAAATGGGATATTAACATTTGTTCATTGATTATATAGAGTACCAAGATGATGATATATTCGCAGGAATGGTACATCAACTTGACTTGGGGTCAATTTTGGACTATGTCAATGAAGACTATGGAATTAGCATTGAAGGAGTGATACTGCTACCTTACTTTGGCATGTGGAGAAAACCACATTTTGCTGGTTACTGAGGAATATATGGACTTGTACAGGTATGTCAATTTAAAATCTTTGTGCCATTTCTCATGGTAAGACCCGATGATTAGTGAATGCACAGTCATTTAAACATTTTGATTGTTGTACTTCTATTGCACTAATGCTAAATTCCTAAGACATTATCAGTTTTTATTTAAAACTATATCTCTGGTGTTACCATGTTTTTTATTTTGTTCCCCTCTCAGAGGGAGATTTCACACCATCCCAGGATACAGTTTACCCTAACCATTGACCTTGCCTGATGGTCAGTTCATAGGATAGAGGCTTGATCGTGAAATGAAGATGCTTTTCCAAGGGACAGAGGAGTGCAGTGTGTATATAATGTACTTTTTTTTTTAGATTGAAGGAGAAATATGTTGGTACTGGATGAATGAATTTAAGTTTGTCAAGGATGTATGAAGTTTGTGTTTGTCGGGGTAGAAGTGGATCATGATTTTAAGGTTGTATTGAAGTGCATTTGTTGAAATTGAAGGGAAGATTGCTTTTGTTGGAGGGAGTCATACTTTATGTATTTGAAAAATATTGGCATTTAAAAGTTTTTATAGTTTGTATGTCTTATATTATTGCTCCCTATGATGTAGGTGCAATCCATTCACTTCTTTTACTCTTTGATATTCTTGTACATCTTCCTATCTCATCTCGTTCTACTGCCATCCCATGTGATTACTACATCATCCTTTCTTACACTTTGCCTTTAGTTTACACTTTCATCTTTCACTGAACTTCATGTTATGGAAATCCAAGAGTCTAATATTGTTTTGATAGTTTCTGTAAGCACTCACTTTTAGATTTCCTAGATCACAGAGTATCTCTTTGGTTGAAATTTTTTCATCTTCACCATTCCCTTCTGACGATTTCATGTATCTTTGTTCTTGTACGTTTTTGATATGTTTCACAGGGATTACTCTTGAATTGATTTTTTCTTCATAATTGATTCTTCTTTTTCTGTGTTTGGCAAGTTTAGCAACTGGGACAAAGAATTGCCTACATACAATCATATCCATTGTTAATCTCTTTGTGTAATGCTCCAGAACCACAATCCCACTCCAAATTGGGCCCCTCATCTGACATTTGCATGGTTTACCCTGGTTGCGTCACTGTCATGGTCCTGTCCTGAACATTGACCCCTATATACCACATCGTTCCTATTCACCCATATCCTTTGCCACCTTACACCCTCCTGCTTTTTCGGGGACCCAATTGCTGAAATTCTTTTTGCCTGCATCCTTTCCATCTCCAACTTGGTCTCAACTTTTTTTTCGTTTTCTCCACTTCAGAAATGTGTATCCTCTTCGTCAACATTTCATTATAATTCTTTCAGTATGTCCAAACCATTTCATCATCCTCCCATGCTTTCTTTAGCCACACTTTTTATTTCCACTCAGCTTTCTTACCTGTCATTACTTACAGGATCAAAACCTACTCACCACATATTGTTGTCAACATTATCATTTCTAACATATCCTTCATCCTCCATGCAGACTTTAGATATTGCCATGCAAATAACCTGTGGATGATATTGTTAGGGATACTTTTTACATCAAAACATACCCATTTTTGCACAGTTCTTCCATTTGCTTCCTTAACTTTACCTCCTTCCTCTCCTTATGGGTCTATTTATACAGTGCCATCTCACAAACATCAACTGTGCCAGTTAGTGCACTTTCTCCCTCTCAGTCAAGAGCACACATTGGCATTGGCAAGCATTTTTTCTCTCTCATCCTAGTGAAGATATGATGCAGGTTAGCATTTAGTCTACCAGGAGGTTTTGCACACTCTGAACTCTTGTAAGGAGAGGAGGTGTAGGGGGGGGGGTGTAGGGCGTCTTCAGCCTCAGTGGAGCATTTTCATTGGTAGATTCCTTGAAGATGACATACACAGGATTTAGATGTATGGAGTCGATGGTCCCGAAAGCTGATGAGCAGTGGTCTGTAGGAGATTGATGTTTTCTTTTTGCTGCTTGGGAGTGTGATGTCTTGGTGCCACATTGACCTAAATTTTTGCATTATATTTAAACCATTATTATGTTTTCCAAAATCTACAAAGGTTTTCATTTTTATATGCATGTAAGATTTTAGATTGTGAATAATATCTGTCACACACATGCATGCACAGAACCATTAATATGTTTAATGTTTCTTCTTGATTGATATTATCCAGGTCTCTTCGAAGTTTCTCTTGATCTTCAAATAAATGAGGCTTTGATTACCGTGTGTCATTGCGAAACACTTGACTATCTCTGTCTTTTACTTCCTGTTTTATGTCACCAAGTCTTATGATTATAAAAGAGGCAGGTCTACTGTCTTTTGGCCATGGTGATTGGGGGAAATGCCGGAAGGAGTTGGTTACTATTTGCTGTGACATGCTCTGATGGCAAATTTGAGTAGAGAAACTGCCGGAGTTGTTTCTAAGTTTATTAGTGTGTTTGAAAGGAGAAGGTTGGGGGTGAATTTGATTAAATTTAAGGTTATTAAGTTTAGAAGGGATATGAGGGACATGTTAGTTTTGGAAGTTTTAGTTTACCTGGGAGCAGAATTGGCAGCAAAATGGGAAGCATAGGCTATTATTTGAGGGCAAAGGAAGGATATGCTCAGTGGTATTGTAGGTAGATGTGGGTCTGTAGATGAAAATGTATTCTAAAGGTTGTTTGAACTGGATATCAAAATGTTGGAGAAAAGGAGGGTTGTGATTAAGGTTTGAACAAAAGGTGTTTGCAGTAGGAGAGAATGTATGAATGAGCTAAAGAGTATTATGATGATTGGTGTGACATAATGGAGAGAATGAGTTATTACTAACCTGTCTGAAATTAAATTGTCACCATCACCTTTTAGTTTTTCATTTTGAGGAATATCATGAAATTTATTCTGAGTACAGAAAGGAAAAAGGTGAGAACATGGATTGATAAGGGGTGTGGGGGAGAATGGGATTATTTGGGAATCAGAGTGATGGATTGCGCCCAAAGATCTTGTGGCATGTGAAGAGTGGGAGGTGGGTGAATTAGAAAGGGTAGTGAGTGTGGGTATGAAGAAGTAAGAGTATTAGTGAAAGAGAAGATGTATAGCATTTTTTGAGACGATTTGTGCAGGGAAAAAATGAAAATTGTAGTGGGAGATGTATAAAAGAAAGAGAAGGATGTGGTCAAGAGAAAGGTGCAAGAGGTGAAAAAAAGGGCAAATGAGATTCGGGACGGTGAGAGAGTATCATTAAATTTTAGGGAGAATAAAATAAGATGTTCTGGAAGAGGTAAATAAAGTGCATCTAAGACAAGGGTGCAAATGGGAACTTCAGAGAAGGGCGCCAAAGGGGAGGTGGATAACAAGTAGTGTTGATGTGGAAGTAGGAGATGGAGTGAGTATTTTGATGGTTTGTTGAATGTGTTTGATGATAGAGTGCAGATACTAGGGTCTGTTTTGGTCGATTGGTGGGTGCAATGTGTGGGTGTATAGGGAAAATGATTTGGTAAACAGAGAGAGGTAGTAACAAGCTTTGCCGGTAGATGAAAGCCGGCAAGGCAGCAGGTTTGGATGGTATTCTTGTTTTACAGTGAAAATTTATTAAATATAAGGCGGGTGACTGTATTGTTGATGAGGTTGGTAAGGTTATTTATGCATTGTATGACTCATGGTGTGGGCACTGTGGATTGAGCGGGAATGCGTTTCTTAGTGCCATTGTACATAAGGCAAAGGGGATAAGAAAGTGAGTGCTCAAATACAGAGGTATAATGTTTGTTTTGAGTATTCCTGGTAAATTATATGGAGGTTTTGATTTGAGAGGGTGAAGGAATGTACAGAGAATCAGATTGGGGTAAGAGCAGTGGGGTTTCAGAAGTGGTAGTGGATGTGTGGATCAGGTGTTTTGCTTGAAGAATGTATGTGAGAAATACTTAGGAAAAGCAAATGGATTTGTAGGTAGCATTTATTGGATCTGGAGAAGGCATTATGATAGAGTTGATAGAGATGCTCTGTGGTAAGGTATTAAGAATATATGGTGTGGGAGGCAAGTTGTTAGAAGCAGTGAAAAGTTTTTATCGAGGATGTAAGGCATGGTACGTGTAGGAAAGGAAAGTGATTGGCTCAGGAATGGGTTTGCGGGGGGTGTGGATGTCTCCATGGTTGTTTAATTTTTTTTTATGGAGGGGGTTGTTAGGGGGTGAATGCAAGAGTTTTGGGAGGGGGGGCAAAGGGGAAGTCTGTTGGGGATGAGGGAGCTTGGGAAGTGAGTAGTTGTTGTTGCTGATGATACACCCGTTGGTGGCGATTCATGTGAGAAACGGCAAAAGGGGTGGTGACTGAGTTTGGTAAAGTGGGGTGAAAGAAGAAAGTTAAGAGTAAATGTAAATAAGAGCAGGTATTAGGTACAGTAGGGTTGAGGGTCAAGTCATTGGGAGGTAATTTTAATGGAGAAAAATGGAGGTGAAAAGTGTTTTAGATATCTGGGAGTGGTTTCTGGAGCGGAGGGAAACCCAGGGAAAGGGAAAGTGGATCATAGGGTGGGGGGGGGGGGGCGAAATCCGGGGGGAGCCTTGAAGAATGTGTGGAAGTCGAGAACATTATCCCCGGAAAGCAAAAATGGCATGTTTGAGGAATAGTGGTTCCAACAATGTTGTATGCCCTGATTCAACCACTGACGACGTCAATCCCGGTAACCACACGATCCAATTCATCTATTCTTGCCCTCTTTAAACTCCGCATGTTAGGCCCCGATCACCCCCAAAAATCTTTTTCACCCCATCTTTCCCCCTCCAATTGGTTTCTCCCCTTCTCCTCGTTCCTCCACCTCCGACCACATATACCCTCTTGGTCAATTTTCCTCACTCATTCTCTCCATATGCCCAAACCATTTCAAAACACCCTCTTCTGCTCTCTTCAACCACGCTCTTTTTATTTCCACATCTCTCTTACCCTTACGTTACTTACTCGATCGAACCACCTCACACCACACATGGTCCTCAAACATCTCATTTCCAGCACATCCATCCTCCTGCGCACAACTCTATCCATAGCCAACGCCTCGCAGCCATACAACATTGTTGGAACCACTATTCCTTCAAACATACCCATTTTTGCTCTCCGGGATAATGTTCTCGACTTCCACACATTCTCAAGGCTCCCAGGATTTTCGCCCCCTCCCCCACCCTATGATCTACTTCCGCTTCCATGGTTCATCCGCTGCCAGATCCACTCCCAGATATCTAAAACACTTTACTTCCTCCAGTTTTTCTCCATTCAAACTTACCTCCCAATTGACTTGACCCTCAACCCTACTGTACCTAATTACCTTGCTCTTATTCACATTTACTCTTAACTTTCTTCTTTCACACACTTTACAGACTCAGTCACCAGCCTCTGCAGTTTTCTCACATGAATCAGTCACCTGCGCTGTATCTTCTAGCGAACAACAACTGACTCACTTCCCATAGCTCTCTCATCCCCAACAGACTTCATTACTTGCCCCTCTTTCCAAACTCTTGCATTCACCTCCTAAAAACACCCATCCATAAACAAATTAAACAACCATGGAGACATCACACACCCCTGCCGCAAACCTACATTCACTGAGAACCAATCACTTTCCTGTCTTCCTACACGTACACATGCCTTACTATCCTCGATAAAAACTTTTCACTTGCTTCTAACAACTTGCCTCCCACACCATATATTCTTTATACCTTCCACAGAGCATCTCTATCAACTCTATACTATGCCTTCTCCTGATCCATAAATGCTACATAGAAATCCATATGCTTTTCTAAGTATTTCTCACATACATTCTTCAAAGCAAACACCTGATCCACACATCCTCTACTGCTTCTGAAACCACACTGCTCTTCCCCAATCTGATGCTCTGTACATGCCTTCACCCTCTCAATCAATACCCTCCCATATAATTACCAGGAGTCATACATACATTAAATAACCTTACAACCAGTCCAGTAATACAGTCACCCCCCTTTTTTATATAAATTCCACTGCAATACCATCCAAACCTGCTGCCTTGCCGGCTTTCATCTTCCGCAAAGCTTTTACTACCTCTTCTCTGTTTTACCAAATCATTTTCCCTAACCCTCTCACTTTGCACACCACCTCGACCAAAACACCTATATCTGCCACTCTTTCATCAAACACATTCAACAAACCTTCAAAATACTCACTCCATCTCCTTCTCACATCACCACTACTTGGTATCAACCTCCCCATTTGCGCCCTTCACTGAAGTTCCCATTTGCTCCCTTGTCTTACGCACTTTATTTACCTCCTTCCAGAACCTCTTTTTATTCTCCCTAAAATTTAATGATACTCTCTCACCCCAACTCTCATTTGCCCTCTTTTTCACCTCTTGCACCTTTCTCTTGACCCTCCTGTCTCTTTCTTTTATACATCTCCCACTCAATTGCATTTTTTTCCCTGCAAAAATCGTCCAAATGCCTCTCTCTTCTCTTTCACTAATAATCTTACTTCTTCATCCCACCACTCACTACCCTTTCTAATCAACCCACCTCCCACTCTTCTCATGCCACAAGCATCTTTTGTGCAATCCATCACTGATTCCCTAAATACATCCCATTCCTCCCCCACTCCCCTTATTCCATTGTTCTCACCTTTTTCCATTCTGTACTCAGTCTCTCCTGGTACTTCCTCACACAAGTCTCCTTCCCAAGCTCACTTACTCTCACCACACTCTTCACCCCAACATTCACTCTTCTTTTCTGAAAACCCATACAAATCTTCACCTTAGCCTCCACAAGATAATGATCAGACATCCCTCCAGTTGCACCTCTCAGCACATTAACATCCAAAAGTCTCTCTTTCGCGCGCCTGTCAATTAACACGTAATCCAATAACGCTCTCTGGCCATCTCTCCTACTTACATACGTATACTTATGTATATCTCGCTTTTTAAACCAGGTATTCCCAATCATCAGTCCTTTTTCAGCACATAAATCTACAAGCTCTTCACCATTTCCATTTACAACACTGAACACCCCATGTATACCAATTATTCCCTCAACTGCCACATTACTCACCTTTGCATTCAAATCACCCATCACTATAACCCGGTCTCGTGCATCAAAACCACTAACACACTCATTCAGCTGCTCCCAAAACACTTGCCTCTCATGATCTTTCTTCTCATGCCCAGGTGCATATGCACCAATAATCACCCATCTCTCTCCATCAACTTTCAGTTTTACCCATATTAATCGAGAATTTACTTTCTTACATTCTATCACATACTCCCACAACTCCTGTTTCAGGAGTACTGCTACTCCTTCCCTTGCTCTTGTCCTCTCACTAACCCCTGACTTTACTCCCAAGACATTCCCAAACCACTCTTCCCCTTTACCCTTGAGCTTCGTTTCACTCTGAGCCAAAACATCCAGGTTCCTTTCCTCAAACATACTACCTATTCTCCTTTTTTCACCTCTTGGTTACATCCACACACTTTAGACACCCCAGTCTGAGCCTACGAGGAGGATGAGCACTCCCCGCGTGACTCCTTCTTCTGTTTCCCATTTTAGAAAGTTAAAAATTCAGGATATCTACATGAATTACAGGATATGCAACTTGGGTTTTAGATGGGCTAGGAGGGGCTTGTAACTCAGCTCTCTTAATTCTGTTACCTATCTTGGTTGCTTTTCTCCAGACTTTCACTATTAGTTTTTGTGCTTCTTAAGGTGCAGTGACCAGTCTCTCAAAGCATGAAAATATGCATGTGTAAGAAATGGATTTACATTTGTTCATTGTATTATATAGAGTACAAGATGATGATATTTTCCCGGAATGGAACATCAACTGCTTGGGGTCAATTTTGGACTATGTCAATGAAGACTATGGAATTAGCATTGAAGGAGTGAATACTGCATACCTTTACTTTGGCATGTGGAAAACCACATTTTGCTTGGCATACTGAGGATTTGGACTTGTACAGGTATGTCAATTTAAATCTTTTGTGCCATTTCTCATGGTAAGATGATTGATAGTGATGCTCAGTCATTTACCTTTTGATTTGTTGTACTCTATTGCACTAATGCTAAATTCCTAAGACATCTCAGTTTTTATTTCAACTTATCTCTGGTTGTTACCATGTTTTTTATTTTGTTCCCCTCTCAGGAGGGAGATTTCCCCCATCCAGGAATCAGTACCCTAACCATTGACCTTGCCCTTGATGGTCAGTTCATAGGATAGAGGCTTGATCGTGAAATGAAGATGCATTTCCAAGGCCAGTGGAGTGCAGTGTGTATATAATGTACATTTTTTTTTTAGAATTGAAGGAGAAATATGTTGGTCTGGATGAAATGAATTTAAGTTTGTCAAGGATGTAATGAAGATGTGTTTTTTCGAGGGTGAAGTGGATCAAGATTTATCAAGGTTGTATTGAAGATGCATTTGTTTTAAATTGAAGGGAAGATGCTTTTTGTTGGAGGGAGACATACTTTATGTATTTGCAAATTTGGCATTTAAAGTTTGTATAGTTTGTATGTCTTATTTTACTTGCTCTTGACTGTAGGTGCAATCCATTCACCTTCTTTTACTCTTTGATATTCTTGTACATCTTCCTATCCTCCTCAGTACAGCCATCCCATGTGCATACTACATCATCCTGTCTGTTTCATTTGCCATTGTTTCCACTTTCATCTTTCACTGACCTTCACTGTTATGGACAAAACCCCGAGTCTAATCTTGTTTTGAAAGTTTCTGTAATCACTCCTTTTAGATTTCCTAGATCACAGAGTATCTCATTGGATGAATATTATCATTCCCATTCCCTTCTGAGATTTCATGTATCTTTGTCTTGTACATTTTTGATATGTTTCCAGGGATTACTCTTGGGAAATTGATTTTTTCTTTCATACTTGATCTCCTTTTTCTGTGTTAGCAAGTTAGCACCAGGGACAAAGAATAGCCACATCCACTACATTTTCCATTGTTAATCTCTTATGTGTAATGCTCCAGAACCACAACTCCCCCTCCACATCTGGGCCTCTGACCTTTGCTGGTTTACCCTGGATGCTTCACATGTCCTGGTCCTGTCCCAGCACATTGACCCCAATATACCACATCGTTCAATTCACCCATATCCTTTGCACACCTTACACCCTCCTGCATTTTCGGGACCAATTGCTGAAAATCATTTTTGCTGCATCCTTCCATCTCCAACTTGGTCTCACCATTTTTGTTTTCTCCACTTCAGACATGTGTATCCTCTTTGTCACCTTTCCTTACTCATTCTTTCCGTATGTCCAAACCATTTCAACACATCCTCCCATGCTTTCTTAGCCACACTTTTTATTTCCACTCAGCTTTCTTACCCTGTCTTTACTTACAGGATCAAACCACCTCACCACATATTGTGTCAAACATATGATTTCTAACATATCCATCATCCTCCATGCAGCCTTAGCTATAGCCCATGCCTCACATGTGGATGATATTGTTAGGACTACTTTTTCCATCAAACATACCCATTTTTGCCCAGTTCTTCATTGCTTCCATAACTTTTACCTCCTCCCTCATCCTATGACTATATATACAGTGCCATCTCACAAACATCAACTGTGCCAGTTAGTGCCTTTCTCCCTTCTCAGTCAAGAGCACACATGGCATTGCAAGCATTTTTTCTCTCTCCATCCTAGTGAAGATATGATGCAGGTTAGCATTTAGTCTACCAGGTGGGTTTTGCACCCTCTGACTCTTGTAAGGAGAGGAGGAGAAGTGGGGGGGAGTAGGGGTCATCAGCCACAGTGGAGCATTCTCATTGGAAGATTCCTTGACGAGACAACACGGATTAGGATGTACTGGAGTCGAGGTCCCGAAAGCTGATGGCAGAGGGTCTGTAGGAGATTGCTGTTTTCTTTATGCTGCATGGGAGTGTGATGTCTTGGGTGCCACATGACAAAATTTTACATAATTTAACATAATTATGTTTACCAAAATCAACAAAGGATTTCATTTTTATATGCATGTAAGATTTTAGATTGTGAATAAAATCTGTCACACACATGCATGCAACAGAACCATTAATATGTTAAGTTCTCTTCTTGATTGATATTATCCAGGTCTCTTCGAAGTTTCTCTTGATCTTCAACATAATGATGCTTTGATTACTCGTGTGTCATCTGCGAAACACTTGACTACTCTGTCTTTTACTTCCTGTTTTATGTCCAAAGTCATGATTATAAAAAGAGGCAGGTCTACAGTCTTTTGGCCATGGTGATTGGGGGACATGCCGGAAGAGTTGGTTACTATTTGCTGATGACACTGCTCTGATGGCAAATTTGAGTGAGAAACTGCCGGAGTTGTTTCCTAAGTTTATTAAGTGTGTTTGAAAGGAGAAGGTTGGGGGTGAATGTGATTAAATTTAAGGTTATTAAGTTTAGCAGGGATGAGGGACATGTTAGTTGGAATGTTTTAGATACCTGGGAGCAGACTTGGCAGCAAATGGAAGCATAGGGTATATTTGAGGGCAAAGAAGGCTAGGCTCAGTGGTATTGTAGGTAGATGTGGGCTGTAGATGAAAAAGTATTCAAAAGGTTGTTTGAACTGGATATCAAATGTTTGAGAACAGGAGGGTTGGCTGATTAAGGTTTGACAAAAGTGTTGCAGTAGGAGGAGAATGTATGAATGAGCTAAAGAGTATATGATGAATTGGTGTGACATATGGAGAGAATGAGTATTACTAACCTTTCTGAAATTAAATTGTCACATCCCCATATAGTTTTTCATTTCTGAGAATATCATGAAATTTATTCTGAGTACAGAAAGGAAAAAGGTGAGAACAATGGAAGAAAGGGGAGTGGGGGAGGAATGGGATGTATTTAGGGAATCAGTGATGGATTGCGCAAAAGATGCTTGTGGCATGAGAAGAGTGGGAGGTGGGTTAATTAGAAAGGGTAGTGAGTGGTGGGATGAAGAAGTAAGAGTATTAGTGAAAGAGAAGAGATAGGCATTTGGACGATTTTTGCAGGGAAAAAATGAAATTGAGTGGGAGATGTATAAAAGAAAGAGACAGGAGGTCAAGAGAAAGGTGCAAGAGGTGAAAAAAAGGGCAAATGAGAGTTGGGGTGAGAGAGTATCATTAAATTTTAGGGAGAATAAAAAGATGTTCTGGAAGGAGGTAAATAAAGTGCATAAGACAAGGGAGCAAATGGGAACTTCAGTGAAGGGCGCAAATGGGGAGGTGATAACAAGTAGTGGTGATGTGAGAAGGAGATGGAGTGAGTATTTTGAAGGTTTGTTGAATGTGTTTGATGATAGAGTGGCAGATATAGGGTGTTTTGGTCGAGGTGGTGTGCAAAGTGAGAGGGTTAGGGAAAATGATTTGGTAAACAGAGAAGAGGTAGTAAAAGCTTTGCGGAAGATGAAAGCCGGCAAGGCAGCAGGTTTGGATGGTATTGCAGTGAAATTTATTAAAAAAGGGGGTGACTGTATTGTTGACTGGTTGGTAAGGTTATTTAATGCATGTATGACTCATGGTGAGGTGCCTGAGGATTGGCGGAATGCGTGCATAGTGCCATTGTACAAAGGCAAAGGGGATAAGAGTGAGTGCTCAAATTACAGAGGTATAAGTTTGTTGAGTATTCCTGGTAAATTATATGGGAGGATATTGATTGAGAGGGTGAAGGCATGTACAGAGCATCAGATTGGGGAAGAGCAGTGTGGTTTCAGAAGTGGTAGAGGATGTGTGGATCAGGTGTTTGCTTTGAAGAATGTATGTGAGAAATACTTAGAAAAGCAAATGGATTTGTATGTAGCATTTATGGATCTGGAGAAGGCATATGATAGAGTTGATAGAGATGCTCTGTGGAAGGTATTAAGAATATATGGTGTGGGAGGCAAGTTGTTAGAAGCAGTGAAAAGTTTTTATCGAGGATGTAAGGCATGTGTACGTGTAGGAAGAGAGGAAAGTGATTGGTTCTCAGTGAATGTAGGTTTGCGGCAGGGGTGTGTGATGTCTCCATGGTTGTTTAATTTGTTTATGGATGGGGTTGTTAGGGAGGTGAATGCAAGAGTTTTGGAAAGAGGGGCAAGTATGAAGTCTGTTGTGGATGAGAGAGCTTGGGAAGTGAGTCAGTTGTTGTTCGCTGATGATACAGCGTTGGTGGCTGATTCATGTGAGAAACTGCAGAAGCTGGTGACTGAGTTTGGTAAAGTGTGTGAAAGAAGAAAGTTAAGAGTAAATGTGAATAAGAGCAAGGTTATTAGGTACAGTAGGGTTGAGGGTCAAGTCAATTGGGAGGTGAGTTTGAATGGAGAAAAACTGGAGGAAGTGAAGTGTTTTAGATATCTGGGAGTGGATCTGGCAGCGGATGGAACCATGGAAGCGGAAGTGGATCATAGGGTGGGGGAGGGGGCGAAAATTCTGGGAGCCTTGAAGAATGTGTGGAAGTCGAGAACATTATCTCGGAAAGCAAAAATGGGTATGTTTGAAGGAATAGTGGTTCCAACAATGTTGTATGGTTGCGAGTCGTGGGCTATGGATAGAGTTGTGCGCAGGAGGGTGGGTGTGCTGGAAATGAGATGTTTGAGGACAGTGTGTGGTGTGAGGTGGTTTGATAGAGTAAGTAACGTAAGGGTAAGAGAGATGTGTGGAAATAAAAAGAGTGTGGTTGAGAGAGCAGAAGAGGGTGTTTTGAAATGGTTCGGGCACATGGAGAGAATGAGTGAGGAAAGATTGACCAAGAGAATATATGTGTCGGAGGTGGAGGGAACGAGGAGAAGAGGGAGACCAAATTGGAGGTGGAAAGATGAAGTGAAAAAGATTTTGTGTGATCGGGGCCTGAACATGCAGGAGGGTGAAAGGAGGGCAAGGAATAGAGTGAATTGGAGCGATGTGGTATACCGGGGTTGACATGCTGTCAGTGGATTGAATCAAGGCATGTGAAGCGACTGGGGTAAACCATGGAAAGCTGTGTAGGTATGTATATTTGCGTGTGTGGACGTATGTATATACATGTGTATGGGGTGGGTTGGGCCATTTCTTTCGTCTGTTTCCTTGCGCTACCTCACAAACGCGGGAGACAGCGACAAAAAAAAAAAAAAAAAAAAAGCTAATTTTTTTGGTACTTTTATTTTGCAGCATTAACTACCTTCATTTTGGAGCACCAAAGACCTGGTATGCAATTCCCCCAGAGCATGGACGGAGATTGGAAAGGTTGGCAAATGGGTTCTTTCCAAACTCTTTTAAAGCATGCCCAGCTTATCTACGTCACAAGATGTCACTGATGTCACCACAGATTCTCAAGCAGTACTCCATCCCTTTTGATAAGGTTTGTTGATGACAAAGATTTTTATACAGCACCACTTTGATTTTCATATTGTCAGACCAACATTGTTCTTTAGGGAATGCTGCTTTTTTACATCCCTTTCTTTTGTGTTTTCCACCTATATCGTGATTTCTTCATGTATGTATATTTGCCTGTCAATATCATAGGTAATCTCAGTCAGAGGAAGGATTACAATGTACTCTACCATAAAGTTGCCAGACCTCAGACAAACATGAAGCCTACTCTAACCCCTCAAAGGATGGCAGAAGATATATATATATATGCTTTTCTAGGCGGTTTCCAGATGTGATAAACAGGTACTACCATTGTTAGCAGTATAAAAAGATTTTCTTATATTTGAATGTGGAGGTTCCACTAACAAGGTAAGTTTGAGACTTTTCTGCCATATGAGTTGTGTTGATTCCTCCCTGTTGTTAGATAACCCTTTGTACATGTGGTTCTTCAAGTGCCTGTGTATCTTCATCAGAGTATTTATGTTAGCATATGTTTGAATGATACCCTTTTGGTTTTCATATGTTTCAAGTATGAATTAATGTATGCAATATATATTGTGTATAAGTACATTTCATAAGTGTTACTGGTAAAAGATTTTAGGTTTTAACAAATGTGCTTTAAGAATTGCGTTATAGAAATAGACTTTTCAGACGCATTTTGGTTAAAGAAATTATTATTTATATTTGTTATACTTGATTCCCACGTCAGCAAGGTAGCACCAGGAAACAAAGAAAGATCCATCCTCTCATATACACACATTTTTTTTTTTTTTTTTCTTTTTCTTTGTCGCTGTCTCCCGCGTTTGCGAGGTAGCGCAAGGAAACAGACGAAAGAAATGGCCCAACCCACCCCCATACACATGTATATACATACGTCCACACACGCAAATATACATACCTACACAGCTTTCCATGGTTTACCCCAGACGCTTCACATGCCCCGATTCAATCCACTGACAGCACGTCAACCCCGGTATACCACATCGCTCCAATTCACTCTATTCCTTGCCCTCCCCTCACCCTCCTGCATGGTCAGGCCCCGATCACACAAAATCTTTTTCACTCCATCTTTCCACCTCCAATTTGGTCTCCCTCTTCTCCTCGTTCCCTCCACCTCCGACACATATATCCTCTTGGTCATTCTTTCCTCACTCATTCTCTCCATGTGTCCAAACCATTTCAAAACACCCTCTTCTGCTCTCTCAACCACGCTCTTTTTATTTCCACACATCTCTCTTACCCTTACGTTACTTACTCGATCAAACCACCTCACACCACACATTGTCCTCAAACATCTCATTTCCAGCACATCCATCCTCCTGCGCACAACTCTATCCATAGCCCACGCCTCGCAACCATACAACATTGTTGGAACCACTATTCCTTCAAACATACCCATTTTTGCTTTCCGAGATAATGTTCTCGACTTCCACACATTCTTCAAGGCTCCCAGAATTTTCGCCCCCTCCCCCACCCTATGATCCACTTCCGCTTCCATGGTTCCATCCGCTGCCAGATCCACTCCCAGATATCTAAAACACTTCACTTCCTCCAGTTTTTCTCCATTCAAACTCACCTCCCAATTGACTTGACCCTCAACCCTACTGTACCTAATAACCTTGCTCTTATTCACATTTACTCTTAACTTTCTTCTTTCACACACTTTACCAAACTCAGTCACCAGCTTCTGCAGTTTCTCACATGAATCAGCCACCATATATATACATATATACATATTTTTATTTTTATTTTGCTTTGTCGCTGTCTCCCGCGTTAGCAAGGTAGCGCAAGGAAACAGACGAAAGAATGGCCCAGCCCACCCACATATACATGTATATACATACACGTCCACACACGCATATATACATACCTATATGTCTCAACGTATACATATATATACACAGACATATAAATATATACACATGTACATTATTCATACTGTTTGCCTTTATTTATTCCCATCGCCACCTCACCATACATGAAATAACAACCCCCTCCCCCCTCATGTGTGCGAGGTAGCGCTAGGAAAAGACAGCAAAGTCCACATTCGTTCACACTCAGTCTCTAGCTGTCATATAATAATGCACCAAAACCACAGCTCCCTTTCCACATTCAGGCCCCACAGAACTTTCCATGGTTTACCCCAGACGCTACACATGCCCCGGTTCAATCCATTGACAGCACGTCGACCCCGGTATACCACATCGTTCCAATTCACTCTATTCCTTGCACACCTTTCACCCTCCTGCATGTTCAGGCCCCGATCACTCAAAATCTTTTTCACTCCATCTTTCCACCTCCAATTTGGTCTCCCATTTCTCGTTCCCTCCACCTCTGACACATATATCCTCTTGGTCAATCTTTCCTCACTCATTCTCTCCATGTGACCAAACCATTTCAAAACACCCTGTTCTGCTCTCTCAACCACGCTCTTTTTATTACCACACATCTCTCTTACCCTATTATTACTTACTCGATCAGACCACCTCACACCACATATTGTCCTCAAATATCTCATTTCCAGCACATCCACCCTCCTGCGCACAAGTCTATCCATAGCCCACGCCTTGCAACCATATAACATTGTTGGAACCACTATTCCTTCAAACATCCCCATTTTTGCTTTCCGAGATAATGTTCTCGACTTCCACACATTCTTCAACGCTCCCTGAATTTTTGCCCCCTCCCCCACCCTATTATTCACTTCCGCTCCATGGTTCCATCCACGGCCAAATCCACTCCCAGATATCTAAAACACTTCACTTCCTCCAGTTTTTCTCCATTCAAACTTACCTCCCAATTGACTTGACCCTCAACCCTTCTGTACCTAACAACCTTGCTCTTATTCACATTTACTCTCAACTCTCTTCTTTCACACACTTTACCAAACTCAGTCACCAGCTTCTGCAGTTTCTCACATGAATCAGCCACCAGCGCTGTATCATCAGCGAACAACAACTGACTCACTTCCCAAGCTCTCTCGTCCACAACAGACTGCATGCTTGCCCCTCTTTCCAAAACTCTTGCATTCACATCCCTAACAACCCCCATCCATAAACGAATTAAACAACCATGGTGACATCACACACCCGTCGCAAACCTACATTCACTGAGAACCGATCACTTTCCTCTCTTTCTACATGTACACATGCCTTACATCCTTGATAAAAACTTTTCACTGCTTCTAACAACTTGCCTCCCACACCGTATATTCTTAGTAACTTCCACAGAGCATCTCTATCAACTCTATCATATGCCTTCTCCAGATCCATAAATGCTACATACAAATCCATTTGCTTTTCTAAATATTTCTCACATACATTCTTCAAAGCAAACACCTGATCCACACATCCTCTACCACTTCTGAAACCACACTGCTCTGCCCCAATCTGATGCTCTCAATCAATATCCCCCATATAATTTACCAGGAATACTCAACAAACTTGTATCTCTGTAATTTGAGCACTTACTCTTATCCCCTTTGCCTTTGTACAATGGCACTATGCAAGCATTCCGCCAATCCTCAGGCACCTCACCATGAATCATAATACTTTAAATAACCTTACCACCCAGTCGACAATACAGTCACCCCCTTTTTTGATGAATTCCACTGCAATACCATCCAAACCCGCCGCCTTTCCGGCTTTCATCTTCCGCAAAGCTTTTACTACCTCTTCTCTGTTTACCAAATCATTTTCCCTAACCTTCTCTTTTTGCACACCACCTCGACGAAAACACCCTATATCTGCCACTCTATGATCAAACACATTCAACGAACCTTCAAAATATTCACTCCATCTCCTTCTCACATCACCACTACGTGTTATCACCTCCCCATTAGCTCCCTTCACTGAAGTTCCCATTTGTTCCCTTGTCTTATGCACTTTATTTACCTCCTTCCAAAACATCTTTTTATTCTCCCTAAAATTTGATGATACTCTCTCACCCCAACTCTCATTTGCCCTCTTTTTCGCCTCTTGCCCCTTTCTCTTGACCTCCTGCCTCTTTCT